>NC_134351.1:15978581-16294652 GCF_964195595.1 Calonectris borealis
GAATTGTTAATGTTAATCATAATCAACATTAATCCTCAAAGTGTTATTGTCCTGTGTATAGCCCTCGCCCAGAACTGGGTTAAAAGACCAGTTAATAAGAAACCAGAATGATGAAGCTAGTGAGTGGGTGTTTGATTGGAGGAGATCAAGATGTATATGTTTTAATTTAAGAACACTATGGTGATAGATAGTTTAGTTTGTTGTGGATTCTATATTGCTCGCTTCTGTAATTTTAAACAATGAAGATTTGTTGCTTAGAAGTTAGATAACTAACAGGTGTGTGTTTGTAATTGTGTGGAGTAGTAATTAATTATAAACTGTGTGTTTTAGAGGTAGTGATAATTAATTTTAGCTATGGAAACTATAAACAAACGTGGTCCAAGCATGGCTCAGGGACAAATTGCGACCCTATAAGGTAAAGAGGAAATAAGTTCATGAAGAGTTCACTACCCTGCCGACCACCAGAGACCACCCGAGACCCTCAAGAAGACCCTAAAGGCTTTAGTGCGCATGTGTTTAAGATGATGTAATATTATAATTAGTTCTCGGAAATGTAATGAATATGTAAAAGAGAAATTTAAAATATGTATGAGAAGCATGGATATAAACAGAAAGGTGACTAGACCAGGGGTGCTTGATTTGTGGCAAGTCCACCGAGCACCCAGGCCTGAATAAAACAATATCTCTCCTGAGGGTGTGGAATTGGTTACTTGCACGCCGGGCACGAATCTGCTTTTCGGACAACACCATCTGGGACGCCAAAACTGTTGTCCCTCAAACAGGGTTCGTTACCCAGTGTGCAATAAGCCAATCTCACACACAGAGCCGAGATATTTATTTCATGTCTGCGCAGAGATGGGTGCTAGGTGGTAACTCCACAAAGCTCGCACACTGAAATACAAAACAAGTCCTTATTTATATCTTAAAATCGCCTAACTACTGCCCATTCTACAAACAGATTGGTTATTATAATTTTCTCATTACCATTTTGCTTTGTCATTCTCAACATTAACTACGCATGTTCAGCGGGTAAGGGGATTAATGTGGTAGGGGGAGATTTCAGCAGTGGAGGTGTGGTTTTCATATTATAATTAGGATAGGTTAACTTAGGACATGATCTTTGAGGAACTTGGCACAATTTTTACAGTTTGAAAGACACTTCATTTTTCTCAAGTTCATACCTACTGGTTCATGACCATCCATTCCTTTCTTGTTCTAAAAATCAATTTATCAAAATGCTGTTATAATGGTTCCCATAGTATCTTAATTAAACATTTACAAGATTCAGCAGCTTCTTCATATAATCTTACTACAGCAGAATATACAAAATGAGTGATGTACAATGCAATTGCTCACCACCCGCTGACCGATGCCCAGCCAGTCCCCGAGCAGCGATCACTACTTCCCAGATCATGCCTCCTAGTTTATATACTGAGCATGACGTCACATGGATGGAATATCCCTTTGACCGGTTGGGTTAGCTGTCCTGGCTATGCTCCCTCCCAGCTTCTTGTGTACCTGGCAGAGCATGGGAAGCTGAAAAATCCTTGACTAGGGTAAACACTACTTCGCAACAACTAAAACATCAGTGTGTCATCAACATTATTCTCATCCTAAATCCAAAACACAGCACTATACCAGTTACTAGAAAGAAGGACAGCAAGCAAAGCAAAGGGCACAGAAGTGTAAATAGGTGTGATGATAGTTTTCCTAGTAACCACAGGCTGCACCTTGCTTAGGGCTCCATTGTATTAAGGACTATGCAGCCACAAAGATGGTTACAGCCTCTGCTTATGAGGAACTGTTAAATATGACAATCTCAATGGAAGGAGGATGTATAAGTGAGTGTGATAAAGAGCAAGAGTGGAGAAAGGGACTGAAGTAACAGTAAAAAGTGCAGTGTTTTACCCGAATCCATAGTGCTCTTCCTTCAAATCTTTCCCTATGATTCACATAGCACAATGACCTTTAAACATTGCTTGCTTATTCTGAGTTGGTTAGTGATAAACTAAAATACCTGTGCTTGACGTGTTCCTTTGTCTCTGCTAACACCATCATAAAAGCTCTTTATCTGGCGTACATCACCAGCCTTCCCAAAAACTGGTTGTGTGACTATTGGAGACCTTTGTCTACCCATTACCTCCTGAGCCTCCTTTTGTTTGTTTAACTACCGCATCTTGCCTTATGTTAAGGTTATAAACCCTTTGGAGAAGGGGCTGTCTTTCCTTTTATGTCTGCATGTTGCCTCAGTCTGCTAGAAACTTGAAGACACTGTATTAATGCAAATGAGAATGCTTATTTATTTATTCAAAAAATACTCATCACTGAGCTATAATGTCCTTGACATACTTTTAACTGTACATGAACAGGAGGGATACAAAATAAAAGTTAACTAAAGCAGTAACACTTTATCCTCAGCCCCCACCACTTGATTATTATAAGTTTTAAAAGTCGGCAACAAATAGTGCCACCCTGTTTTAATTTTAACTTAAAATCCCACTTTCAAGAATTTTAACTTCATCAATAGATGGTCACACAGCTGGGCGTTGCAAAATGTTTGGAAGTTAGAAAAGTCATGGCACATCAGACAGTGGGAGAAGGCACAGCTGTTAAAAGGACAGTAATAAAACCTGGGCTCTAACCTCATAATTCAGAATCATTTGAAAACTCTAAAGTAAATAAACCTTATATCCCACTCCTCCTGCTTCCCACGCAGCCATTACAGGTGGCTTTGTTGTTTTGTTGGGTTTTTTGCTCTTGTTTTATGTGACTGCACTAGATCTTGATCCATATATCTGCTATGCTTTCCCCTTTAATCTAAGGCAGCAGTTTGAGTGCAAGAAGCAGTAGGGGAAAGAAAGTAGAGGTTCTTGTGAATTAGTGGGAAATTGGACTTTCAAAGCAATCATCACTGACACAATGAATATAAGGGAGATGCAAAACAAGAACTTTCATGTGATGGTGACTAGGAGGATGAGGAAGAAATTCATGGCAGGTGAGTAAAATGAGTTAATCTGTTCTTTGAATGCTGAAGGATGATGCAATAAGTTTGGGAAAGGCCAGGAGAAGGGTAATGTATCCAAGATGCGTGCATGTGGTGATCTGGCTGGAATTGTTAAATAAGAAGAGCAATTAGGAAGGACTACAGTCTAGAAAGTACTGGGGAGAAAAACATGGCAAAAGGTAGATATATGGAGCAAGGGAGAAAGAAGAGTTAAAACTTGCAGTTGGACTGTGAACCAGAGTGACAGAAAATAAAAGTGCTGGTGTGATCAGTGACTGAGAAAAGCATAGAAGTTGGCAAGGGATTGAAAGGAGCTCAGTTTTGGCCAAGTTAAGTTTAAGCTGATGATCAGATATCCAAAGAAGAGAAGTCAGAAATACTGTATTTGATCAAAGGAGACTACTCGTGGGTAACAGAACAGTTTAAAAGAACTGGGGTTTCAGGTTAAATATAGTAGTTGAAGCATATTAGGCAGATGATATCATCCAAAGAAAGGTCATTGAGTGAGAGTAAACAGGGGCCAAGGACCGTTCCCCAGAGGGGAAAAGGGGGAATACCTAAACAAAATCTTGACGTGGTGCTAGGAAAGAGGAATAGACACAAGAGAAGACAGCACCACAGAAAGGAGGGTCAGCGAGAACTTCAGATGTGGAGCATATTCAACAACATCAGAAGGAACAGAGAGATACAGGTAGGGGACAAGGTGTTTATCTCTGTCTGTGAGGTGGTCGTTACAGACCTCAGTCAGAGGCAGGAAGGGCAGAATGAGGGTTCAAGGAGAATCTAGGGCATCTGGAGGAGAAAACTTCACAACCCCAGCAGAAATCGCATGTTCAGTGAGGTGGCAGCCAGTGACAGGGAGACTGTGAAGCACTAAACAAGCAGTTTCTAGAGCTAGCCTTCTGCTGAAGTCCTACCCTTTATGCTTCTCCATTTTAAGCATAAAGTACTGCACACAGGTGATGTATTTGTACTTTCAAAGTACCTTTATAAATGCATTTCCAGATGCATCTGCTACCTGTACTCTCCATGTTCTTGTTCCTGCTGTCAGAACCGTGGACTGGACCTGCCTGGACTGGACCTGCCTGGTCCAGAGCCCTCATCTCCTGACAGGTCCTCCATTGCCCAACATGGTTGTGTAGCGGTGTCTACCATTTTTGCCACTGACTAAAGGTCACTCGAAGCACGATGTTGTGTTTTGCTGGCTTCTTGATCATATTTTGAAACATGCTGGGACGCTCATTCAATTGGATCATTCAATTAACTGTACACAATTGGACAACTTGAATGAGAATTATTGTAGCCTACATTATTTGCATTTACTGTTTGGGGAGAAGTGTCCTTATTCTTTTAACCTCTGTAAAATATTTTCAATGGTACAAAATAATTTTGGGTACCATATTTATACATTGAGGAGTGTTTCTACAGAAGCCACCGAGGCGAAGGGCTCCGGAGCGGAGGATCGCGCCGGGGGACCCTTCCTAAAGCGGCAAAACCGCGGCAAAAAGCGCGAAGGCAAAAGCGCAGGGAGCGAGAGGGTGCCCCAGCCCCCAGCCCCCACCCCCTCCCCCGAGCCGGAGGAGCAAGCTCCTGACGAGCGGCAGCTCTGACTCAGCGTGGGCGGGGACAGGAGGGGCGGTGGCCAAACCCCCTCAGATACAAGAGCAGCCCCCAGGGAACGCGAGCGATCTGGAGTTGGGTCGTGGGCGAGTCCGTTTGCGCGGCAGGGCGCGCAGGCAGGGCGCAGCCCCCCCTCCCCCGCTCTAGAGGCTAGCTCAACTGGTGGTCACCGGCCTCCCAGAAGAGGACCTAGCCATGGTATCCACTCGGCCGAAAGCCATCGCCAGAAGGAATGTGGTGACCCAGACGGAGCCCCCATGCAAACATACATCTGTCCAGGTCTCCGGCTGCAGGGAGTGCCTGAGCCTGTCCCTTGTACAGGAGGGCAGCAGAGACGACGCCTGTGTGCGGTGTGACCAGGTGGATGATCTGCTCAGCCTGGTGGCAGAGCTGAAGGAGGAAGTGGAGAGGTTAAGGAGCATCAGGGAGTGTGAGAGGGAGATAGATTGGTGGAGCCACACCCTACCATCCCTGAGGCAAGGGCAGCACATGGAGGCTCCACAAGAAGCAGAGGATCCCCTGCCCTCTTGCCACCAGGCAGAAGGAGGAGACCCAGGCGATGGAGGGGAATGGACACAGGTCCCTGCTCGGGGCGCCAGGCGAATCCACGCCCGGCCTCCCTCACCTCAACCTTCCCAGTTGCCCTTACACAACAGATATGGGGCCCTGGAACTTGAGGGCCAGGCAAATGAGGATGTAGATGAAGGCCCATCCAGGGGGTTGCCCGAGGCGAGGCAGTCAGCCCCATGCATTACGACTGCCTCTGCTAAGAAAAAAAGGAGGGTAATTGTCGTAGGTGATTCCCTTCTGAGGGGGATGGAGGGCCCAATATGCCAGCCAGACCCATCCCACAGGGAAGTCTGCTGCCTCCCTGGGGCCCGGGTGAAGGACATTACTAGGAAGCTCCCTAGTCTCATACAGGCCTCCGATTACTACCTGCTATTGGTTATACAGGCTGGCAGTGAGGAGGTTGCAGAGAGAAGTCCCGAAGCGATCAAGAGGGACTTCAGGGCACTGGGGCGACTGGTGGAAGGATCGGGAGCACAGGTAGTGTTTTCCTCGATCCCTTCAGTGGCAGGGAGGAATACTGAAGGGAACAGGAAAACTCATCGGATCAACACGTGGCTTAGGGGCTGGTGCCATCGGCGGAATTTTGGCTTCTTTGACCATGGGGAGGTTTACACGGCACCGGGCCTGCTGGTGACAGATGGAGTTCAGCTGTCTCACAGGGGGAAAAGGATTCTCGCTCATGAGTTGGTGGGGCTCATTGAGAGGGCTTTAAACTAGGTTCGAAGGGGGAAGGGGATAAAACCAGAGTCACTAGAGAAGAGCCTAGGGGCGGCACGCCAACGTCAGGGGAGAAATCGGCAGCCCAGCTCAAGTGCATCTACACCAATGCATGCAGCATGGGCGGCAAACAGGAGGAGCTGGAAGCCACTGTGCAGCGGGGTAGCTATGACTTAGTCGCCATCACGGAAACATGGTGGGATGAGTCTCACGATTGGAGTGCTGCAATGGATGGCTATAAGCTCTTCAGAAGGGACAGGTGAGGAAGGAGAGGCGGTGGGGTAGCCCTGTATGTTAGGGAGTGCTTCGACTGTCTAGAGCTCAATGATTGTAATGATAAGGTCAAGTGCTTCTGGGTAAGGATGAGGGGGAAGGCCAACAAGGCAGATATCCTGCTGGGAGTCTGTTATAGACCACCTAGCCAGGATGAGGAGGCAGACGAAATATTCTACCAGAGGCTCACAGAAGTCTCCCAGTCGCCAGCCCTGGTTCTTGTGGGGGACTTCAACTTTCCGGACGTCTGCTGGAAATAGAATCATAGAATCATACAGGTTGGAAAAGACCTCTAAGATCATCGTATCCAACCATCAACCTAACACACCATGTCCACTAAACCATGTCCCTAAGGGCCTCATCTGACTTGCGGAAACCGGACTCCACAATCTATGAGATTGTAAAGTAGGTATGTTTATTCAGCGCTGGGCGGCACGGGGGGTAGTCCCACCAAAATCGTGCACGCCTCAACGCGGCACTCACCATAAATATATACAGTAAAATATTACATATTCATAAAGTTTTGTAATACGCCTATACATATGCATGACCTGTCCCCGCTTTGTATTAAAATGAGTTCCAAGAAGTCATTTCCATAGACCCCTCCCATCTGCGCTTGCACATTGCCTCCTAGTGGTGGTCGTCGGGGGTCGTGGGGATGAAGGCTTATAGTTCCTCTTCGTCACCGCTAGTAACCTTTTGTTCTTGCGCAGGCTCAGTTGTCTTCTTACTTTTGTCCATACCGCAGGGTCAGTTTTAGCTGGCTTCTTGAGACAAGTTTTTAGTCTTTATCAGGAGCTGTCCTTGTGAGGCGCCTCAGTTAATTTACACCATAGCTAAGTCGGCCTTATCAGGCTGAGCCGGCCTTGTGAGGAACAAAGTATCAAGCCCCTACCTACTGATTCAATCTTCTAAATACTATTAATCATTCAACTACTAAAATTCCTTAATCCCTTCTCTCAGTCCCCCCTTTTCTAAAAAGTTAGTAAATTCTTTTACTCTATACTAAACCCTATACTAATTTTCTTTATATTATCCCATTCTTCTCCAGGTCCTTTATAAGATCTCTGCCTGTTTCAATTTGTTGTCGGTGCTGATAGTCATACCTCAAGTGCCTTATTTGTTTTATCATTCGCCAATTTAAAACATACAGTATTGCAGATAAAGCAATACTAATAAAAACTAGAATTAGGAGAACAACAATAGGGTGACATAAGGTATTAAGAATACCTGTAGCAGTGGGCGACCATCCGAAAAGTATTTCCCACCATTTGTGTTCTCCATCCTTCTTTACCCACTTTAGAACTTTTTTTATTTTGTCTACGTCATGATGCACCGTTATCAAGGTCTCCTTTCCATTGTTTTTAACTTCTTCTAGTATCCGTGTTAAATCGTGATGTTGTAGTAATTCCTTCGTTCGAGCTAAATCCATCCCGAGGGATGTAGGTATCAATTCATGGAATAATGTATAATTAGATCTAAGAACCTGATGGGATATAACTGGAGCTATATAATTAAAGTCACATCCAATGATTTTAGTAAAATTGCAAATGCAAAAATTTGAGTGATTTTTAGTGTCTACCTTCGTGTCCTCTACAGATATAAAACTACAAGTAGTTCTCAAACATACGCAACCTTTGCCAGTGTATATTAATATGTTGATGAATTTCTGTAGTGTTACCCCATTCCCCTCTCAAGTATACCTGGCTTCCGTGTATGACCACAGTAGATAGATTTAAGCCTCTCAGATCAGACAATTTCCCCATGGATCCGGTATATTTGATATAAGCCTGAGACCAAAGCTGCTTAGTATTATCCTGGCTAGAAGTGCTTTCCCACCCCCAAATCATAATTATGACCGTGAAAAAAATAATTTTCCCAGTTGGGCTTGCGTGACCTTCCATGGAGATTTGTGTGCCTTCTTCACTCTGGTATGATGGATCCAGGCATTCTGTTCTTTGATTTTGATTGCTGTGAAGGAGGTGAGGAGTACCTGGAATGGTCCTTCCCACTGCAGCTCCAAAGTTTTCTCTGCAAGAGACTTTACATACACATAGTCTCCAGGCTGTATATTATGTACAGGCCCATCCAAACCCCTGCTTCGAGTCCCAACCACATATTTCTCAACCTTCCTGAGTTGTTTCCCCAATGCAACCATGTAGGAGGTCATGATTTCATCCCCGACTTGCGTGGACATCCCTTTCTGTACTCTATAGGGTCGTCCATACAAGATTTCAAAAGGACTCAGTCCTTCCTTTGCTCTTGGCCTAGTTCGTATGCGCAAAAGAGCCAAAGGAAGAGACTGAGGACAGGCCAAGTTAGTTTCCTGTCCCAATTTCACAATCTGCTGTTTGATTAAGTGGTTCATTTTTTCTACTTGGCCACTCGACTGAGGGTGATATGGGGTATGAAGCTGCCAATCTATGCCTAAATGGCGGCTAATTTGTTGTACTACTTTGGAGATGAAATGTGGTCCTCTGTCAGAAGATATGGTTGCTGGAACCCCAAAACGTGGTATTATTTCTTGTATTAATATTTTAGTTACCTCCCGAGCCTTGGCTGTTCTGGTAGGGAATGCCTCTGGCCAACCTGAAAAGGTGTCAGTTAATACCAATAAATATCGATACCCCCCTTTTCTTGGGAGTTCTGAAAAATCGATCTGCCATTGTTGCCCAGGCCCATTGCCTTTTCCAATTTGGCCCATTTCTGGTTTGGGGATATTCTTGGGATTCGTCTGGAGGCAGAGATCGCACTGCTGTGTCACTTGCCTTACAGTAGTGTATAGATTCCTAGCTACGATTTCTTTGATTAGTTGTTTATATAGGGCCTCCGCTTTCTGTGCCGAGGTATTTAGGGGCAAAGGCCTTAATTCTATTATCTCCTGACGAGTGGTAATAGCGTATCCCGCGTATCTTTTACCACTCAGGACATAGTTGCTTCCATCTGTGAACCAGTTTTCTCCGTCTTCTATGGGGCTGTCTTTCAGATCTGGTCGGCTTGCATATGTTGCTTCAATGGTTTCTAAGCAGTCATGATGCACTGGTTCTCCTGTGTTTCCCTCTAGGAAGGAAGCTGGGTTGGCAATGTTAGTGACTATTATTTCCACATCATCTTGTTCTACCAATATAGCCTGATATCTTAGAAATCTTTGTTGAGAAAGCCAATGTCCACCCTTCGCTTCCAGTACTGCAGATACTGTATGGGACACCAGCACAGTCATTTTCTGACCCAGAGTGAATTTTCGGGCTTCTTGTATGTTTAGTATTACAGCTGCGACTGCCCGCAAGCATCCAGGCCAGCCCTTCGCAGTTGTATCCAACTGTTTGGAAAAGTAGGCAACTGCTCGTCGATCGGGACCCAAATTCTGTGCTAGTATCCCCAGAGCAACCCCTTGTTTTTCGTGGGAAAAGAGGAGAAATGGCTTACTCACATCTGGGAGCCCCAAGGCTGGAGCTGACATCAAGGCTTTCTTTAGTTTCTCAAAGGCTCGTACGGCCTGGTTGTTCCATTCAAGGTGTCCCTGGTTGGTAGTTATTAGGGCATATAATGGTTTAACAAGCAGTCCATAATTATAAATCCACAGCCGACACCACCCAGTCATTCCCAAGAAAGTCCGTAACTCTTTCACTGTTCGAGGTCTCTGGGTTTGGCAGATTGCCTCTTTGCGGGCTTGTCCCAAAGTTCTTTCCCCAGCACTGATTTCATAGCCTAAATAAATCACTTTGCGCTGTATTACTTGGGCTTTCTTCTTAGACACCCGGTACCCTTGGAGCCCCAAGAAATTTAATAGACTCACCGTCCAGGTGATACAATCATTCTCTGTTTCGGTGGCAATCAGGATTGTATTGTAGCAGTTTTCCTTTTTCAGGCGGGATTTCCCATGATTCCAAGTCCTTCGCAAGCTGATTGCCAAAAATGGCAGGGCTATTTTGAATCCTTGTGGCAACACTGTCCAGGTGAGTTGAGTCTTGCGACCGGTTTTGGGGTTTAAATAATTTTTGGCTGGCTTCATGGAGAAGGAGGCAAAAGAAGGCATCTTTCAAGTCTATAACAGTAAACCAGGCTAATTCAGGTGTTAGTGTAGTCAACAGAGTATATGGATTCGCCACCACGGGGTAGAGATCCTCAGTTACCTTGTTTACAGTCTGTAGATCCTGGACCACACGGTACAACCCGTCAGGCTTACGAACTGGTAATATGGGTGTGTTAAAATTAGACTCACATTCTTTTAATAGTCCGAATTGTAAAAATTTTTCAGTTATTGGCCAAATCCCTTCTCTATCTTCTCTCTTTAGGGGATATTGCTTAATCCTTATTGGTTGTCGGTTTCCCTTTTTAAGTCTAACTTCAACAGGTAATGCATTCTTTGCTCTTCCTGGTACATCGGTAGCCCAGGGTATACCTGATTTAAGACTTCCTCCCTAATTTCTCCTTTTATGGAAGGACTGGTTAAGAATAAACTCAGGATTTGAATGTATTCTTGATCTTTTACTTTCAGAGAAATTTCTCCTTTTTCAAATATAATTTTTGCATCTAATTGTTCTAGCAAGTCTCTTCCCAATAGGGCCTTTGGAGAGTCGGGCATATATAAAAATCTGTGAATTCCCCATTGTTTTCCCAGTTTATATTTCAAAGGTTTACAGAAATACGCCTTTTCACTTTGGCCAGTTGCCCCCTTTACCATGATGTAATCGTTCTCCAGGGGCATCAAGCCTTGATTCAGTTTATTGGACATTCCCTTTTCCAATGACCAAATTCCTTGCACAGTGCACATTGATCCTTGCCTAACCGAGATGGTTCTCGTCTAGGCCTCCTTTCTTCCTCTTCCCTGACAGCTGCTATTATTCTCCTTCGTACCTGTTTGTATGCTTCTTCCCTGTTACTAAATACTCTCCATGCTTCATCTAGCAACACCTCCAAATTTCTACTTTCTTTAGTACGTAGCTTCTGGAGCTTGTGCCTAATGTCCCCTGTGGACTGACCCAAAAACAGAGAGACTAGTTGTTGTATTCCTACCTCGGATCCAGGATCCAGCGGTGTGTTACGGCGCATTGCATCCCTCAATCGATCCAGGAATTCAGATGGGGACTCGGAGGGACCTTGCTTAATTGCATATAGAGCTGACCAGTTTATGGTTTTGGGTATAGCCTTTTCCATTCCTCTCGAAATCCACTCCTGATACCCCTGTAGTTTTACCATTTCTGCAGATCTGTTCGCATCCCATTTTGGGTCTTGTAGAGGGAAATATTCCTTAATGTCCCCTCCCGTAGTCCTATAGTATTCATCAGCCAAACTCCCTGCTGTTTTTAAAATCAATTGCTTTTCTGTTTCAGTCATATAGTCTAATAATAATTGTATGTCCTTCCAATCAGGGTTATGTTGTTTCACAATAAACTGAAAATGTTTAGCTACACCGATCGGATTGCTCCTATAATCTTTTGCAACCCTTTTCCATTCCCCTAAATCAGTAGTGGAAAAAGGTACCTTGATTAGCATCGTCCCGCCATCAGGCGCCACCGCCTCTCGAAGAGGTGCCTGTAAGGCTACTGGGGCAGTTTTCTTTCTGGTGCGGGAAGATACAGGGCTGTCTGGGGGGGTGGAAGTTTCGTCCGAGTCCGCATCCTGTTCCTGTGGTCGAGGGGGAGGCTTAAACAGGTCAGTTAGATCTGGTTCCGGCACCTGGTGAATTTTGTTTGCTTTCAAACACCTCTGTCCAATACTGCATGCCGAGCAACACCGCTTCAGTTTACCTTTAAATTCTTTATTTTCTCGCTCAAGTGCGAGTACCATAGGGTCCTGTGGTGGTGCCATTCCACAGTCCCTTTGCCACTCCGGATGGTTTCGGAGGGTGAAAAACATATCTGCATATGAAACTTCATCCCACTTCCCTTCTCTCCTTAGAAATAGCATCAATTGTAGGAGAGTATTGTAGTCTATTGATCCATTAAGTGGCCATTTAGCCTCACTTTCCAATTTATACAACGGCCACCATTGATTACAATACTTAATAAGAACCTTTCTATTTTCTGTCCCTCCGGTCCCAACAATATCTCTCCAATGAGCAAGCACACAGCCCAAGGGGCTTTTCTTCAAGACTCCCTTTTGAGTGTTACCCATTTCGTATCTTCCCTTTATTGATCTTTTCTTTTAACCTTTAATAAGATGCCAGGACTGGTTTTCCTTCCCGCACTGTCTTAGTGATTTTATCGGAAGTTTTCTTATCATAGAACCCTCTAGATATACAATACTGCTTTCTCACAAAATTCTACAATGTTTTCGTACACAAAAGACAAAGGCTCGATCCTATCATTCACTTCGTTCGTCTCCGGCTGCTCTCCTCGCGGAGATTACGGAACCGCGGATCAGAACTCCGCACTCGCTTCGCAGCTGTGCTGCGTCTCACTCATACAACACAGACACTCAGTCACACAATAAATTGTTGCAACAGATGATAATACTTATGGCCATGCCACGTACAACTCCTCAGACTAGTTGTACTCCCACCCAGCAGCTGCAACCGTAAATTGCAAGGAGGTCCGCTTACCCTTCTCCTGCTTCTTATATACCGTTCATTAGCAGGTCCGTCCTGGCTCCCAACACTGGGATACAGCAGAAACCTCGGATTCACTCGATCTACTCCCAAGATCGCTAGCGGCCGCTCTATCGGTCAGCGAATCCCCCCTATTACCGTGCAGGGTACCCTCCTACCATACGGGGACTATGCTGCACGCCAGACGTCTCTGTGCGATTTACCAGCAGCCCCAGCCATGCGTACGACTTACAGGCCCCTCTCCTAAAACATACCTTTCCTTTCCGCGGGCTCAGGAGGTTCTTGTCTACTCCCACGGTGAGCGGCTGGCAGCGGAGTCCCCTCCGAGGAAATGCTCGGGGCGCGCCCAGGGGCGTCCGCTCCCCAGCCGATCCTGCGGTGAAGCAGAGAGTCTCCTGCCTGGCTCGCCAAAACTGACTTGCGGAAACCGGACTCCACAATCTATGAGATTGTAAAGTAGGTATGTTTATTCAGTGCTGGGCGGCACGGGGGGTAGTCCCACCAAAATCGTGCGCGCCTCAATGCGGCACTCACCATAAATATATACAGTAAAATATTACATATTCATAAAGTTTTGTAATACGCCTATACATATGCATGACCTGTCCCCGCTTTGTATTAAAATGAGTTCCAAGAAGTCATTTCCATAGACCCCTCCCATCTGCGCTTGCACATTGCCTCCTAGTGGTGGTCGTCGGGGGTCGTGGGGATGAAGGCTTATAGTTCCTCTTCGTCACCGCTAGTAACCTTTTGTTCTTGCGCAGGCTCAGTTGTCTTCTTACTTTTGTCCATACCGCAGGGTCAGTTTTAGCTGGCTTCTTGAGACAAGTTTTTAGTCTTTATCAGGAGCTGTCCTTGTGAGGCGCCTCAGTTAATTTACACCATAGCTAAGTCGGCCTTATCAGGCTGAGCCGGCCTTGTGAGGAACAAAGTATCAAGCCCCTACCTACTGATTCAATCTTCTAACTACTATTAATCATTCAACTACTAAAATTCCTTAATCCCTTCTCTCACATCTACACGTCTTTTAAATACTTCCAGGGATGGTGACTCCACCACTTCCCTGGGCAGCCTGTTCCAAGGCCTGATCACTCTTTCAGTAAAGAAATTTCTCCTAATGGCCAATCTAAACCTCCCTTGGTGCAACTTGAGGCCATTTCCTCTTGTCCTATCGCTAGTTACTTGGGAGAAGAGACCAACACCCACCTCGCTACAACCTCCTTTCAGGTAGTTGTAGAGCGCGATGAGGTCTCCCCTCAGCCTCCTCTTCTCCAGGCTAAACAACCCCAGTTCCCTCAGCCGCTCCTCATAAGACTTGTGCTCCAGGCCCTTCACCAGCTTCGTTGCCCTCCTCTGCCCTACCACACGGCAGAGAGGAAACAGTCGAGGAGGTTCCTGGAGTGTGTGGAAGATAACTTCCTGATGCAGCTCGTAAGGGAGCCTACCAGGGGAGGTGCCTCGCTTGACCTGCTGTTCACAAACAGAGAAGGACTGGTGGGAGATGTGGTGGTCGGAGGCCGTGTTGGGCTTAGTGACCATGAAATGATAGAATTCTCGATTCTTGGTGAAGTAAGGAGGGGGGCCAGCAAAACCGCTACCATGGACTTCCGGAGGGCAGACTTTGGCCTGCTCAGGACACTGGTCGAGAGGGTCCCTTGGGAGACAGTCCTGAAGGGCAAAGGGGTCCAGGAAGGCTGGATGTTCTTCAAGAAGGAAGTCTTAAAGGTGCAGGAGCGGGCTGTCCCCATGTGCCATAAGAAGAATGGGCGGGGAAGACGACCGGCCTGGCTGAACGGGGAGCTTTTGCTGGGACTCAGGAAAAAAAAGGAGAGTTTACCACCTTTGGAAGAAGAGGCAGGCAACTCAAGAAGAGTACAGGGATCTCATTAGGTTGTGCAGAGAGGAAATTAGAAAGGCAAAAGCCCAGCTAGAACTCAACCTGGCCACTGTTGTGAGAGAAAACAAAAAATGCTTTTACAAGTATATTAATGACAAAAGGAGAGCCAAGGAGAATCTCCATCCTGTATTGGATGCGGGGGGGAACATTGTCACCGAGGACGAGGATAAGGCTGACGTACTTAATGCCTTCTTTGCCTCAGTCTTTAATAGTCTTTAATTCTAAAATGCTCAGAAATCCCTGACTCTGGAAGCTTGAATTTTAACACTCTAGAGAATGCTTTATTAAAACGGAAGATTCCTCAGTTTTCTGAGGAAGAAAACTTTGAGTAGAACTCTGTTCAGAGCAATAATTCAGAATACAAGACACAGAAAATGCAGAGCTAAACAATGGATCTTACTGAAATCGATAGCTAAACACCTGTTCAATAATGGAGAAAAGGAGCTGCATTTCCAGACATTTATTGCTGACATCAGCAGTGGCATAAGGAAGAAAATTAGTATATCTTGGAAACTGCTTTCCACTAATTTGCTATTCTGTGGATGGAAGCACTTGTGTATCTTTATATGCAAAGAAAAGAGGTGGTGACCTAGAAAGTAATTAGCAGGAAAAAGTAGGATAAAGCAGAGTTTGCTTTACTCTTCATTGCTTCCTTGCAATTTCTCCTTCTGTTCCCTCAACAAATAAATTGCAAAACAATAATAGTTTATTTCAGATGAAAATTAAGTGGAAGAAGGGATTATGGGATAGTATCAATGCAAATGTACCTCACAGTGAAATAAGATTGGAGAAACAGGAAAAAAGTCTGAAAATCCATGTATTTTCAAATTCAACAAAACCAGAATTTTGCCAGAAGATATTATTGTTCTCTATAATATGAAATATTATCATATCTATTTTTTGTAAAGAAATTAAGTAATTAATTTCCTAATATATACTTCCAAAATTTATTTTTTGATGTTCGTAATGCTTCTGTGGAAACATCGGACCCGCAATATCAAAGGAGTATGAGAGATATGGATTGAGTCTACACCGGAGTATTCAGATCAGGATTACTTATAGCAGATTTCTTACTGCAAAACAAATCGCAAAATCACTTCCTCTATTACGTAAGACCCATTTCTATATGCCAGTTATCAGAATAATGGTCAGGGAGAAAATCTCTAAATGGCTTAATTAATTGCGTTTATGTATGACCAAACCTTTGCTGTGAATATTTTTCTGAATTCAAGCTTTTCGTTTTACAGACTAGAACACCATGAGAAGTTATTACCATGATTCTCTTATATAGTAACCTGCACTTCATTTCAAAACATGAGTATTTTAAAATAAAGCGCCTAACATTGTGCAAGCTTTCATGCAACATCAAAATTATACCATGCTCACAAATAAACATTGATTTTCTCTGCTGCTAAGTTATGATGTCATACTGTGAGGGAGGGAAAAATCCTTATTCTGTAGAAGGTACTGGAAGCATTCAAGTGGATTTTCAAAAGCACTGGACCTTCACTCAGCTCTTCTCCTTGGTATGCATGTGTTTAGCTGCCTGGAGGCTTTACATTGTCACCCATCACCTTTGTCTCCCAGTGCCTTCCAAATCAAATTTTAAACAGTGAAATTCCTAAAGGGGACTTTGGAGTGTGGAAACCTCAGCTTCAGTAAGACAAGAGTTAAGTCAAGTGTCTGTTTCTGAATGTCTCGATCTTATTACAGTACCACTGTAGTTTAGGGACATTTGTGTCCATGGCTGTTACTCTGTTGTGAGACAGTGTGCGTTTGACCCCTGCTAAAGTTGATAAGAATTACTTGCAGTTCTTACACATGAGGAAGAAAATAAGCTTCCTTTCTCATTTTCTTATTCCTTTAGCTCTTTAACCTGTGCAAAACATATGGAATTAAATTCTCATTGGGTAAAAAATGATGCATTCCCATAGCATTGTTTTCTAGCTGTTGGATTATCCAGAGACAGCTAGCTACATGAGCTGCCTGTATCCCAGATCTGGAATTCAGCAACAACATTTTATTCAGTGCAACCAGCTTCTTTCCACTGTCTGCCCTGAAGGTCACTGCAAGTGCCTTAAAAATAAAGCTTATCATTACTATCCAAGGTAAAATATTTATAGCAAGAAATACCTTGACTAAAGGCATTTCATTTAGAAGAGGGCATTTCATCTTAGTTCAAACACCAGTTTGTGAATTTACATTGAGGCTTTCAGATATTTTGTCTTTCACATCCATCTCCTGTTATCTGCCTTTTTAATATCGCGTGCTTATATTCTGAAAAGTATTCTTTTGATACAAACTTACACTAGGACCCACAAAGGTACAAATGTTGTATTCTTTAACTGTCACTGGTGAACTTTATTATTTAATCTTACAGGGTTACTGTGTTTTTACAGCTTATCTCTTTGCTGAGTCAAATCAATGAAAAGATTACCCTAAACTCAGAATACCTGGAAACACCACTGGAGAAATTTCATTTCCTCAGCATTTCATTTCTAGTAATATTGGCTTGGTTGTACCACTCTGCAGCTGTGATTTGTGAAGTAAATGGCAAGGTGTCATGGTTTAACCTCAAGAGCTATTGTAATCAGCCTGGAGGAGAAGGGGAAGGTGAAGGAAGCTGTCTCCCCTGTAAACTGGCTCTCCGAGGAGAAGGGGTAAAAAGTGTAATTATTAATAGTTTCCAAAAGATAGCTCCCGAAGAACAGGAATGACGGCAGTGCTGAATACAGGCTCCTGACCAATAATTTTATCATAACATAAACCAGTGTCACACAGTATAGCAAAGCGATGACCTTAATCCATTCCCCAGAGATGATAAACCCCACATAAAAACTGATAATCAGCAGTATATACAGCCAGTAAGGTGCTACAGACCAAAACTCCAAGAACAGATCCAACAACTCTGAGAGCAAATAAACCAACATTGTGACCAGCGACTACTAAACGGATATAATGAATGCTTATAACCAATTTGTTTTAACCTGTTCGGGTCAGATGTGTCGTTATCTCAACCCTTCGAGCCCCACGTTGGGCGCCAAAAAGGACTGTCGTGGTTTAACCTAGCAGGCAGCCAAATACCACGCAGCCACTCGCTCACTCCCCCCACACACAGTGGGACGGGGAGAGAATCGGAAGGGTAAGAGTGAGTAAAACTCGTGGGTTGAGATAAAGACAGTTTAATAGAACAGAAAAGGGAAAATAATAATAATAATATTAATAATGATAATGATAGAATATACAAAATGAGTGATGCACAATGCAATTGCTCACCACCCATGCTGACCGATAACCAAGTAGCGATCGGTACTTCCTGGAACACGCCTACCATTCACATACTGAGCATGACGTCACATGGTATGGAATACCCCATTGGCCAGCTGGGCTAGCTGTCCTGGCTGTGCTCCCTCCCAATGCTTTTTTTTTTTTTTTTTTTTAAGCTGAATATCCTTGACTAGGAGGGTACTTAGCAACAACTGAAAACATCAGTGTGTTATCAACATTCTCCTCATACTGAATCCAAAACACAGCACTAGGAAGAAATTTAACTCTATCCCAGCCGAAACCAGGACACAAGGCTAAATGTGCTGAAAATCTGACATGTTCCCTGAGCAACAAAGGGACCGAAGGCAAATGTTACAGTATTACTGATAAGACCAGTAGTGCTTGTTTAAGCATTTGCTTCATAAACAATAAAAAGCAGCATTAAAAAAAAAACAACCAACCAAAAGAAATATCAAGCAGGCCTCTCTGCTTTTTCTTTCTCCTTTGATTAGCTTTCTTCTGTTGTTTCTCTTTATTCTTCTTTTAATTAAAAGCTCATCTGCAGTAGCTGCTTATGAAGCTTGATATTCTCTTTGTTGTCCGAAAAGTGGATTCGTGCCCGGCGTGCAAGTAACCAATTCCACACGCTCAGGAGAGATATTGTTTTATTCAGGCCTGGGTGCTCGGTGGACTTGCCACAAATCAAGCACACCTTGGTCTAATCATCCTTCTGTTTATATCCATGCTTCTCATACATATTTTAAGTTTCTCTTTTACATATTCATTAAATTTCCAAGAACTAATTATAATATTACATCATCCTAGACACATGCGCACTAAAGCCTTTAAGGTCTTCTTGAGGGCCTCTGGTGGTCTCTGGTGGTCAGCAGGGTAGTGAACTCTTCATGAACTCGTTCCTTTCTTTCCTTATAAGGTTGAGGTTTGTCTCTGAGCCATGTCTGGACCACGTTTGTTTATGGTTCTTAATTTCAAGGTCAATCATTACTAGAGTCTAACAATACTACACACCTGCAAACACAATACCTGCTAGTTACCTAACTCCTAAGCAACAAGTCGTCATTGTTTAGAATTAAAGAAGCGAGCAGTATGGAATAAGATGTATTGTAACAGACTGTACCTACTGCATCATCTTCAGTGTCACTTTCTTCTAGAAGCCTTTGCCATTGAAGGTTTTCTCCTTGATATGAAGGAGATTTTTATTATTACTTACCTTGCAATATCACCTCCAGCTCTCAGTAACTGCATGATGAACAAACCACAAGAAAGTTTCTGCCCTGAAGACCTTACAGTCTATCCTGTAGCAATGCATAAGTGGCACATTATTGGCGGGGGAGGGTGATGGGTTGGTTTGTTCATGGGGTTTTGTGTGTTTTTGTATTTTACCTGGTTCACTGGTGAACTCGGACTAAGGGACATGCGAGACCTGAAGTCCCATGGCTAAACTGACCTGATGTACAGCTTGCCTGACTTCAGGAAGTCTGGGGAGGGACCTCAGATATCCAGAGCCTTTGTCTTCTGGTCTAATCCCAGGGATTTTTTTTCAGATTAAATATTTCTCCGATTTCTCGTTTTCCTCACTTCTTTATATTTTCCACTTGCTTGCATTGCTTCCACAAATAAAATCTTTTCACTTGAAGCAGTCTTCCTTCTCCCATATTTTGGTAAGGAGGTGCTCTCCACATCCACGTAACATCATTATCTGTAATCAGTCCCACAGGTCTGATTCAGTCCCTCTGAATCCCCGCAGTGAAAGCACCAGGCACTGTTCAGCCAAATCTTCTTGCAACTCCTTTGGTTCTAAATTAGGTTTCCTCTCATTCTTTCTATCTCTTGTCTATTGTCCTTCCTGCAATCCTTAATGGCAGTTAGAAGCTGTAACTGTAACTCAGATTCAGCACAAAAAATCTATCTTCCCGTTTCTCTCCTGTTCTGGTGACCTCTGCTTGGAGAGGCCAGGTGACATCCGCAGGTTTCATGGTGTGACTCTGGAGTAGCTCAATCAATGCCAGTGAATTTACAGTGTTGTGTTATAAAATTATAGTAAAGTGAGAGACTGATCTGTGTCAAGTATCCTCTGTTAGATTTTATTCTGCTTCCATTTCCCATCAGTTCTGTTGATATTCTGTCTTCAATATCTTTATAGATTTTTTCCAGCTGGGAGTCATGCAAGAAAACATGGGGGAAAGCCTGCTCTCTCCTAAAGCAACGTAAGCCTGGTAAAATCTGGGGAGTTTTCCAAAGATAACTGAGAGCGGAGTTTTGACCATTATTTGAAATGACAGAAGATAGACTTAGTTATTATAAAGTAGCTGTAGTGGTTAAACCTCAGACTGTCAACACTTCTTAAAGAAAGTATGACTACTTTTTCCCATGTGAGTTTTAAAATTTCATAATCAAGAAAAAGCAGTGGCAGCCAAGCGTCCATTGGTGACAACTGCGTACCTGTGTATTTGTACCCTCAGGAATAATTAGAGTAAACTGGAACTGTAAACGTCAAGTGTGGGGAGAGATGTACAGAATTCCAGTTGGAAATTCTAAGAAAAAAAATCTGCTTGTTACCGTGAAATAGATTTTTAATGCCCTGAAGGCTTCATAACCACAATGCCCATTTGAAGTGCCTGAAATACAAAAGAAACAAAAGCTTACATTTTAAAGCGCAAGAAAATAAGGTGAGGGATAAGATATATAATCCTCAAGATGCACTGAGTCTCAAGGTTGAAAAACTGTATTAAGAAGTAGCAACTCTGCTCTGGGTTTCCTCCCCACAGCCTGGAGCCATGGCCCCACAGAGGAGCCATCCTAGGGACACCCAGCGCAAGGGAGCATGGCTCACCCCATGCAATGCTCTGTGCTGGAGGCACCCACAACAGCTCACGGCTGGTGGGCAATTGATTTTTTATTCATTATATATTATTTTTAAGAATAAAAGTGAGAACTTTTCTTTTCTAGCCATCAGGAGGATGTTTGAGCAAAAGTTTTTGAAGGGCAGTGTTAAAAAAGAGAGGAGGAAGCAGTAAGCAAAACGTTGGCTTCTCCCATGCTGGAATGCCCTTTCACGGCATCTTTTATTTCTCTACCAATGGAGAAGTAGTTACAGCACTAATGCAAACAATAATCGGAGTGGTAAGGGGAGCACAAACCTGACCTAATTAGGTATTATCCCCAAAATGTTAAACCCTAGAAAATCAGACATCCCACAGGTATAAAAGGGCTAAATCTCCACAGCAAATCACTACCAAACATGGTGTGTGCACATGGGATTAGCAAGTGGCAAAGGAAGAGAAGACTACCAACACTCCCAGTTGCAGAACTCAAGAGCAAAATCAGGAAGAAAGAGGAGAAAGAAGGCTAGAAAGGCACCAGCCACCATGTATCTCTGAGCATGCATTACAAGACCCTCCTGGCCCATCTCAGTTATTTGACTCAACATTTATTAGTGTCCAGAGACACCAAAAGGCTATTCTGTTTTTGATATAAGTGATAGTCTCTTCACCTCCAAAGACGTGGCTGGTATGATGTTCGGGATGAAATACTGACAACTCAGCAAGCATAGCACTAACTCTGTGGTGTGTGAGAGGAATTGTCTAATAACAATAACATAGCATGTTCCATCAGCTTATACACCCTATAGACACAGTTCAGCTTCTGACTGGTGATGTTTGTGTGCATTGCCTGACAGTCAGCTGCAGTTCTCTGCCCTTCAGAAAGGAGCCTTGGACTCTTATTCAGCAATGATGAACTAGAAATCCCAGAAATGTTGAGAAAGGAGGGGGGACAAAACCAGAGGAATTCAGGTAGTTGCCCAAGCAGTAAGACGAAGCAAACAAGAGTCCTTTGTGAATATATAAACGTAGCATTTCTTTTCTTGTGCACTTAGTGAACATCAAATATGATGATCTTGGTTTGAAGCGATCTCTATTTAAAGGTACATGTATTAATTTGGACTAATGAGTGGAAAACCTACCGGGAATTACACAATTTGTAAATAACATGACAGCAAAAGAAACAAATAGGGGTTTGGTTTTTTTCATAGAATCTTTAAAGTTAGAGAAAGATAATACCTATGTGCAGTAATCTTTCTCACTAACAATGAATTGTTACTGAGGCACTGAAGGGTGTCAATAACAGACTGGTTTACATTGGGCTTCCAGTACATCCTGATGGAGACTACTTAATAATACTGCATGTTCATGAGGGCAGGGGTCTTTTTAATATTAGCCCAACTTCTAGTTCTGATTGCTACCCATCACTCCCTATTTATATGCACGTAATATGCAAAACTATTCTCACTATTCCCAGTGACCGTACTTTTCACGTTTTTTCGTTTGTAATGGTTGCCTAGCAAACCATACATATTTAGCTCTATTCATCTTGCCTGAAAACCTCCACCACCCTTGCCTTTATTTCTTTGCTTCTCACTAATGTCATTAATGATTTAAACTATTTGAAAGCATACAGTAATATTCTACAACACATTTCTGGCTGTGGGAGTCCTAGTAATATAAAACCTCTTTACAGTCTCTGTTTCTACATTGCTTTCTGCAGATTGAGAGATATTTCTCTCAATATATTTCTTTACATGTACCATGCAAAAGTGGAGGCTATAGTCCAGCTGAGGCCTTGCCAGTGCTCGACAGAAGGGAAGGATTGCTTTATGTGCCCTACATAGCCCTGGTTTTATACATCCCACCTTGAGGTTCGCTCTTTTACAGCATTATGACACTGTTAATTTGTGTTCGGTTTGTGACCTGTTAAAAGCTGCAGATCCTTATCCGTGGTACTGCTGCCTGTCTAATTGCCGCCCCCCCCCAGCACTGCAGTTTATTTCTTCAGTCAATGGGTAGAGACTTCCACTTATCCTCATTGAATGGCAGCCTATATATTTCAGACCATTTATCTCTATTCATTGAGATCCTTTTGTATTCTATCCCTGCCATCTAAAATATTTGCAATCCTTCCCAGCTTAGACTTATACGAAAATACAGCAGGCATCCTCTCTCATCAACCAAGTCTTTATTCAATAGTAGCCAACACAAGACTGATCTCCGTACAATCCCACTTGATACATGCGACCAAACTGATGGTGAACCATTGATCGCTGTTCCTTAAGGATGGTTTTCTCAAGACCTGTGTCCTGGCTTTCAGCAGTTTCCCCTGGACAATGTTGCACTAGCCTGCTTATGAGCGTGCCATGGGAGACTGCAAAAAGACACACTAAAGTCAAGATATATCACATCTCTGTTTTCTCCCTTTACCACAAAACCACTTATATTGTCATTGAAGGAAATTAGACTGGTTTGACATGATCTGTTCTTGACAAATCCACGCTGGCAGTTACTTACCACCTTGTGAACTTCTAGGCACTTTCCTAGAGCGTGTACATTAGCAAAATGCAGATTTGGCTGTATCTCAGTGGTAGTGAGTTGAGGGAGGACTTCCAGGATCCTTCTGTTTTCCTGCATTTATCTTCTCCACTAATATCACCACTCAAAAAGGCCCTTTGCTGCATCCCTCTTCTCTGTTTGAAGAGGACCAGACAAAGTGGTGTGGCTGAAATTCGTAGTGCAACTCCCTGCTTCTCTTAGCTGAATGTGCTTATCCACACCAGGGGCACTTTTACTGCTAAGGGCATCGGTATTCTGTGTGGAGAGACCTTTGTGTGTCACTGCTTCAGAAAAATTGCAGCCCACATTCTGATCCTTTACAACGTTAATAGTTTGACTGACAACTTTATTTCACTTCATGTATGTTGTGATTGAACCAGCTGTGCAAACCCTTTTCTGATGGCCCAGGGATACAGATGGGAATGAGGGAACATGAGGAGAAAGGACAGAGTAATAAAATGTTTAGGCACATGAATGTGACAGAAAAACACATGGGTAATGTTGTGTGTCATTAACAGAGATATCACAAATGCCTATGGAGGGCACGTGAGAAGATAAAAATGGCCAGATCTGTATGGAAATGAAGTGCAGTGACTGCACACAGCCATAACTCACACTCATATACCTTATGTTCATTTCTTTGTCTATTCAAAAAGAGTTGGCCCCAAATGTCTGGCCTTTATCCTTCTGAAGAAAAGAGAAACAACTCCATCTGAACCCTTGTGGTCTTGTGTTTTAACTGTAATGGCAGACAAACCAAAGCAGGTCTGTTGTTGCTTGATCAGCCTTCTTCATTAAACAGAGTTCTGATCCCAACAGCATAAATGCCAACATGTCAACGGTTTTACACCAGATTATATTTACGCTGCAACTAGTCAGCCAAAGGCCATGGGCACAACTTGCAGGGTTGTGAGCTTCTCAGGCATGCCTGGTTGTCTTCTTCCATCTGAGCACAGCACCAGAGCCACTGTGGGTACCAGCATACCAACAAGAATAAAACAGTATTGCCTCCTCCCCACTGTCATTCCCCTCTCTAAAACTTACTGTTGAAAGAGGTCGTTTAAACGTGATCCTACTTCCTTAAATGAATATTCTGTCTCTTTTTGTTTTCATACTACAGTGCTTTCAACTTCTTCCCATCATTAAGCCATTTGAGTGAAATACTGAACTGATTAATGTGACATTTTCCACTACACTGTTTCAGGACATGCTGCACCTTACCAGTGGGATGCTTTTGAATAATGTAATCTCCTTAGTATAATTAAAACTAAGTTCTGAAGTTAGTACCTTTTTTCCCTGGAGACACTCATCAAAATGTCAAGTGTTCCTTCTAGTGGAACCGCAATCCCATAGTAGAAACAAATATATTTATCCACCGTTCCTTGCAAGCAGGAGACCTTTGCCTCTATTCTTTGTCACTTCATTTTTTAACATGAGTAAATAGTGCATAAAATAATAAATAGCCTCTATGCACAGAATGACAGAGTATTTAAAAAAGCTTGAAGAAAAGAAATGAGGTACCATAGGTAATAATAGTAAGAAGTCCTTGTTTTGTTTTACTAATGATTCCTTTCAAGTGTGACTCTTAAAATAAAGTTTAAATGCTTATTTACAAATGGAACAAATTATATGAAACAAAACATTTGCTTCCCCTAGACTTCTCGGGGCGCTTTTTTGCCTTAGAGGAAAACAGGGCTGGGGTGCCACCACCTGGAGAGCTGCAGCAATATTGTTCGCAGATTTCAAGTTTCTGAGAGTTGCTGGGACTCCACACGTTTACAGCTGAGTCTTGGGCAAAACTCCAGTTAAAAGGGTGGAAAATCAGTTCAAATTCTGTTTGAGAAACTCCATGGGTAGGGACATACATTTTAAAAATTGATCACATGTACTGTTACATTCACCAAAAAAAATCCTTACTATGTGCATCATATGCATAGCAGGTCAATGTATTCATTATACAAAGAGCTTGCTCTCCTCTCTTGCATCGCTGAGATGCTCTGAAAGCGAAGACTGGCCTGTTGCTGTAACCCACAGTTCTGAGCCACATGATTATAATAACCTGTCCTGAAATCAGAAAGTACCAGGTACAACGTAAGTTCACAACCACGCATAACATAACTTCATTACTGTCTTGTAAGGACACTTGACGTTTAAACAGTCCCATTTCCTAGTTTACAAACATTTCAAACCTAGCACATCAATGCCATACAAGGTTAATTGCTCTTACTAATCCAATAACGGAAAACTATTGCTTTTGTGTATGATAGAAAACCACCATAAACTTATTTCTTTCATTTATTGGACCATTATCCCAAGTGTGCATAGTCTTCAATCTGTTAAGAAAATTTTAAGCTGAGTCTCCTTAAAACCTAATTGCTCTTAGTTTGTATATGTCCATTATCTATTAAGACTAAAAGCCATAGCATTCAGCAGCTGCATATGCACAGGCAGACAGCAATGCTACCACCCAGTCATCCCAAGGCTACTTTTGGGAGACTGCGCCACCAACACGTACGAGCTTTCTGTTTTCTGGGAAAGCCAAAATTGTCAAGGATCAGTTTGTTGGGGCTTTTTTCCCCTTTCCCTATCTAGAAAATAAATTTCTATTTTTTTAATTGTTTAGATAATCTTGAGGGTGTCAGTCACCATATCGTGGACCGTCATGATGTCTAAGTGCCTATAGATGGGACAGTTCTGTGAGATGAGTTACGTGGTTACGTCTGAATTCAGAAGTACCACAAAACATCCCCAAAAGTGGAACATGGTCATCTGCAGTGATGAACTGTTACAAGAGCCCCTGGTGCGCTTCTGGCCTGGACCAGCCTGCACCCTTCTAGAGGGCTCCTGGGCAGGTTCGGGAGCTGGGGCCATGCCCCCGCAGCCACCACACTGAGCCCCGCAACTGCTCCTGCCCACCTGCACCTGAGCCAGCCCAGGGAGTCAGCACTGGCTTGGGCATCACTGCCCCACACCTCTTCCCACACAGAGTGTATGGGGTGTCTGGGCTAGCATGGTCCTTCAGGACCAGCCAAGCCAACCTGCCACCATGGGCAGGTCATGAGAGAACAGCCAAAGTGGGGTAGTCCACTGAAATGCAGACAAATGCAGAAGGAGAGGCCCTTAATAGTGATTCCTTTCATTACCCAGCTTCATCAGATGACTAATTTAATCACTTGATAGCATTTTCTTTAGCTGTAAAATGAGAATTACAGTACGTCATACTTACACAGCTCGTGTGGAGAGCTGAGATGATTAAATAGTGGACATTTGTAAAGGTATGGTACAGAAATGATGAATCTGAATTCTGGGGTAGGGAACTAGTTATTAAATGGAACATTTTCTTCTTTTTGTCTTTCTGCAGTTCGGCAATAGTTGCTGGGAACACTAATCTGTAGCAGGAAGCTTGAAAATCCCCTGTCGCCCTTTAATATAAAATGAGTCTTAAGTTTAGAAAAGCCCAAAATAACATCATCACTGTCACTCCAAATTCATAAGGATGTCACTGAATATGGTGATTTAACTGTGATGGAAAATAGCCATTTGCAGTGGGTAGGAATGGAAAATATTAATCATCTGCAATAGTTACAACACTTTCTCCAGCAGAAGAAACCTGCTTGTTTAAGATATGTCTACCATACTAATGGGCATGTGGTGGAGTTTGTAACAGCTGATCCTGTCTATTTTCTTACGGGGACTGTGTGCAAGCTATATTAGACTTCTCAGTAGGTCACAAGTACAGTCTCACGGTATGTGAAAAAAATTGCTCAAATTGCAAAAAATAATACCAAAAGATCAAGACAGATGAAAGACATACCAAAATAAACTAATAATAATTAATTTAATAAATGGACAGTGTATAAAGTACTCTTGGATGCTCTTACAGATATAGTTAATATATATTTGTAATCATTTAGTTAAAATATAGAATGAGGAATAAAATAGAAATAGAAGGAGTTATAATGTAAAAATGTTGAAGGTAAAAATTATTGCTGCAGGTGCTGTGGCCAATATACCTTTAGTTTTCCTGTTGTAATCAACAAGTATGATGTGATAATGTTCCTCAGGAAGGATACAGAGGAAGAGCTAGTCTTGACCTTTTCATTTTGAGAGAAAGAAAAAAAGAATTATGAATATTTTTATTAGGAGCATTGGAAATATATTTCCTCTGGAATCAGGTGGATGCCTATTCAGCATTATGCAAAATTAATTTTTCACCTTCAAAATTATGCTTAGCTTTCACCTGTTGTTTTGGGTTTTTTTTTCTTACTGGTATTATTCATTGTTAAAAGCTTTTAATCTCCTGAGGCTAATTAATGGCCAATTTGCACAGCCTACTGGAATGAGCCGTGCGGGGGAGCAGCAGGAGTGATGGCAGATCTCTTGCAGCTGGGAAAGAGGAACATCACAACAGACATAATCCCACTCATCGCCGGACCAGGGAGATGGATTATCATAAAATCTGTACTGGACAGTTAGGGAGCCATGTTTTACAGAAGTTTCTTCACCAATTTGGCACTCAGCAGCTGATGTATGGTTTGGAGAATGAGTATTTATATCTCATCCAGTTTTGAAACCTCTCTAATGCAGCAATAGATGTTCCCATCTAAGGAAATACCTAATACTTCTTAACTATCATATTACTCTCTTTGCCACAGTAGATGTCTCTGTTAAACTAGGGTCTTTCAAGCTGGATAGGGGAAACGGAGACTTTTATCTCAAGAAGTTCACACATAAAATATGAAATAGCATTGCAATTTTTCGGCATTTTTCCCCCTTGTTTCCTATCCTAACTGCTTTGAAAAGATGTTTCCTTTGACATCGCAGCAACGTCTGCCATGTTGTTTCCTCCACCCCAAAACATCCTCCTGTACTTAGAGCCGAGCACATGGATGAAGAGTTCAGTATCCCCTTTCCAGAGGATGCTAACTCAGACTGGTTATACTGGGTTTCTGTGGCAAGGTTTTGGTACCGGGGGGGCTACAGGGGTGGCTTCTGTGAGAAGATGACAGAAGCTTCCCCTATGTCCGATAGAGCCAGTGCCAGCCGGCTCCAAGACGGACCCACCACTGGCCAAGGCTGAGCCAATCAGCGACAGTGGTAGTGCCTCTGTGATAACATATTTAAGAAGGGGGAAAAACTGCTGCGCAACAGCAGCTGGAAGAGAGGAGTGAGAATATGTGAGAGGAACAACTCTGCAGACACCAAGGTCAGTGAATAAGGAGGGGGAGGAGGTGCTCCAGGCACCGGAGCAGAGATTCCCTGCAGCCCATGGTGAAGACTATGGTGAGGCAGGCTGTCCCCCTGCAGCCCATGGAGGTCCACAGTGGAGCAGATATCCACCTGCAGCCCATGGAGGACCCCACATCAGAGCAGGTGTATGTGCCTGAAGGAGGCTGTGACCCTGTGGGAAGCCTGTGCTGGAGCAGGCTCCTGGCAGGACCTGTGACCCCATGGAGAGAGAAGACCATGCTGGAGCAGGTTTGCTGGCAGGACTTGTGACCCCGTGGGGGACCCACGCTGGAGTAGTCTGTTCCTGAAGGACTGCACCCCGTGGAAGGGACCCATGCTGGAGCAGTTCGTGAAGAACTGCAGCCCATGGGAAGGACCCATGTTGGAGAAGTTCATGGAGGACTGTCTCCCGTGGGAGGGAGTGTGAGGAGGAAGGAGCAGCAGAAACAACATGTGATGAACTGACCGCAACCCCCATTCCCTATCCCCCTGCGCTGCTCAGGGGGAGGAGGTAGAGAATTCAGGAGTGAAGTTGAACCTGGGAAGAATGGAGGGGTGGGGGGAAGGTGGTTTTAGATTTGTTCTTATTTCTCATTATCCTGCTCTGATTTGATTGGCAATAAATTAAATTAATTTCCCCGAGTCGAGTCTGTTTTGCCCATAATGGTAATTGGTGAGTGATCTCCCTGTCCTTATCTCGACCCATGAGCCTTTTGTTGTATTTTTCTTCCCCTGTCCAGTTGAGGAGGGGGAGTGATAGAGCAGCTGGTCAAATCCCTCTCCCTATCATGGCACCCACACATTGCTTGGTCTGCCCGGACCTCCTCATGCTTTCCTCCCTGCCCTCAGCTGCTCTCACTCACTCTGAGTCACTCACACAATTAGACTTTCACCTGTGCTTAATCAATCATTGCTCAAAGTCCTTTAATTTGAACTGGCTGCCCTTTGCAGTGCCAGGCATAGATTTACCTGGGCACAGTCAACACCAGGCAGTGGGGCTCCTGCACTGGGTGTAGGCAGGGCTGCTTGCCTGCCTTTGTTTAAGTCAGCATTTGCCTTTACATGCATGCAACAGTCTCCCTGTACTGCCTTACCCTCCCCAGGGAGGCCTGCAGTCTTCCCGTGATATTAGGTTCTGCCTAAAGCTGGTGGCATGGCTTTGGTTTGTCCCAGAAATTTTTTTCTGAAGGTCTTGTGAAGTCCCATATGGTATAAATCAGTGCTTATACACTGCAGGGATGAACGCCATGAAAAAATCCCCAAACTAGCATTGAATTTGACCCATTATTTTTTACACGTGACCTGTTGGAGACTCAAAGCTTAAATCTATTCCTTCACTAAAGTAAACATCTGCAGCATGTAAAAGTGCTGGTTTATTATTGCACCGCTCATGAGTGTTTAGACTATTGACATTTTAAAATATTATTTAATTTATTATAGAAAAAGTAACTCTGAATTTGAGAAATGAATCTCTGAAAATGAAATTAATTTTGCGTGAATGTATTCACATAAAAAATGTCTTTGGCTTTAATGAAATTACTCAGTTTAATAAGGACATGTACGATTAGGTCATATATCGAGAAAAGAAAGCTGAATTACTTAATTGGCCTCTAAAACTCAACAAAACGTAAGTATGATCCTGAAATACTTAAGTTCCCACTGTGTTGCTTTTTTGAGATATAGCTAAAGAAATGCTTTAAACTGTCTATAAATCTAGCCTTCCAAATGTTGAATTTAGCTGTGAAAAATTACTTTTCCTAAAAGGATAATGGAAGAGTTTCTGAAAGCTGAAATGAGTACCTCTTGGCTCCAAGTATAGAATATCACAAGCAAGCACATGCTTGCTTGAGTGCTGAAAGACAGCAGTCTCATTCCAAATATAAAACTGAAGCGAGAGAGATCTGACACCTGCTTTGACACCGGGTTCTATATGAAGCGACTCAAACGGCTCTGCAATACTCCAGTTTCAACTCATGGGAGTTTTCACTGGTTCGCCATGGCTGTACATCAGCATAACCAAAAATAGATCTTAGCCTCATAAAGTCTATTTTGATTGCAAGTACCATCCTGTAAGAGGAAACAACTTGAAGTGCCTTTTGAACCAAATCTTTTGCTCTACTTATGAAAAGATTGTCAGATCTTGAGTTTAATTGGTATCATTCAATCTCTCTATGGCCCTATAACTCATTGGCTTAGAATATATTAACTGAGGAAAAAAATGACCAAAAGGGCTTATACAACTAGTTCCTGGAAAATTTATTTAAAGAAACACAAGAGGAAAACTGCTTAACATACCAACCCTGGACTTGCAGGATTCGTTTAAATCAGAAAGTAACAGAGGATTACAGAAATCAAAAAGGTTTATCTTAGTATATTGTCTTTTTAACCACAAATAGGGATTACACTAATAAAGACTAATAATTCTCAGAAGAAAATACTATTAATAGTGTTGAAAACAAGACATATAGGTGAATTCTGATATAGGGGCCTTTTTAGCCTGGGCCAGATCAATGCCATCTTCCTTCTCACAAAGAGGAGCCTACACAGTGGGTGACATTACAAACCAGGTACCGGTTTGGTCGTGTGCTCCTGCTCACCCAATGCCAGCCCTCATTCGGTACCCACCCAGCTCCTGCAGGGTGGGTGTGGAGCACTTACACACACACACGCGCGCAGATCTAGAGACTGCCTGCCTGCCAGCATCCCTAGCACTGTGTGCATCATCACAACCCGTCACAAGCTGTACAATTTCTCTGATGCTGGTGAGAAATCCTGTCACTAGGACAGAGTGCTCAGGACCTCATGAATCCATCTTGAAACCATCACTACAGACGTCAAGGCTTCTGTGAGGGAAGACCATGCTTGGGACTAGCTGTATTTCCACTGTCCAGCAGCAAAGTGCATGATTTCTGAACCTACATGCACAAGCATCGTTCCTCTGGATGGGTCTGCTCAAGCCCCCACGAGCTTCCCTCTCCCATCCTTTTCCCTAGCCTACTTCCAAAAGCCTCTTCAAAGGATCCTTCTCCTTTTTACTCCTCCCTGATAATCTTTGGCCTAACACTATGCTGGGCTGTGCAGTCTCACAAATCCACAAGCAGTTTATCTTCTTCCCCATACTTCATGCCACCTATGTGCTTTCCTACTGTACATCCTGCCTCTGGGGTCCTTCTTCTATAGAATGGCAAGACTGATGGTGGGGGAAATGGTAAAGCTAAGGCCCCAGTAAGGTCTTGAGGGGCAAGAGGTAACAGATGATTCTGACAGGACAAATTTATTAATTCCTTCAGGAACATTACAAAACTGACCAGTTTTGGCCTACACCAAGAGACAAGCAATAAAGAAAACTTAAGGCAACATGCACATTACAAGCCATCAGGGCAAAGTAACAGCAGCAAGATAAGGCCAGAAGAGGCCAATGCCATTCCCTTAGGAATCTAGGAAATAAATGTTTTCTAGGTCAATAAACCCCACCACCTTTCCCTGAGGAGTCCAGGATATAAAATGAAATGTTTTCAGGGCTAGGAGAGGCTGCATATAGTCTACTACAGCAGAACAAGTCAATAACATGAACTTACTTGAGTAGTGTCAATTTGCTTTTAATAGGTCAGATAAAAATCAAGCAGAATCTCCTCACCTTTACCTGAGACCAAACAAATCAAATAGATGGCTCTTAGCCCTTGTTTAAGTCCAAAGGAATCAAACAGAACAAGTTTCCGGCCTTTTTCAGTTTGCAGATCCCTCTACAAGTTTCCCATGGCTCTGTATACCAATGTAAGATGCCTGGCAATAGCACTGCTTCTCTTAGTTATCTTTCAAAGGCATACAGAAGTTGCCCATGGACCCTCATCACTGACAGGTCTCATCCCTGTCCAAGTCCAGAGAAATCAGAGGAGTCTCTAGTCCAGGATCCTCATCCAACTTTTTCTAACAGATGTACCTGGCACAAAATTTTCCTTTTCCAGGGTCCTAGGCAGGGTTGGAGCAAGGCTCAGTGGGCTGATGTGATGTTGGGCAAGGTTCATCCTCCTTGGCAGTGTGCTGTTGGCCAGTTCCCTCTGCCCTGGATGCCAGAGATGCCCGTACCCCATCAGAAAAAGGCCTGTGGCCAGGAAGGGCTGATTCAATTCTTCATCTGAAAGTGAATATCCTCATGCTTTTTTAGTGTCTTCTCGCCCTGGTCAGCCATTGCTGCTAGCCACGACCCCCAAGTTTCTACACCGTGGCACCTGATCAAGTGGCTAACCCCCAAGTGTGCTTCTGCACGAAACCCCTCAAGAGGCAAACATGCCGGTCTCCCATAACTGAAGGAGCTCCCCCATACACCAGGCAAGGCAACAGAATTTCCCTCCTATGAGAAGACTGTACTAGAAAATAGTAAGGTTTTGAGCCCTGAAGGGTGGTCAGTATAGGGGCATATGGGGAGGGGAGGGAGGCTAGGATGCTTTTGGATGACTCCAGGTGAGTTAGCTGCCTGGAAACTCAGATGCCAATGGTAGTCCTACTGCCTGTAACAGCAGAGAGAAAGCCAGTCCCCTGCTACACCCAGGTTTCCTCACCAAGGGAGTCAGTTGGCTCATGCCAGATGAGCTAAAATTGCAGGCATGTAAAACAATCAGTGATTATGGACTAAAGCAGGACTTTGATGCAAGCAAAGAAAGATGTGTTAATTGAAGATGTTGACTAAACCTGTGATCTCCTCCAAGCGCAGCTCTGCGTGCCAGACATAGCAACAGGAGCATTTCCCAAGAACCAAGAGGGCTATTTCACAGTTGAGCATTCAAGCAGGTCTTGTCACAGCCTCTGAGTGCCCAGCCGTGGATCCCTGGGTCAGGGATATAAAAGCGTCCAAGCATTTATTCTCCTGCTCAGAAGGAAATAAATTGTTTCATTTCTCTTAAGATCTGCTGCTGTAAATGGGGTCTCACCATGTTACTCCTAAACCATAGATGTGACACAGAAGAAAGGAGTGATCTTCTTGGTCATTCTCGGAAGAGACATGTCACTACGTCAAGGATGGGTTCTCCAAGCAGGAGCAATTCATAAACGGTAGAGTTGCTTTTGAGTATCCATCAGTGATCCACCTTCTTTCTCACTTAATTGTACTATTCAATATAATTCACAGATTATTTTTTCCCAGCAGCATTAGAGAGTGGATTTAAAGCACTAGAGCTTCTCTTCAAAGCAAAGGAATACATTCGGATGATGTGATACGTTATTAAAAAGTTTAAATTAAAATAGTGTCGTGGTTTAATCTGGCAGGCAGCCAAAAACCGCGCAGCCACTCGCTCACTCCCCCCCCCTACACAGTGGGACAGGGAGATAATCGGAAGGGTAAGAGTGAGAAAAACTCATGGGTTGAGATAAAGACAGTTTAATAGAACAGAAAAGGGAAAATAATAATGATAATGATAGAATATACAAAATGAGTGATTCACAATGCAATTGCTCACCACCCACGCTGACCGATAACCAAGTAGCGATCGCTACTTCCTGGAACACGCCTACCGTTCATATACTGAGCATGATGTCACATGGTATGGAATACCCCATTAGCCAGCTGGGCTGGCTATCCTGACTATGCTCCCTCCCATCTTGTGCACCTAGCTCAGTCAGTAAGCATGGGAGCTGTCCTTGGACTAGGAGGGCACTTAGCAACAACTGAAAACATCAGTGTGTTATCAACATTCTTCTCATACTAAATCCACAGCACTAGGAAGAAATTTAACTCTATCCCAGCTGAAACCAGGACAAATAGAATGGTACATTTTATTTTAAAGTGTATGACTTGGAGAAATCTTATTCTAGGAGGTGATTATATTTTACATTTGTCTCATACAGAATGAAAATATTTTTGAATTGTCTGCAGTTCCCACAAAATACAGACATTCCAGGGTCAGGCTCTCTGGTCCCAGAGCTGCTGTGGTCTCTGCTCACAATGAGATGGGAGTAGAGAGTCCCTGACACAGCATCAGTCTGGGAGGCTTATGTACTGAATGCTTAAACGCAAACAACACTTTTTCTAAATCCCTTTCTAATCTTTCTCTGATGAATATGTGCAATACAAATTCTAGCTCGCCCTATCCAGACTTACAGATATTTTCTTGATGCTGAACAAAGAATTTGCCCTAGGAATGAGCCTGCTCCTGTGTACTTTAAGCAAATTCCCATTAACCCAGTTCAGTTGACAAGTGCAGAGTGATGTCTAATATTAAGTGACACTCAAATCAAACCTTTTTGTTGTAATCATCAGCTCTTTTGAATTAATATTTTGTCAATGTTTCTCTGCTGGAAAGATCTTTCCTTGTTTATTTTAAAATCTTTGTTTAAATCAAAAGACAAATTAATCCAGGATTTTTAGACAGCAGCAGCCACCACTACAGGTCCCATCAAAACACCTTAAAAAGCAACAGAGAACAACAGGGATGATAGCTGTATTAACAGCTTGGTGAAATTATTAATGTTTCCTTGTGAGAAGGAATACAAACCTAGTAATAGAGTTGGTTATTTCTTGGAAGTAGGCTTGTCCAAAAAATGCTAGCCTGAATGTATCACTGAAAACAGAAACTGCTGCAGGAGCGATGGTCTCCTTCACCAAGCTAATTTTACAGAAGTGACTATCAGTTTGAACTAACCAAGCTACCTATACCTGGACCCAAGAAGAGCAGAAAGACTTAGGTTCTAGATTTTGCTGTTTTTAAATCCTTCAGATCAGTGATTTCCAATCTCTCTCAAGCTATGGAGCACTACCAAAACTCAACATTTCTCACAGAGCTTCAAGATAGTCACAGGAGTCTGCTGAACTTGAAAATTGAACTTTTAAACATGATTTAAGAGATCAGTTGTAGACCATTTTCTATGGCCTCCTGCCTGTCACCCTGTAGCCACCACTCTGAACTCTTGATATCTGTTATAAAAGTGGAAGAGAGAAATGTTGGTTTTCTGTCAAGCTACCAACATGACATCTATCTCTATAAGGGTTCACAAATGAACAAAGCATGAAGCTAAACAATAAAAAGGCATTCTCACAGATGTATGAAAGGATAATTTATTCTGGCTGAGAGTGAAGTCCTGATAAGCTGAGGTAACATTTTCTGAAAAACCTCTTGCTCTTGTTAATTCACACAAATCTGGGACTCATCTCGGCAAGATGTAGCAGAACATTTCATTCATTTAAAAAAATGAGTTTAATTACAAAAAAAATTGATATGGATGTATATTTGACCCAGTGAGTGCACGAGGAAAATGATGGGCACGTTTAAAAGCAACGAAGAGGAAACTGGGCTTGCAGGATTTTCCTGTTAGTCATGCATCTGTTTTCACCAATCCCATGATGTTTCCAGGTGTTTGGCTGAGTTGTTTGCTTGGCCATATGGATGCCTAACATATGTCAAGCAACCTGATTATGCTTCTTTAAGGAATACTGCCTGCAGAGCCACAGCGCAGCTCCTCATGCCCTGCTGCTACTGCGTGGGATTACAGACAGCTCTTTATTATCCGTGACTCATGTCATGATGGGCTAACTGTACAAACGCAGCCAGTGTATTGTGTGGCACATGTGGATTCAGCTCAACACTCCTTTGTTCTGTGCTCGCTGCCAGGGCTGTTGTCCCATCTCTTGGGTGGTCAGCATTGCATACAAATACCTTGCTTTTTGCCACAAACTCTGCAGCTGAATTGCTAAATGAGAGTTCTGAAATCCCAGTTCCCTACAAGTCAATGGGGGTTTTGTTACTGATTTCAATGGGGTCAGGTGCTTGTGCACTGCTGGATGCTTGTTCCCTATTGGGCAGCAGTAGATTTATAACTGTTGCTGTTTGTCAGCTGTCGTTTTCTGGAAGTATCAGTCTTTGTACTTGTGTAACTGTTATTATCACCTTAAGCATCATTTCTCTATTTCAGAGACCTGCAGGTCGGTCCCCGAGATTTCAGAGCATTTGAGAGAACAGGAATGGATTTTTACCAGCAGCAGAGCACCTGAGGGGCTTGGGAGGGGAAACACGGTCAGAGGGAATGGGAACAGACTTGATTTATTAATTGGTAATGTGCTTTGTCCACTGCCTGGTGGCCTTTAACAGAGTCCCTGGAGTCACAGACAGTCCCTGAGTAAGTTTTTTTTTTAAAAAGGCACTGGTTATTTTCAGTAAAGATACAAAGAGTTGCTGTAGGGCATCTGGGGCCCTCTTTCCCAGTGACAGTAGCGATGCTGTCCAATAAAAGTGGGCAAGTAGAGCACTTAAGAGAAATTTTAGGTCCCTTTTTAACAATTATATGCCCATATTAAAGCTGAGTCTTTTTACTTTCAAATCAAGCATATGCTTTATATATATAAAGCTGCTGCATCCCACTGTGGACATTGGTCCATCCCCAGGGAGATGCTCGATGCCTGGGGTGGGGGTGCCCTGCTGCTCCCAGTCCTGCCCAGCTCCCTAGCTGGGGGGTGGGACAGCCCTGGCCATGAGGTCCTGCCCTGCCGCCCCGGGGACCCCCCCGCAGTCCTGTCCCCAAGGGAGCTGCCGGCCCCTGCAGTGCCCTGCCACATGCAGAGTGTGAGAAACAAAACCGTCCCAATAACCAGCTGTCCATCATCAACCCATGTCCAGCATCTCCAGAGCAGCTTTCTAGCAACTCAAGTATGACGAGGCCCAGGTGCAGCTCAGTGAGGCCAGGCAAAGCACACTGAAAGGAGAGGAGGGCCCACTGCTCCGAAATGGCCGACGTACTATGCAAAACATCACGTTCCCAGCACTGCTGCTCACTCCTGAAGGGTGACTGGATCCTCAATAAATCAAAGCAGGAAACGGGCACCGGGGGAATGTCGCTCAGGAAACAGCAAAAAGGGTTGGAGGCACCTCCCATCTGAGACAGGAGGTGGAATATGCCCTTCCATTGGTGGCGTTCAAACCCACCCACGCATGGCTACCTCATTACCAGTCCAGGGACAACAGCGGGATCCCAGCCACAGGCCGGTGTCACGCTTAAAGAGGGATGGCTGAGGGCAGCCTTCCCAAATCAGCAGAGCCATCCAGAGAAGTGCCACAGAGCCGGGGGTGAGGAGAGCCCTTCGGCTCCAGCCTCTGCATGGGGCAGGAGCCGCACTGTCCTTCACCTGCACTTGTCCAGCCCCTTTTCTAAGGAGATTTCACAGCACCCAGAGATAGCCCATGTTGGTGTTTCACTGCCATGCCTGATAATCTGCAATGGATTATCTAGTGCCAGGTGGTATTTACAGATGAATCAAGAAAATTATGTGTTAATTAAACAAGCGAATGGGAAAAAATTACTCTTGGTCCTTTATTATCGCTTATCTTGAGCAGAGCCTTTTGCAAAGGATTCAGAGGGATACCCACACATCTTTCAGATGTAGGACTATCGAACAATATTGTCCAATTTAGCTTCACATGTTTTCAACGTTGTTTTAAATGGTGGTAGCACTCTGGCAAAGCTTCTGTGAATGCTATAAAATATGGATTTGTTAGAGACAAGGGAAATAAAATATTTAGCATTCCTTTCTCTTTACTGACAAATCACAGCAAGAAGGAAAAAGCAAGCATTTCACAGACTTATATTCTCAAAACTCAGACAGAAATAAACCTCCATGAGAAAAATCTCAGAAAACTTCAAAAAGATTCCACTCGGGGCATTAAAAAAACTGACATAACCTACAGGACCGCTTTTTCTGCTTCTGAAGAATACCTGTTGTTTAAGTTTTTATCAAGGGACTAGACCCCTCTCAAAGGAATGGACGACCTCTGAAGTAGTGTTACACAGCACACCAGAAAGGCTAGGGCCTGACATTAGTACAGAGGAGTAAAAGGAGACTGATTCCAGTTGCTGGCTCCTCAAGCCTTACATCTTACAGTATGACAATTTACCACTTGCAAAATAACAGAGGACCTCATTATGGCTTTTCATATGGAGTCAGCATTGGGGAGTGATGTAGGGGAACAGCCTTCTCACTCAGCCAGTCTTTCTCCACTGATGACAGTTCAAGGAAAGCATGTGTGGTCTATCCTACAGCTGCTGAACTCCGGTGATGACCAGTAGTGATAAAGTATGGCCCTCCTCTTGCATCTTTCTTCATTAGGAAGTAGACAGGAGCACTAAGGCAATGCTGTCCTGCTGTTTCATGTAACTGTTTTGGACCCTCGCAAGAAGGCATAACCAAACAGGCAGAGCTTTCCTCCCCAGATCCCCCCGACCCAAAGACTGCTTCAGTTAGGGAAAAGACTTAAACTGACTACAGTGAGTGTTGAATCACAGGCAGGTGTGCTCAGACCCTAGAACTTCATCTATTCTGGCTAGGGCTGAGGGGAAGGGATGAATCTGGGAAAGGTAAGCTGGACATCAGCCTTTCTTAATGACTGGTTCACTCCCAACTGACTTACAGAATGACCTAGCAGCCTCACACTGTGTCGTGGTTTAACCTGGCAGGCAGCCAAACACCACACAGCGGCTCGCTCACTCCCCACCCCCCCACCACAGTGGGACGGGGAGAGAATCGGAAGGGTAAGAGTGAAAAAAAAACTCCTGGGTTCAGATAAAGACAGTTTAATAGAACAGAAAAGGAAGAGAAAATAATAATAATAATAATAATGATGATGATGATGATGATGATGATAGAATATACAAAAACACTAGGAAGAAATTTAACTCTATCCCAGCTGAAACCAGGACACACTGCTACTGCCAACAGAGGGAATACAGCAATAAACTGGGAAGGAATGAGTTAAATCTTTTTTCGACATAGGACTAAAAAGCCAAGTGGTAAACTCTTAGCTTAATCCTCTCTCTACCGCAAAACTAGTCTGTCAGCCACTGTTTTGGAGTCCTTTTACCTTTGTGATTAAATGGCAGTTGTTTTTATTGGCATTTGCCTTTGCCAAAAAGATATTGCTACCCTCTACCCCCACTTCAGAAATTAAGTCTTCATTTACAGCAAAAAGACTCTGACTGTGCTTGTGGTAATAAATGGGGTTTTCTGTGTCATTAATGTCTCCTTCTAACAGAATGCTTCAACTACCAGGTAACAGCTCAGGCCAGGAGAGGCAACAGTAATGCTCATATAGATTAAGATTTCTTCTTCATTCCCTTATACTTATTCATGACTGTGGGATTTTTCCATATTAATCCCAAATCTGTACATGTTTTCCTTTGAACTTTGTCAAAAAAAAGGCAGCACATCAGGAAAAGAGAATAAAAGATATAAATAAATAATCAGTTTCATTAAAAAATAAAAAAAGAGAACTGAGGCAAGCTGGAAATAAAACTGTGTGCTAAGAGAGCAAAACTGTTAATTTGGCAGCAAATCTCAGTGAATCTGAACAGTAAATAAGCTTTAGATAACACTAATTACAAAGATGCTTCAAATGCTACTGCTGCAGCTGCCAAAACACCTTCTATAGCTCTGTTCTGTGACATTTTTATCAGGCATTTGAAATGAATAGCATCATTTCAACAGGCTGACTTCAATGTTCATGTGGCTATATTTAAACAGATTTTGTCAAGCTTCGTTTCTATACAAAGTCAAGAATACTACAGACTTCTGAGTAAAAAAATGGAACGCATAACAAAAATCATAATCACTGTGGAAAATAAAGACCTTTTTATTAAAAGATACTTGATCAACAAAGATCCACTGAGATATGAGCACACAGGCATATTTTTGTAATTCTTGGCCTAAAGAATATATATGCCAGGTTAAAATATTCTAACTGAATGCACGTGAAACAGAAAGGTCATTGCAAAAATCTGTCTGGGCAACTGGAGGCAATTCTATACTCCATCCATCCAGAGGTTAAATCACCTCTTTATGCAGGTGCTTAAGAGCAAAGCATGCATCCAAATCTGTACTTAGAATTTAATGCCCACTCTTTATATAGAATACTAACATCTGTGGTTTCTTCCAGTACTCTCTTTCTTGCCACGTACCAGGTGATTCAGAAATCACATGTATCAAGAACAATGAAAGTGAATTCCAAGTTCTTCCTGTCTCATCAGTATTTCAGCAGCTGGAGGGAGGTCCTACTTCCTTTGTGCACAAGTTTTGAAGGTTTTAGATTTTATATTTTTAAATACTAAAATAGCAATTCCAAAGTTGAAAGTGTTACAGTAGCATTTTTCAAAAAATGAATGAATTATCACAAGTTATGCATTACTGACACTAATCTGTCACTGTAATTTCTTTCACTAAGCAGTTACTTGCATCAAAACACATTGGAATAACTCAGTGGCCTCTACCATTTACTACATGGACTCCTGTCATGGTCTAAAGAGAACACTCTCATCCCAAAAGGCTCCTGAATAATGGCAGCACATCCACAAGAGTCTCTCTTTTTCCAACCACTCATCCCTGGATGTTTCAAAATCTATGGACTGACATTGTGTAACTGCTAATTAGCTCTGACAAGGGTAAACGTTATGTATTTTTTATTCATATCCTACAAAAAGACTGGGTTTTGACTAATATTAGACCTGTTGTAACATAGGAAAAACAACTCAACCACAGTGACATTTTTATTAGACTGATACTTGGTTTGGGTATTTTTTTCACTTACTATGAAATTGCTGTGCCCACTGAGTTGTTATCTATGGAGCTTTAGAAAAGAAGGGACGGGGAAGCTTTCAAAGTGTTATTCCTCTTCTTTTAAAGGCTCCTTGTTCATTTTTCCTTGTTTACTCTAAGCGAAGACAGTAATCATAGAATCATAGAATCATAGAATATCTTAAGTTGGGAGGGACCCATAAGGATCATCGAGTCCAACTCCCTGCTCCTCGCAGGACTACCTAAAACTAAACCATATGACTAAGAGTGTCGTCCAGACACTCCTTGAACTCTGACAGGCTTGGTGCCGTGACCACTTCCCTGGGGAGCCTGTTCGCCTGTTCCAGTGACCAACCACCCTCTCAGTGAAGAACCTTTTCCTAATGTCCAATCTGAACTTCCCCTGACACAGCTTCATACCATTTCCACATGTCTTATCGCTGGTCACCAGAGAGAGGAGATCAGCATCTCAAGAGAAGCAATCAAGCTTATCAAAAAGCTCTTTATTATACTTAAAACATAATTTCTGGAATGTAAATTCATGTTATATTGGGGAGCTAATTATTTAACCACAAGTTTTATTCATTATTATGAGACAGCTAACCAAGGGCAGAAAGCAGGAAATGGAACTTTCCAGACTTCACTTTGAAGATTTTTCTCCTAATATTGTACAAAACAAATTAGCTTCATTCTAACAGAAACAGAAATAGACTCTTGGATATAGCAACCTCATTGTGCTGTGCTTTCAGGGAAGCTTGTCAGCAGCTGTCTGATCAACTCTGATCTTGCTTCCCTCTGTAAACATCAAAGATGCTTTTTGTGGCTTGCCATAAAAATAAGCGTCAGACTCCAGCATGGACTCTTTTTGGTTCTTGTCTTCCGGGGACAACAAACTGCAGAAATGCTGTCTGTGGAAGTGTTAGAAGAGATCCAAATGGTTTCTGCAGTTTCTGTTTACCCTGTTCCAACAACTCTTCTTTGCCTCTCTTGTTACTCTTACTAAAGTTGTACCATTTAGTCTTTTACACAGGCAAATTTATCTCAAAACTTGTATAGTGGCTTGAGTGCCAAACTTGAAAAGTTTAATATTAGACACGTCAGCATCAGTCCACCTTTGTTTTTACATACACTAGATCAGATCTTCAACAGACCCCAACAATGCAATGGCTCTATTGATTTTGTGTCAAATTCTGTACTCAGTTACACTGGTAATGTTCACAATGCTAATCCATCAACATTACAGAGTAAGGTTTGCGCTGATGAGAACAGAATACTTTCCACAACAAAACACCATTTTTAGAATTTCTGAAAGCCTCACAGCTTCCTTGAGTTTCTCTTTAGCAAAGAATAATTTTACTCCTATGCTTAATTTAAGCAATAGTCCCAATCCCCACTGTTGGCATTTGATTCAGCTCCCAGAGAAGTCAATTAGAAACCTACTTTAGCTACAGTAGAATCATATCTCTGTTGAAAGGTTTATCTGCAAATAATTGACTAGGATGTGACTTGCCCTCTCTGCAGGCACCATGAGGACATCAAGGCCCATTACCTATGTGCAGAACCTTTAGAATAATACATAATTAAATATCATTAGGTTGTTCTCAAAGTAATAGAAAAGCTGTCAGCATCGCAGAACATCAAAAGCTTTTTAAAAAGATTAATGCTATGTGTACTCCAAAGACCTGCTCCAAACATATTAACGGCCAGTAAAAAGGAATTTAAGAAGGGTTTATCCTTTTTTTTTTATGTGAACTTATGTGTAATCGATCTATTGTTGCAATATAATTGTCACATGGATTAAAGAATCACATTTTGTGCTAAACAAATGAAATATTATATATTATATATTTTTGTGCTAATTTGTTGAAAAAGTAGTGACTGGCACTTGGTTGGTATTTGGTGAGTTGTGACAGTGGCATACGAATATGAGTGCCTTTTACACACACAGTGAGTTTGCCAAGTTCATTTGTATTCTTATAAAACATTTAAAATTAAGATCCATAAATAAATGGCATACATTTTAGGTACTAGTGAGCATAAAGATCTTTAAAATAGACAGAATTCGCACATCAAGTGGAAAGACTACTCAGTGCTGGTTTCAGTGGATTAAAAGTCAATACATCTTTTTGGTACTGTGATCATTTTAGATAAAGTGATCCAGATACTCATGATGTCCCAAAAATGTAGATGCTCTGAGGGATCCTATGAATAAGTGTCTCTGTAAAAAAGCTTGCATTAAGACCAATCTTGCACTGCAGCGAGGGAGCGTTTTAAACATACTCCCTCTGTCCCGAACAGGATGGCTGTGAACTGGGCTCACTGCTAAACCCCAGAATAACGGGGTGCTCTCTGGCGTGCCTGCCAGAAACACCGCTAGCATAACCACCTAGCCCAGGAGGTGGCGGGTTTATATGCTGTCCTGAGCTGGAAACCTTGTGATGATTTTCTGAGGTAGGCAGGAAAAATGGATGCCTAGCATAGGAGTCTAGGTGTCACTGTTGGGCCAAGTCCCTCAAAGACTGATATGGCAACGACTAATTTCCAGGCACCAAAAATTAGCCTTGTATATGCATGCCATGCTTGTAGGGAAGTAAACAAAACAAAGCCTGTGCAGTCCATCATCAGGCAAAATAATAAGGAAAAACGCAAAGGGAAGAAAAGAATCTTCTTCTTTACCCTTCATGGTTTTTTTTCCTATGTTTTTTAATAGTTTTTGATATGTGGAGATCCAAAGTACTGCCGAAACTAGTACAATTACATTGTATGACGCTACTGCAGTTACATTCATTATTTCTGATTATTAAAAAGAATAACTTTAATCTCAAAACATGTACTGAGTGTTCAGGAAAAAATCTAGGGCTCAAAAATATTCAGAATAAGTTTAATCTACGAGGCAATGACAGTTTCTTCTTCATCTATGAAAGAGGATTTCTTTTCATGTATCCAAGATGATACCATACTGTTCAGCTTTAAAATTCAACAGCTTTTTCTTCTCAAAAAAGAATAAAACTCTCAAATCCTTCTCTAAAATATTAACTAGCAAGTGGACTGTCTTAAGGATCTCTTAATCATCTCTTGGGAGATGCCATGTCTTCCTAAGCTCCACTGCTTCCAAATATATTTGCCAAGTGAAAGGGGAGCTGGTACCCACACTCAGTAGTGGCATTTCATCAAAATTTATCACAGCAGCGGTAAATATTATCACTTTGGTCAAGCCAGTATATTGCAATTTAAACATTTCAAACTTTTAAAATATTAAAAATAGATAATTTTTGAACATGCTGAATTTTGATTTAATTCCTTAAACTACTGTCTTAGAAATACATTCTATAAACTTTTCTTATACATCTCTCGTCTATTTATGCCTCTTATATTAAAGTCATCCCAACACCACCTCTCTACTAAACAAAATTATCCTTGCCATAAATTGTATGAACAAGGACCCTAATTCTGCTGTACTTCCTATGAATTATTTTTCTTCCTCTTCCAGCTGTTGCCATCTTCCTTTCATGATTCTTGCCTGTTAATGACACAAAAATGGTATGCAACACAGAGATAAATTGTCCTCAGTGACAGATTCTATAGTACTCAGAAGTCAAATCTAAACACTTCAGTGTAAAAAAACGATGCTTAAGGAATGCTGATTATGAATATGTTACTGTTTTAAATTGGGCATGTGGAGAACTGCACCAATTTATCCTTCATCTGCATGGAAATCACTGTTGATTTTAAACGTGAAACTATTGGTATGGTTTGAGTTAACTCCATACTGGAGTAAAAAGATGCTATTCAGCTTGCCGAAATTCCTGTTATTTTTATATTAAGGGATATCCTGGGCTGCATCAAAAGAAGCAGGTCGAGGGAGGTGATTCTGCCCCTCTACTCTGCTCTCGTGAGACCCCACCTGGAGTACTGTGTCCAGCTCTGGAGTCCCCAGTACAGGAAAGACATGGACCTGTTGGAGCGGGTCCAGAGGAGGGCCACAAAAATGATCAGGGGGATGGAACACCTCTCCTATGAGGAAAGGCTGAGAGAGTTGGGGTTATTCAGCCTGGAGAAGAGAAGGCTTTGGGGAAACCTTATTGCAGCCTTTCAATACTTAAAGGGGGCTTATAAGAAAGATGGAGACAGACTTTTTAACAGAGACAGACTTTTTAGCAGGGCCTGTTGCGACAGGACAAGGGGGAATGGTTTTAAACTGAAAGAGGGTAGATTCAGACTAGATATAAGGAAGAAATTTTTTACGATGAGGGTGGTGAAACACTGGAACAGGTTGCCCAGAGAGGTTGTAGATGCCCCATCCCTGGAAACATTCAAGGTCAGGTTGGACGGGGCTCTGAGCACCCTGATCTAGTTGAAGATGTCCCTGCCCATGGCAGGGGGGGTTGGACTAGATGACCTTTAAAGGTCCCTTCCAATCCCAACTATTCTATGATTCTATGATTCTATGATATGTTTTCCTTTTTTAATTCAGAGAGTTTTTTGCTTTAATAGTGCTTAGACTTTGCCTTGCAAGTACTATCAAATTCTTTAAAAGACAGAAATAGTACACTTCAAGGATTAAGTTTGAATCTAAATATTTAGCACTTCTCATAAAGAGAACCCAGTTTCAAAAATATTATCAGCATGTTTGAGGATTTGGCAAATCACTGTGTTTCCTTAATTAATGCAAAATTGCCTGGAGAAGACAATAATTTGGTGATATGGTATGTTATTGAAAGGACAGGTTGCAGGATCTCGGTCACACTTTTTCAGGGAGGGAGTCACATGAATTAGTGACAGACTATAAGGAGGGTAAAATGAATACACAAAGAGTTGCTCCTGGTGGGCATCACAGAAAAGGATTGGGATGTCTTCTTGACAGGGCACCTTCAGGACACTTTAGAATGAGGGTGAGCCTGCCACACTTCACGCTGCAGAGGCGCTTGTAAGCTGAAAGAAGTGGAGCTAAGAGCCGAGAAGTCACATGTACTGAATCTCTTATTGCTTACTTTCATCTGTTAGAAACATATCGTAAATCTCTATATTTTCCAGTTTTATTACCAGTATTTGATAGATCAGTTGTTCTCCTATCCAATACCAGTGATTTTGTAAGGGTTGATAAATGTTTGCACTGTACTTTGGATACTTATGGTCCTATAAAAATACTAAGTACTAGTATAAATATAAAACCAGGGAAGCAACACATGTTATTTTTAAATTATTTTTCCTTTAACTACATAAGTCCAGGAAATGAGTTGATAAGGAAAATCCTACATATGATAGCAGTCACAATTAAAAAAAAAAAAAACAAACAACAAGAAGTTGACAGCCCTGAAGTTATTTACTTTTGAGATTGTTTCAACAGAAAACATAAAGAAAGGTGTGAGGACAAAGATAGAGTTCCTTTAAGACTGTTTCAGAACATTTCCTAGAAAAGGATACAGTCCATTTTAGGAATAAACCAGGTACATATAAAGACTGAGTAGTGGCAAAGATAATACCATTTTGATGTCTCTTCTTTTTCCTTGGGAAAAAAAAAACAAGCTTGTGATTCTTTGTTCTTCACATGACAATAGCTCCTTCTGTTATTTTCCCTGCAGTGCTCTTATGTACTTCTGTGCAATTTCCTCAGTGATTTTTACAAATCTCTTTCTGAGTCAGTTGTGCAGGTAAGTTCCTGTCCTTTTCATGCCTCCCGTTGTGTTAGTAACTGAGCTATGGGGTAAAGGAGACGCTTGTAGAGCAAGACCGGAGAGGTTCTTTCAAGGGAGGAGTTACATTTTTTTTCTATCTATCTGGTTGAAATCTACATTTTCTACAGAAAAATGCCATCATTTGAAAATGCATTCCTGCTCATGCACTTCTAGTAGTAGTGAAAGAAATGAAAGCCACACAGGAAAAGCTCAAATGAGGATCAAGCTGAAGGTTTATATCCACAAAGAGACTAAGAATGAATGTCAGAAAATGCAATTTGTCTGACAGAAATCCATTTTTCAGAGAAATCTTTGAAATGTTGACAGAATGTCAATTAAAAGGAAGGATCCTATCTTATCTAAATGATATAATATGGCAATGCTCAGTAGGAACTGCTGAGCTTTGAAAGTGGAATCTCTTGATAAGGAAAAGATAGAAAATGTGAAAAACCTCTCAGGTAATAAATCACAGCCTTGAACCAACAGAGGTACTACATTTATCAACTGGGACTAGTGAGATTCCTTAGTAAAACACAAGACTATGTTATGTGATTATTTATCTCGGCAAACAGCGCTGCACTGTACTATTTCTATTACTGACTGTGCAACAATAGCAGGTTATATCGTCACTAGGATGATCACAGTCTTGAACATACAACTTTATATGTGTCATGAATGAGTGGTTTTGAGGCTACTTAAAGAATCACTGGCAAAGGTATCAGCAAAAAGTGATTTTAATAGAAATTTATAAAAGCGCGACTTAACAGAATTCGATGGCAAGGTTCACTGTATTACTCATTACATGGATTAAGTATACACAGGGAAAATCGTGTCAGAATTATGTTGGAATGATTTATAGAAAGACCAAGAACAAAAAGGGTAAGGAAGACCCTCCCGTTGAGTCACGAGGTTCAGAGTAGACCCCCTTGCTTTCTAAACTCCTTCTCAGAGAGGAGTCTAGGTGCAGCTGGATCTACCCCTAGTCTCAGACCTGGTCAATGGTTTATGCCTAAGGGGTTGTATATGTTTAGCAGAGACCTAAAGTTCGTTCACAGTTTTAAGGTAGATCATAAGATTTTGACAGTACTTAATCATTGACTAATTTAACAGTTACAAAGCAAGTTAATCAAGTTTACTGTAATTACTAAATTACAGATTATGCTTATTGTTAGTTATCTAAATCAATACACACACACACAATATAGATCTATTCACACACAAGGGCCCATAGCTAGGTAAATTCATGAAAGACAGGCCTATAGCTAGATAAAGATACCAGTTAAAAATTCCCCTCGAGTCTGTGAAATACTCCCGTTAAATGCCTTGGCATTTCTCAACGGGCAAAGGGTTGAGCCCCGAGGAGTGTCTCGGCCAAGGAGTGTTTCAGCCCAGGTCCCGACGGTCCTCCGAATATCACAAACTTGAGAGTTTGTGAACTCTGAGAGGCATCCCACTCAGAGGGAGACTCTGGGCGCAGCCCGCTGCGGTCCAGGAGAACTCAAAGGGTCTCACTTGGTACTGCTGTTTATAGGTTTGCAAGATGATTGGCTTTAGTCATCAGTAAATTTCCATCCTGGCCACTATCCAAGGTGGTTTGGGGTAGTAATTATGGTATTGTTCCATGGTATCCATGGTATCGTTCCACTTGAGCTACGATCCAGGTAGGGAATGCTTCAGGGCTGTCAGAGATGATGAATTATCCCCTGCTCTTGTTCCCTACCTTGATCAGGTAGCCGGCGTTCCTGGTACGATCAGTGTCACTCCCCACCTTAGCCATGCAAGAGTGCCTGGTACAGTTAAGGGATGCTCAACCGCCCAACCCGTTACACAATGGCTAAGGCCTAACAGGAGTTCCTGAGATCGTAGAGTGGCCCAGGGGAAGGGGGGAAATGCACCACCCTAATATGTAACAACAATTCCACACCGAAGGACATATCAGCTGGTAGATGAAATTCTATGGATGCTCAATCCTCCTGTGTAGCATTAGGAATATGTGAAATGCTGGCCTTCTGCAAGTGCTCGTGTTTTCTTCTTATTCGGTATTTTTAGATTGGAGGACTCCTCATGCTTCAATTTTCCTGGGATACAAGAAACAAATTTGGATCATAGAAACAAATTTAATAATTAGCTTCATTTTTCCAAGTGCCAGTTTAGATTAGAAAGTCAAGTTTCTCCCAGCAGAAATAGGACAGTAGCATTAATGGTCTTGTGTTGTCTGGTTCCATGGAGGTCTGTTGAATGCTGATCTTCTAGTTGGGGCCATAACTCTGCACAGTCTTGATGTCCTAACACCAGTTAGGATCACTAGTCCAAGCATCATCGGTCTAAGTAAAAATCAACTTGTAGAGGATGTCTTAATTTTATATTTTATCCAGGCGTAGTGAGCTGCGACGAGCGAGGGAAGGCAGGCAGTCGACTCAATGTGAGTGATAAGGCCGGCTTCAACTTTATTGTAAAACCCTACACATATTTATACACTAAGTTTTACCTTATGCACACTTGTCTCACAATCATTGGCTTAGCTCTAAAAATTACATTATCATATTCCTCCTACTTTCGGTTACTGCTACGTGGTCCGGGTTCCATCCTGTTTTTCTTATACTGTACTTTCTCAAAGTTGCTTATCTGCACAGAGCAAGGTCAGCATAACTTTCTTTTCTCCCTTGTCAGCATGACTCAGAATTTTCCCACCGCGGCCTAGTCTGGCTAACTTTCTCCAACATTTCCCCCTTTTTCTTTTTGGACCACCAATACATTGTGGTTCATTTTTACAACTTTATTTAAAATACAGTGATATGCTATTTTTACTATAACTATAATTGTTAATAAAATACCAAGCCAGCGCTTGCGCAGTGCCTATGTTAGGCACTAGGGAAGCAAATTCATTGGCTGTGGTTGACCATAATTCTATATTGTCGTTACAATCTGCCTGCAATTGATGTATAGACCTTTTGTGTCGATTTGTCGCTACTGTAGTTATATTAAGCCAACTTTGTCGGCTAACTGTGAGCAGAGTTAATTTACCTACATAACAAGGCCCTCCAAAGGCGTTCTTTGGAATGCCAGGCCATGCTCGATCCCCACAGATCAAAAAATATCCGGGGGGAAGAGCTTTGGCCGTATCATTGTTCCACAAAGAGTTATTGGTTCCCTTCATACTCCGTCCATAGGCACTGAGTGTTTTGGAAGCGTTATAATTCCCACAATATTGGCCTATTTCGAATCCTTTCGTAAAAGGTGAAACAACAGTCCAACCGGTGGTATTAACAAAAGGGTTGTTATCATCAGTGCGGCTGCTTATGCCGATCAATGACTGAAAGGTCTGGGCCTGTGCGGCAAAGCGGCTAAAGCTGCCAAACACAAAACATGTCTGAGTAGTAACGTTATCAGTTGCATTTCCAATTTTTTCTGACCCCAAAAGGTCAATTTCTTGGGGGTCCCAAGGGAGAGTATGATTTAGGGCTCTTATTAGTTGTACCGAGCAATTTGCTACAGTAACATTTATACAATTAACTGTTACAGACGTCCAATTATCAAAATCTCTGGCAATAATTTCAGGAAAGCCTATCAGACATGTTTTAAAGGGCTCAGTTGCCGTAGCTGAACTCAGGCAAAAGTCTGTCGTCCCAGTTTTATTTGCCCACGCCACCCATAAGTTCGCACGGCTGGGCAACGGCATCGCTGGGATCAGTACAGACAGAGCTGCATTGATCATCATCAGCAACAGCAGCTTTGGTCCAGCGGCTTGGAATCCACTTCGGCCCTGTGGGAGTAAGTACACACATATAACCTCTACCCATATACTTCACTTCTGCTGGACCTTTCCACAGTCCGGTTGCTGGATCTCTATACATAACGAAAACTGGCTTGTCATCCTTATTTTCTTTAGGATAACCATGCACCCATGCTGGTGGCTCTTTCTGATCTGCAAAAATACATAAATGATTTAGCACAAAAAGAGTCTTAACAAGTCTTTCTTGTACATCTGAGATTTCCCTAAATTTTTGCAAATATTGTTTCAGCGTTTGATGCGCCCTTTCAATGATAGCTTGTCCCGTGGGTGAGTGCGGAATACCAGCAGTATGTCGCACTCCCCATGTTTGGAAAAAACGTTTCACTTTGGCGCTTATGTATGCAGGGCCATTGTCAGTTTTTATCGTTTGTGGCACTCCCATAACTGCAAAACAACTAGTCAAATGTCGCATTACGTGGAGTGCTCGTTCTCCTGTTTGTGCCGTGGCCCATATAAATTTGCTATAGGTGTCAATCGTAACATGTATATATCTCAGTCTGCCAAAGTCAGCAACGTGAGTCACATCCACTTGCCACAATTCTCTGGCCTCGAGTCCCCTGGGATTCACGCCGATTCCGAGACCAGGCCCATGGTGGCTACACGTAGGACAGGCCCGCACAATCCCCTGTAAAATGTCCATAAAATATCCATAAATGTACACAAAATGTCCACTGCGTTCATTTAGTCCATGACTTTGGGCTCCATCTGTTATGGTGGTCACTCAGGTCAGCAGAGGTGGTGCGTTGCGTGGAGTTACTGGGCACCAAAGTTGGCTCAGGTCGGGTCACTGCTGCACTTGCGCTGCTTCTTGTAAAGTTTGTCCTCCGTTGGTTCAGGTGGTTCCTGCTGCTTGGACATGGGCTTATCCACAGTCACAGACGCCTCGGGGCGTCCTGTCCCGCGTGGACTCAGTCACAGGTCACAGTCCCTTCGATTCGAGTTCACGCTGCAGTTCCAGCCTGTCCAGCACAGCAGCACAGAAGCAGCAGCGATGCCCTGGCCATCTGCCGGCCCAGGCGCATCCCCATTGCTGTTATCAGAATGTTCCCAGGCACAGCACAGTAAGACGATAAGCAATGCAGCAGTACAGCAAGCAGCGAGAGCAAAAAAGCAGCCACTAATGAGCACAAGACTCTAATACACATTAAGGCAAGCAAGCCCCATGGCAAGCAAAAGAGCCTGCGAATTAATAGCTAAACAGCAGTAACAGCTATAAATTCAATCTAGCACATTCCAATCAAACGTGTCGTTATCTTGAATTGTAGTCTTTGGTTGCATTCCAGTAAATATCCATTCTAATACTCTCACAGTCTCCCCCTTTTTCTTTTTGCACTGCGTGAGTGCACCAATAAAATGTGTGGGGCCGTGCAAAACGGTTAAGTCCACAGGTAAGTCAGGGTCAATACGATCCACTGCTCGGTCAACGATGTGGGTACTGAGTTTTTGAATCACAATCGATAAGTCCTCGTAATATAAAAAGTCCTTGGAGACCACTGGATGATCGCCCCAACAACAACGCTCCATGAGATTGTCCATTGATAACTATGGGCCCTTTAATTCCTGTAGCAATTTTTCGCGGCCGGTCGTCAATTAGCATGACATCTACTGCTGTTGCCAGATCCAGTCCGAGGCTCCCCCTGGTTGCTGGTCGAAGTTGGGTTGCTGGTCGAAGCTGGGCAATGGCGTCTGGTATCTCTGCACTGTCGTTTGGTTGGGGGCTGCCGTTGGCCTGAAGGTGACCGGAGCCGCGATTGGTGTCGGCGCGCTGCGGCTCTTGGCGCTCGGTTTCCCGTTTCCCGAACGCCGGCAGACCGTAGTATTATGATTATTCATTTGACAGTTCTGGCAGCTCCCGACATTGTCGACGCAGATGTCCTGGGTAGCCACATCGGAAGCACTTATACTCTCGTCGGCCAGTCGTCTTACTTTGGTGGGCATCCGGAGGCTTCAGTGGGGCAAGAGCTGCAAACGCCTGTCCCTGCGCCTTGACTAATTTTTCCCCTAGTTCTCTGATTGTTTCAACTAACATGGCTTGAGCTCCTACAGGAACTCTACTCATTCACTCTAACATGACTTCTATGGTGGCGTCTAAGGGTAAGGTGACAAGGATGCCCTTCGTATAAGTATTACAATTCTCTAATACACACTGTCTCAGCAAAGGTCCTTTCATAAAATCTGCCATATCTGCACGGTCAATAGCGTCTGTGACTCTTTCTACAAAAGATGCAAAAGGCTCCTCTCTTCCTTGTTTAATTGACATATATGAGGGAGGAGCTGGTGTAGTTTTAACTTTCTGCAAGGCTTCTCGTGCTAATTTCATAGATTCTAACAACACGTCTGGACCAGTTTGCATCTGCATTTCTACAGAGGCAAAAGGACCTATACCCATTAGTTGTTCTACAGTTACTCCAGCTAAACGATCATTTGGGGCTCGGGGCGAGCGCGCAGATATTTCACAAAGTCTTTGCCAGTGAGCTTGCCAAAGTAGTTGTTGTGATTGCTTCAAAATAAGCCTCATTATGTTCTTAATATCTTCTGGACATAGCATTCCGCTACCCCAGATATAGTTTAGCATTTGCCTTGCAGGCTCACTATGCACTCCCGACTCATTAACTGTGTTTCGCAATTGATTTAATATTTTCCAATCTAGGGCCTGATGCACCCCAGTCATAGCCCCCGCGTTATCTACCTGGTAGATTACCGGGAAGGCTTGAGGGCTAATTTGATCTAATAAATCAAAATCTTTTTGTTCAACAGCTTCTCGTGCTATTTTGTCCCAACTAACCCGCACTAAACGCGGCTGTTGATGAGCTTGGGACGGGGGGGGGGTGGGGTGGGGGTGGGGGGGTGGGGGGGGTGAGGGGTGGGGGGGTGGGGGGGGTGAGGCCTTTAGAAGACTTTCAGCTTGAGCAGTCTCCTGTCCGCTACCGTCTACCCTCTCATTTTCACTTGGACCCTCCCCCTCCCTTTCCCCCGGCGGTGCGGAGGGACAAGCCCTTTCTGTCGGCGGATCAGGAGGGGGACGAGAGGGTCGGCAAACAACGGGAACAGGAATTCCCGAAGGCGGAGGTGAAAAGTAGTCACCCCCTGCTGTGAGACGTCCAGCGGCAGGATCGGACTGCTCAAGCCGATCTGAGGCGGCTGTAGCTATTCGCCTTTCAGTTTTATATCTTTTTATACAATTAATAACATCTCTCCAAGATTTCATTAATTTTCTTGCTGATTTATCATCATCAATTACTAGATCCCACAAACAATCTCCATAAGAACGCCACTCGTCTACTTCAAACATACTTTCAGGGTCTTTAAAAAACCCTTTCGCTTTCCCTAACGCAATTAACCCAGCCAGGTCTTTTAATTGGCTTACTCCCTGCTCTTCTAAAAAGCATTTTAAAATATCGAAGGCTACCTCTACTTCCATTGCGCGCTTCTCTTGACCCTCTTAATTATCCGGTCGTTTGCAGCCTTTTCCCACGGGTAGCCTTCTATCGGACGGCGAACCCCTTTTAATCATCCTGGGTTCAAGCACGGATCAGGCACGCCGCGACAGCGTCTACTGATCTTCTGCTCCCTGGTCGCTGCTACCAGTGCTTCTCCGATCTCGCTGTCCGGTGGAAAACAGGGATGGGGGGTCCCTGTTCGGGCGCCACTTGCGACGAGCGAGGGAAGGCAGGCAGTCGACTCAATGTGAGTGATAAGGCCAGCTTCAACTTTATTGTAAAACCCTACACATATTTATACACTAAGTTTTACCTTATGCACACTTGTCTCACAATCATTGGCTTAGCTCTAAAAATTACATTATCATATTCCTCCTACTTTCGGTTACTGCTATGTGGTCTGGGTTCCATCCTGTTTTTCTTATACTGTACTTTCTCAAAGTTGCTTATCTGCACAGAGCAAGGTCAGCATAACTTTCTTTTCTCCCTTGTCAGCATGACTCAGAATTTTCCCACCGCGGCCTAGTCTGGCTAACTTTCTCCAACAGTGAGCACTCTATTTCCATACAGCAACAATGATTTCTATTTAACTAGGCATATCTACCAGGCAGCTTCCTGCATCTGGTGGTGCTGAGCCATCCCCTTGGTACAACTTGCTTCAAGCTGCCATTTTTTTCGCTCATTGGAAATAAGCTTTTCCCATAGTCCTACACTGTCTGTTATTATCACAGTCCTCCACTGTGTCAGGTATCTTGCAGTGACCCAAGTTTTTTTTACAAATTATTCTGATGCCAGTGTTTTATGCTTGTATGTGCAGTGACAGGTCATTATAAGGAATTATTACAAATAAAATATATTTGTGTGAATACAATGAAACTTCATGCAAAAAAGCTGTATGTATGCCATGGGTCTGCTAACTGTCATCATTGTCCAGAGTCATTCTTTTTGCCCCTTGTTTCGTGAACACCAGGACATTGTAGAAAGATGGCTTAATAAAGATGTGACAAACTATAAGATAGTAACACAATGAACTTATGAGGTGATTTTTTAACTCTGGGGCACATAAAATTAAATATCTAACTCATTCTCAGAGTGTTGAGTGCCCACAATTGCCTTCGTTAGACCTCTCAGAATTAAATATTTCAAAGACATTTTTTCTTCTTTTTTTTTTTAAAGAAGTATTTTTTAATAGGTAATCACAGCTGAGAACAAAAAGTTACACTCCCTGTAAGCTAACACCTGGAAATTAAACACCATTCTCTAAAATGTGTGGCAACTTCATGGGTTGTAACCTGCAGAGTGGAAGCCCTTATGTCCCCCATTTCATCATTTCTTAGTATGTTGGGTTTTTTCACTAATTCTTTCTTCTCTGAGGATGAACAACTTGTAAAAAACTTCACCTCTTTGTGTAAACCTCTTTTAGAAGGAAGTTAATATAAAGAATTTGTAAGTTATTGTCCTGGTTCCAGCTGGGACAGGGTTAACTTTCTTCCCAGTAGCTTGGGGGGTGTGCTGTGTTTTGGGTTTAGTGTGAAAGGAGCGTTGATGGCCCATTGATGCTTTGGCTGTTGCTGGGTGATGCTTGCACCGGGAGGGGGGAGCACAGCCGGGGTGGTGGACCCAGCTGGCCAATGGGGTATTCTATACCATGTGACATCATGCTCAGTATAAAAACCAGGTGTGGGGGGGCTCGCCCCCCGTTCGTGACACGCGGTCGGCGGTCGGTGAGCGGTTGCGTTGTGCATTGCGTGTTTTGTGTATTCTGTTATTGTTGTGGTTCTCATTGTTATTATTACTGTTCTACTTAGTTTTATTTCAATTATTAAACTGTTTTTATCTCAACCCGGGAGCTTTCCTACTTGTGCCCTCCCAATTCTCTCCCCCATCCCACCGGGGGGGGTGATCGAGCGGCTGCGTGGCGTTTATTTTTGCTGGCTGGGGTTAAACCACGACAGTTATGAAGGGAGGAAAGTTACAGGATAGGATTTTATTCTCGTCGTAACTGAGTCCTGTTTTTTTCCTGTGTGCTTTGTATCGATGGCTGTTGTCCTGTGAGGAAAAGAAAACAACTTGTCAGGAAAGTTTCTGATATAGGTGTATATGTACTGCATATCCTGGAATTGCCTGGGTTTGCCTGGTTTTGTCTGCGGTTTCTCGTTTCCTTAGTTGAGGTTATAACCTCAGAATTAGAAATGAAAAATGATAGTAACTGTAACAACCTCAGTAATTACTAAGTAACTTCATTTCAATGCCCCTGAAGGGCACTTCAGTGGTTTTGTATATAATTATTCACAAAAAAAGCCACCTCTTCTGCCAACATATTGAAAGGCAGGGATTCTTTCTTCAGATGCCTTAGTACAGGCATGCCCAAATTATCAGGTAAATCATATAGGTGGTGGTTGAACACACAGTTTAAACTCATCGCTAAAATTAGAACAGCCATGAAGTTCAAATGAAATTTGTTAATCCAGATGGGGGAGAGGGTTTAGACTGGAGGAAAAGGATTTGTCATAAATACAATAGAAATGTAAGGCTGCGAGGATCTGAAAGAGGTCATCTAGTCCATCCACCTGCCCAGAGACAGGGTATATACCATCTCTAAGAGATATTTAATCTCTTCTTGAATCACCTCCACCAGAGAATTATGACAAACTCCCTGTATAATCTGATCCAGTGCTTAACTATGCTTAAACCGTGCTTAAACAGAAAGTTTTTTCCTATAATGTACCCTGAACTGATTACTTCTTGTCCAGATCTTCACAGACACAGGCAGCAATCTCAAGTGCTACCTCAACCCTTTCACGTACAGGAAGATCGTTAAGCTATCCAGTCTTTCTGGACTGAACGAATCCAGTTTTTCCAACTTCTCAGAAATCATCTTTCAAATAACTGCTCATTTTATGTTTCTCTCTTATGAACCCTCTTTCATTTGCCTCTGCCTTTTCTTAATGCCTGCTATATACAACGGGAAGTGGTATTCCAGCTGAGGCCTCGATACTGCTGTGAAAAGCAAAGCAGCTACTTTCAGTTCTCCCCACAGTACTCTTCATGAACACATCCAGCCTGCACCGGCTGCTTCTTTTGCAAGAGCATGACACTGGATTGTATTCAGCATGGTTACAGTATAAACCAGGGGAATTTTCAAAGCACTATTATCGTGTCCTAGAGTAGTACATTTGAATATTTGACTTCTCATTTGTGAGTCTAATATTGTCATTATCACATTTAATCTTGTTGATGTATTAATTCTCGGGAATTGTAACTTTCTTCCACACGCCCAGTATAGCAACAGGCTGCTTGTGCTAGGCCAGCCGACATCTTACAAGTACTCTCTTTTCAGCTCCTGTAAGAAGCAGTATAGGACAAAGTTTGGAAAAAGCTGCTCTTTGAAGTTACATTTTTGAGGTAATCACAATACTATCTACACTTCTGTGTCTCTTTGGACTACTCCCTCTTTTCTAACATTATGTTAAGAAGAAGGAAGAATGTAACTTTTAAGAAGAATCAGGCTTGGAAAAAAAATGTCTTGTGGATGGGCTCTTCAAGGCACTCTACAGAGTATCATTACGAGCAAGTCCAAAGGGGATAAAATGAAACTTACTTATCTTTCACAAGCCTTTCTACCATTTGTCTACCATCAATGCTGCATTAAAAATGAGAAATTTAGTTATACCTTTGCCAGAGAAAATAAGAAAAGTAAGAAATTAACTTCCTTAGGAAAGGCTCTGGGACTCAGATGATACTCTACAGCACTCTACAAGTATAGATCCAGAAGTTAGTAACCAGAAATTAATATGAATACATTTCTTTAAACTGAAAGAACAACCTCAAAACATTGTCTACCCACTTTCAGAACTAAACATAAAAAGCAGTTTTCTCCCCAATATACTTTCACTATGTGTGTACTACTTAGTACAAGTGTAAAAAGTTTAAATATATTCCAGTAGTTGGATCCAAAATATTTTAGTCTCATTTCTTCCTTCATGCACTTGATCTAGTGAACTTGGAAACATTTGAATTCAATTATGAACATTCAGGTGAGAGAACTTTACACCAGATTCACAGTGTATTGAGGCATGCTGATATTTCCAAAGAATTCCTCTCCTTTGACACCAGCAGCTGTCTCTGACCATAGCCATGCCATGTCTTTCAGCCAGGCACCACGTCTTCTTTGAAGGCGCCTCTATCCACAACTCAGTATGACAGCTTTTGTGCCTCCAGCTTCAGAGAGACCCAGAACTCCTGCCACCTCCTCTGAGCAGAAAAGGACTTGCCCAAGCACTGATGCCTGCCGGAGCCCTTCTACACTGAAGGGAAATCTCACTCCATTTATATTTTTACCCTGACTGATGTCTGTGCCATGGAATCCATTCCAATGCAGCTTATTTCTTAGAAATGGGTAGGATTTCAGTGTTTATCCATGTCACCTGCCATAAAGAGCCTGGGTTCTTTCAGTGAGTTGCCTTGCTACTCATCAAATGTAAAGGAATCCTTCATTTCAAATAAACTTAAAATAGCAGTTCAGCTGTAACTGTACTGAGGCTAACATCTACTTTGACAGGGAAGTTACTGCAGTAATTTCTTCCAATCCTAATATTTTTTTCTCATTGCGTTAGCAAAGTAAGAAGCAGTAAGACATTTGCCTAGGAACTGGAAGACAGTAGGGTTATTCAATTTTATAAGTTTCACTGTTTCTGAAACCCAGGAAAAAGGAACACAGTTTGACTATACCCCTTTATTTATTATATAGAAAAATAACATTTGGGCTGGCTTACAAGAAAAGACAGGGCATTAATAACTTGTAGCTTTTTTGGTTATTACAATAAGTAATTACAATGTGTGGGTTGTTTTTTTTTTTTACTTTAAGGACAAAACTTTAGGTTTGCTGTGCTCATAGATCATAAGAGTTCCCTAAACATAAATAGCCTTCGTTATGATATTTTTAAAAATCTTTATTATGATAAATGCAAGCAACTTAATTTGTCAAATGCACAACTGATCAGAACAGTCTGCACATATAATTTCTGTCTAGTTTCCAAGGTGAATGGATAGGATATGCAGTCAGATTTGCAAGGGTATAAAAAACGATGAATCTTTTCAAATTTTTTTTCTTTTACATTAATGAAGATAAAAACATGCATGCATCCATTTGCAAGCAAACTTCTTAATTTTTCCAAGGAATCTGTTAAGCAAGAGTAAACATCTATTTTAATCGAATTGCTTTTTAAGAAAATAATTTCATTTAGTAGTGATGGATTTTTTTATAAAGCAACTTTTACTATCTCTTTTTGTTTTAGAAGATTTGATGCAAGTTTGTTAGATGGAAAAACACAAGGAACAAAAACGCACCTGACTGCACCAAATTCTCTCTTGTAGGAGGGTAGGGATGAAGAGTGCAGTTTTAATGACTTTGATTAAAAAAAACTTGCCTCGCTATTTTTACTTCATAAAAGTATGCATCATTATAGTTAGAAAGTACACCCCTCTGTGCTCCAGTTGCACAGTCAAGGTACTAGCAGAAGGATCTCTACTGTCAGAGGTCTGTGCTAGTGCCTAGAAGGAAGCTTGGGATTGCTGTAACATCATACTTATTTCAAATGCTTTCTATCTTCCAGGATATGTGAAATCAAATCCACTGACTGTCTACCTTTAGAATATCCTTTTAGCTTGAATTTAGGTCCTGACTGCCTCATGACTGAGAAACTGCAAATAGCTCTTTTTGTATTTTTTTCACCTCTGTTGTATTGTGGTAGGTTGACCCTGGCTAGACACCAGGTGCCCACCAAAGCCCCTCTATCACTCCCCCTCCTCAGATGGACAGGGGGAGAAAAATACAACGAAAGGCTCGTGGGTCGAGATAAGGACAGGGAAATCACTCACCAATTACCATCACAGGCAAAACAGACTCGACTCGGGGAAATTAATTTAATTTATTGCCAATCAAATCAGAGTAGGGTAATGAGAAATAAAACCAAATCTTAAAACACCTTGCCCCCACCCCTTCCTTCTTCCCGGGCTCAAATTCACTCCAATTTCTCTACCTACTCCCCCCTGAGCGACGCAGGGGGACAAGGAATGGGGGTTGCAGTCAGTTCATCACATGTTGGTTCTGCCACTCCTTCCTCCTCACACTCCCCTGCTCCAGCGTGGTGTCCCTCCCACAGGAGACAGTCCTTCACGAACTTCTCCAACATGGGTCCTTCCCATGGGCTGCAGTTCTTCACAAACTGCTCCAGCATGGGTCCTTTCCACAGGGTCACAAGTCCTGCCAGCAAACCTGCTCCAGCATGGGCTCCTCTCTCCACAGGGCCACAGGTCCTGCCAGGAGCCTGCTCCAGTGTGGGCTCTCCACGGGGCCACAGCCTCCTTCAGGGCACATCCACCTGCTCCGGCATGGGGTCCTCCATGGGCTGCAGGGGGACAGCCTGCCTCACCATGGTCTTCACCACGGGCTGCAGGGGAATCTCTGCTCCGGCGCCTGGAGCGCCTCCTCCCCCTCCTTCTTCACTGACCTTGGTGTCTGCAGAGTTGTTTCTCTCACATCTTCTCACTCTGGCTGCTGTTGCGCAGAAGTTTTTTCCCCCTTCTTAAATATGTTATCACAGAGGCGCTACCACTGTCGCTGATTGGCTCAGCCTTGGCCAGCGGTGGGTCCGTCTTGGAGCCGGCTGGCACTGGCCCTATCGGACATACCTCAGGTATGAATATCTGGTTTTGCTAATAGTGTGCTAATGACAGAAATATATAGAAAGCCATAGGATAACTTCTAAGAACAAGTAAAGAAACCATTCCATTTTTACAAGGCAGAATGACTTGCTGCAGAATCCTTACTGGTGGGGCAAAGACGGGATGTAACTATTAGATTAAGCTACAAGGCAGATGCATTCATGCTAAAATTATTTTCTCAGGTAATATGACACAGGATATTTCCTTCTGACAGAAAAGTTACATTGGATAGCAGAAGGATGTAGGAAACGTGTATTTATCCCTCAGTTGAATAGCCCGACTGGAACACTGTTTTACTACAAACCCTCTGAGATTTCCCTTGAATATTTGGAGAGGTGAGAGAAGGGAGGAAAGAAAGAAGGAAGAGGAGGATGAAGACTAAATATAAATATCCACAGTATAGTTGTTCTGGGCTTACCTGTAGGCAGTAAGAGGCTTGGACAGAGATATAGGTTCATCTGCTTTTGTTCATGTTTTTTCTGAAGCAGTTTGATATCTAGCAGGAATTCTGCCTGTGTTTCATACAATCAGTAGGAAAGCATAATGAAATATGACTCCAAATACATACTGCCTTGGGCCAGACACTCAGCATCAGCATATGGAATGAATAAGAGAATACATAACACAAGCATTTTCTGACCATTGCTGACTTGCTCTATGAAAGCCTCCATGTGTGCTTTATGACAATAACAAAAATCTCAGTTGTCACAGAGTGTACAACAAAATAATAATTTTGGGCCTTATTTTCAAGAGTCAACTTCAAATTTGTATCTAAAGTTTAGAATATTCTTAAACGATTTGCTGGACTAAGGCCAAAGTATTTCAAAGATTTCAGAATTAACTCCAGATTGATATGTATTTAAGTTCTATTTTATTTTAGAGTAGCACCTGATTTTATAGATACTTATGGTTGTGTATACGTTTCTAAGATTCACATTCTTTACCTCAGTGGGATGACATGTATGTAAAACTAGCCATCTATTTCTGCAGCGACAGGACCCAAATAATTTTCCAGAAAATTATATGTAATTCATCTCTCAAAATTTTCAGTTTATGAAATAGACAGAGCAAATAGTATGAAAAATAATTTATCATTTCTTATTTAACTATTTCTAATGAGATGTTTTTCAATTACTCGTCATCTATTCTTAGAATCTGAATGTTTTTATTCTTACATTACATAAAAACATCAGAAAAGGTTTAATCAAATTGATCATAAATATAACAGTTAAACAGAGACCAAGCAATGGCTATCCAAGTCTGACATAGGTACTTCTCCAAAACAAAGCTGAATTATAAAAGGTATGTCTATATGGTAGAATTTGTGTAAAAAGTACATTATAAAATGTTCAGTCCAAATCATTGAAATGCTGTGGAATTATAGTGGGTAGAAGAAACTTTTTTTAAAAAAATCAAAGTTAGTCCCTGCCCAATTTTTATGTAAGTCTAAAACATTTGTTGCATTTTGGTTTTATTTCAAAAACACCTATAGGTTAAAAAGAGCATATCTTTAACTCTGTTATAATTAGAAGAGGCACTTAAAGGCACTGGACTCTTTGTGGTATTACTTGCATCAGATCTTTTTCAAAGAGATATTTCTTCCCAGTGTTTGTCAATAGTCTAAATTAAATGGACAGTGACTAAACTAGAAAGCCAAACTAGTTTTGCTGGACATATCTTGCTACCTTTAATATCATAATTCTACCATAACCATAGTAAGGAACGCCTTCATAAATAATGTGATTCAGACCTAAATTTCTCATGTAAAAAATGAAGCTGGGCAAGGATAAGAGAGTAAGACCCAGTTTTTAAAACTAAAAATGTGTTAACCTTTCATTCTTCTTTTAATTTTTCCTTAGCAGTTCATCAAAAGGGTGATTTATACCAGTTAGAGCCAATATAAGTAGCAACCAAGTTGTGCAAGATAGTTGTTACTGTTTGTTTTAACTTTTTGTCAGTTCCTCTTCTGGCTCTTTTGTGTGTGTGTGTATATAGAATCATAGAATGGTTTGGGTTGGAAGGGACCTTTAAAGGTCATCTATTTCCAACCTCCCTGCCATGGGCAGGGACACCTTCCACTAGACCAGGTTGCTCAAAGCCCCATCCAACCTGGCCTTGAACGCTTCCAGGGAGGGGGCATCCACAACTTCTCTGGGCAACCTGTTCCAGTGCCTCACCACCCTCACAGTAAAGAATTTCTTCCTAATATCTAATCTAAATCTACCCTCTTTCAGTTTAAAACTGTTACCCCTTGTCCTATCTCTACACTCCCTGATAAAGAGTCCCTCCCCATCTTTCCTGTAGGCCCCCTTTAAGTACTGGAAGGCCGCTATAAGGTCTCCCCGGAGCCTTCTCTTCTCTAGGCTAAACAACCCCAACTCTCTCAGCCTGTCCTCATAGGGGAGGTGCTCCAGCCCCCTGATCATCTTTGTGGCCCTCCTCTGGACCAGGTCAAGCAGGTCCATGTCTTTCTTATGCTGGGGGCCCCAGAGCTGGACGCAGTACTCCAGGTGGGGTCTCACGAGAGCAGAGTAGAGGGGCAGAATCACCTCCCTCGACCTGCTAGCCACACTTCTGATGCAGCCCAGGATGCGATTGGCTTTCTGGGCTGCGAGCGCACATTGCCGGCTCATGTCCAAATTTTTAATCCACCGGTATCCCCAAGTCCTCTGCAGGGCTGCTCTCTCTCTCTCTACATATATATAGATATAGAAAGCCTGTAGGAATTGGGAGCCATAATTTCTTGACTCTGACTTGCTGGGTATCATACTGATTTCAGTATGAAACTGAAAGTGGAGGCAAGGAGATGTGAGGCAAGGAGGGTGATAGGCTGGGTGGGAGCATGCAGCTCTTAGAGGGGTGGCGCAGTGTCAGTTGTCATTATGTATTACCAGTTGAAGCGTGGATTGGGGGATTATTTTTAATAAGACTGGCTTTGCTGGGCAAGAAGAGGTTGTGTGTTTAGGTGTATTTATTGTGATGCTGCTCAAGGTGACTAGGAAACTGTACAGGAAGGACAATTTTAAACCCGTGGTGGCTTCATCATGTTAGGAACTGCCCTCAGAGGAGAAACCCAAGGGACAATGTTTAACAAAGTGGCTTGCCTGAGGTACAGGAATCATTATAGGGAAATGAGGAACATGAAGTGTGTTTTGGTTTTTATTTAAGTTGTATAAAGGCAGTCATGAGGTGAGGATGGATGGATGCTGTTGACAGCATGGCCTTACTTGGACTGAAGAGCTGCTGGCAGGTTGGGGAGCAAATACGAAGCATGCTTCTAAGCTGCTCTACTTGGCACATGGGAGCCTTATGAGGAGATATTAGGTAGGTAAAGCTATTACATTAAAACTTCAAGGCAGCTCAGTCACCGTCTGGTGCCAAATAGGCGCGTGTGTGTGTTTCTAAGTCGGGGAGAGGGCCAAGAAGAGAGGCTCGCACAGGCGGCCTGCAGCTGGGACGAGCCTCTCCCAGCCCAGGCGCGAGCGAGCTGGGAGGCGGCCCCAGGGTAGCGGGGGCGCCCATCTTGTGCCAGCCCCGCCGAGGTGCCGCGAAGGGCGGAGGACGAGGACGACCGCGGCAGCACTTCTGCCCCCGCCTCCCCCGTGAGCCGGTCCTGCTGTGACGCCGCGGCGAGCCGCACAGGCGCAGCAGCTCCCAGCGCCTGTTGTATCCGGCCGGCGCCTTTTCTCTCTTCCCCCCTCCTCCCTCTCCCCGTCCGTCCGTCCTTCCTTCCTTCCTTCCTTCCTTCCTTCCTTCCTTCCTTCCTTCCCTCCCTCCCTCCCGGAGCCGCCGCGGTCGGTGCTGCCACCGCCGCCGCTGCTGCTGCGCGCGCCCTCCCTGCCCCCTGTGCGCCCGGCCGGCAGCACCTCCGATCTTCCCGGCTGCCCCATGAAGCGATGGCAGCGGCCAACTTCGGCAAGATCCAGATAGGGATCTACGTGGAGATCAAGCGCAGCGATGGTCAGTGGGGCAGGGGCGGCGGGAGGGGCCGGCCCGGCGGAGCGGCCGCAGCCCCTGGCCGGGCGCCGCGGCCTCCCCGGTGCGCGGCGCGGGGGGGCGGGGAGGGGGCTGTGCGCGGGGCCCATTGTGTGCGCGGGGCCCATTGTGTGCGCGGGGCTCATTGTGTGCGCGGGGCTGGGGAGCGGCCGGGCCTGGCGCGCGCTGCGGTTGTCAGGGGAGCGCTCGCGCTTGGCGGCGGAGGGCGGTTGCGCGGGGCGCGAGCGGCGGCCGCCGCTGGGGACGGGGAGGCTGCAGCAGGGCGGGGAGGCGACGGGGAGGGGCGGCGGCGGCGAGGTGGGGGGCTGAAATGGCGGGGAGAAGGGCGAGGTGGATGCGAGGGGGATGAAGCAGGGATGGGCTCATGGGGGAGGGGAAAACGGGACAAATGTGGGGTGAGCAATGAGACGTGCAGGGTGGCTGTGGATGGGGGTGATGAGGTGATTTGGGGGGGAGAGGGGCGTGGGTGGGGAGGAAAGCCTGGGGAGGTTTTGGCGGGGAGGTGGGAGGGCCTTAGGGGAGGGGATGAGGTGATGGACGGAGGAAAGGCCTTCAATGCAAAGTAATAACTTCTTGTTTACTCTGGCGTATGAGCCGTGTTCTGAAAAAATGACACAACAGTATGCTCTGACAGAAATGCCTTTGGACGCTTCCATCATTTGTCAAAAAAGCTTGATGTTATTATTTCAGATGTTCCTTATGATTAAAATATAAGAAGAGTACTTGCTATTTATGCCCATGAGTTGTTATTTCTCCATTGGGCATCCAGTGTTTCTCATCTTGCCCAGCATCTCTTGATGGGAGGATGTATGGTGCTGTCTAGAAATACACGTGAATAAAGGAAGTGTGTGTGTTAGGTTTAGGGTACTAACTCTTCATATTTATCTGGAAGGAGAGAACTGAAATGGGAAGTTCACTGACTGAATCAATAGCAAGTCACTCGTGACTTCAGCTCTTCAATTTGAGTGGGAATATGTCATCTGTTCTTGGCCTCTGTGAGATCTATGAAGCCTACTAAACAGGGGTGGGGTTCTGCTGGGATTTTCTGGAAAGTCCTTTTATTTTTTTTTCTCCAGGGTTCAGGAGCTTGCTAAAGAATAAGCAGATGTTTTTAAGGGAAGAAAGACCTGGAGGTCAAAGGCACTGAAGTTAGTGTGGTTTTGTCATGAGGCAGGAAACAAGTGGCCAACAAGCTTTATGCAGCTTGTCTTCTCATGTCCCATACTGCAGTTCAACCCTGCAATAAAATAATGGTCAGTGTTGGCTGAACACTATATTGAACCTAACCCCTCAATTTGTGCTTAACAGCTTGTGTGTCACGTGAAGAATCTGATAGGTCTGGCAGTTATTTGCATAAATCCTGCAGATCTCTGTCTGAGGTTTCAGGAAACCTCACCGTAGCAACTTGTAAAACTGTTTTTTCTGAGGCCTGTGTGAACTTATAATAAATGTTACTGTTTGTTTTGTATGCCTTTGGAAAATAAGGCATGAGAATGCTTTGCTTCTTCCCCCCCCCCGGGTTCTGCTCACTTCTAATGTCAGAAGTGAGGACAGTAACTCTTGAACATAACAATACTTATTTTCATTACTGTTAATGGTTTACATATTTTGCTGTATCACTTACATATGTGATGCAGCACATTAAATATATTACATATCAGTAATATACTAGGGGGATGCCTTCACAGCAGTTGCTCAAACTATAGGGTTTTGAGCATTTGTGTTAACTTGGTCCTTATGTGAGCAACTGCACTGCAGTGTCATATCAGAGTTAGTGGGTCCTGGTTATTGAGAGGTTTGCTTGTTTTTCATTGGGACTGGAGGAGGAGATGCTCCGTTATGGCTCAGGCTACTGCAGTGTTCTGTCATTCTCTTCCCAGTAAACTGTAGGAGGAACTGTCCTAGGTATGTGGAAGGGAGCATTTTGAGAAAGATATCGAAGGACAGCCAGCACTAGATTGCATTTAGATTGCATTGCCTTTCAGAAGGTAGGTTTCCAACCTGAGCTGTGGTTGCACAGGCAATCGAGATTGATCTAGCTGCTTCTAACACGGGGAGGTCTTGCTGCCTGTGCCTCTGTCAGCTGTGTTGTTCCTACAAACTCTCTCTCCCATCCAGTGTGGCCAATGATTTTTTTTCTCTGTTGATTTAATACATTAATTGATGATTTGATTCACTAAACACAGTAGAAAACTTTTGGATGTCCTAGTTTTCTGCAGGATTAGTGAGTTCAATTGACTCGGAGGGATCTGTGACCACAACAGTATCAGTGTATAGGAAATGCATGGCCAGGATGAAGTGGAGGTGAGAAGTATGATCTTCTGGTTCAGTAACAGTGAGCTACCTGGATCTGCTCTACCCAGAACTATATCCTAGGTAGAATCAGGGCTGTGTATCATACCAGCTACCCTAGGCTGAAAGCATGATTAAAACCATTTAAGAAACTTTTGGAGAAAGTGGTGTGTTGGTCTGGGCTTTTTTTCATATGTTGTCTTGTCTGTAGTAAGTCCTTTTTTAAAACTAAATATTGTTTTTGAGATGTAAGTATAATAATTCTTTAAAAATTCCTTATTTACCTGTTTATTTGCTGAATCCAGAGAAGAATAAAGTTTTAGTTTGTTAATCGGGTCATTTGAAAAAGTATGCGTTTTTTCCCATCTGTCCACCAGTTATGTTAAACACTTTTCTGAATACAGAGCTTTATTAATTCTAGATAACTCTATTTTTCTTTAAATAAAAAGAAAAACTAACAGAATAGCATTTTTTTTGGTGAAACATCACTGTTAAAAGTCATACTTGTTCATTACAACAAAATTGCAAAGACACGTAGGACACAATAAATGTGAGAATGTGACCAGAACATTCTGGAAAGAAGTTACATATTCTGTCATTTTGACAAGTTCTAATTAGGTTTAAGTGTTTCATGAGAGATTTCTTATAGGACTGAATAGAAAATAGATGTTGTACAAATGAAAGGCATTATTAGAACTCATGGCCAAAAACACATGAAAAACAGTGTTTGGATAAAACCCAACATTTTCAAGGACTGATGCTGCAGAGCTTCTTGCTATGTATCTGTTTTCTTCTCAGTGGGTAAACATTGGTATAAATGTTGTCTAGAGTTGCAGATAATATTTCCAGTTATAATTGGAATAACTAGTTATGTTCATGTAATGTAAGAGCGTATTAAGTCAGCTAGTTTGGCTTTTATAATAATTTCTGATACTGAAATTTACTACTTATTTCAGTATAATTTATGTATGTTGCTTGAAATATGCCTTAGTAATCTATCTTGGAAACGGGGAAGAACTCGTTTGTTTTAGGTTGTGAATTGCTAAGAATGGACTGCGTTTCCAGTCTTGAAAAATGTGCCTTATCACACGGAAGCTTAGGGAAGTAGAGAGGTGGCCAGAAGGTACCTGTGAGACCTGCTGTAATGGTGTTTCCTCCTGTCCAGAAGATGCTCCTTGTTGAGGTCTAAATATGGGCATTTGTCTGTTGATGAATTCCCTTTACTCAAATAATAATAGCCCACTGCTTTACGTGTGAACTTATACCTGTATCTCCACTTCTTGTGCATTATCCAGTTAATGATGACAAAGACCTATACAACTACTTGGAGAAAGAATATCTCGCTTTTTTTTCCAATCAATTCAGTCTTTTGCTGAAATAGGATAAATCTCTCATGCCCTGCAGCCCTTTAGTAGGCTGATTAGTGTTTTTCCTTTACTTTTTCAGTCCAGTTGTGTTCCGTCCATTTCCTCCTCAGGTTGTTCCTATTCTCTCTGTCTTTGCAGATCTGAAATACTACCTAGAAGGACAGAGAAATTAATTATATATTTGCTCATTTGGAAAGCGGGGGGGAATACAGTTCTGGTCTCACTGTGTCAGAAATAATGTAACAGGCATGAGGAGAAGGGATGTTCTTGTAATTGGAAGAGTGACTGAAGATTTGACAGAACTTCCAGGAAGGGAAAAATGGTGAATTTTTAGGGATTAACCATCAAATAGTGTAAAAAAGAAAGATCATGAGTTTGTGCCCATTTTTTTTCATAATACAAGAACAGGAGAACTGTCAGTGTTTGAAAGAGAAAACTTAAAACTGATAAAGGAGAATAAACTAGGTACAGTTATCATGTGGAGCTTGTTACCAGAGGAGATGGAGGCTAGAAGCATAGCAGAATTTTAAGAAGGATGTTGATGTGGATGGTAGGAATATCCAATTTTACACTAAAAATTAAAAAAATACACCAGCAACTGTAAAAGGTAGTTTCTGTTCTACCTGAGTCTGTAGTTTAAATAACCTCTAACTGACAGGAGGTAAGAAGAAATCTTGTCTGTGGCTGTGTTATTTTGTAATTGCCTACTTAAGAATTTTCTTCACTTGTCTCTGAAGCAGCTGGAACTGGTCACGGTCAAAGATAATCCATCTAGTCCAGAAACCTACTGGCAGCTCCTCTCTCCTTAGGCTTGCCAAAACATCATTTGTAACTGTTTCACCTTCAAACACAAACAAGACTAAATTTTTGTAACGGTAAGGGCTGTAATTTTTTTCTTTAAAGCCCAACTTCTGTGAAATTGGTTTCTCAGAGTTGAGAGGTCTGTACCATCCTCTGTCTTCTGGGTAATCCTGTATGACGATCTTGATCTTTACATACAACTCCCAATAGCAACAATGATTTTATAGAAAGGTAGAAGGTATAAGGATGCTATAAAAATTCTGTTTCAGGTTTGAGTAGTCACCCTATTTTACAAGCTTTTGAGGGTAGATTTAAATGGTAATGTACTTTTTCTCTTTCCTTTTGTGACATACATCTATTCCTTCCCTTTGATTAAGACTTTTTTTTGTTACCACATTTAAATCATTTGACTCAATTACCTAATCCCTATGTAAGCCATATGGACACAATGTGTCTTTGTCCTTCCATAGTGGACAGATCACACGCAGGGTTTCAAGTCTGCTATTGCTGGTCAAGCTAATGGGTCCAACATTTAGGCTTACTTATCCAGTGTAGGTTCTCATATTGTTACATCTAGAGTTTCTGGGGATTGTTGGTCAACACAGAAGCGTTGACCAGGAGGATATGTTAAATTTTCTGTGTCCTTTTTCAAATCACTTTTTAAGTGTTCAGCTTTTGTTATGCAGTAAGTGTATTTTCACTGTAACTTGCAGATTCTCATATATTTATGTAGGCCTTCTGTATTTTGTATAAATAGCTTTTGAATGACAAGAGTTGAAGTCCTGATCTTCAGAGAATCTTCTCATCTTTGTTCCATAAGCGTGTTTAATACAGCATTACATACTGGCAATAATGTCTTTAGAGCTGTATATGGCTACTAGGGTTACACAGATTGTATTACATGTTTTTTCCCCTCTCATCATGTTATGGGGGAATCTATCCTTTATTTCTGTTTGGTAGGTAAAGTTATTGCTCTTTCCACCCACTCTCTATAATGGCCTGTTGCCTGGGCTCAGTTTTACTTGTGTTTTCTTCTTATGGCTTTATGAACTGAAGACTTTGCCGTGCTGCTGCTTGGCAGCATGGCACCAAGCATGGCTTCCCACCTTGCTGAGGTGGGAAGACCCGATAAATCGTTGGGAAGAGGTCATGTCTGACTGAAGAGTAATGTCATTGCAAAAGTATCTCTTTCTATTTGCTCTAGAAGATAAATTACATCCACTTACTGTAGGACAATGTAGAGAAATGAGTGAACAGTATGAAGTATTTAGCAGGTGAGCTCCTTTCCTGGAGCACAAAATCTGTAGCATTTCTGTTGGCTTGATCTGTGGAATGTGCCACTGTGATTTTTTTTGTGCTTGAGAAATAAGTAACAGAATGGAGTAAATTCGCTTCATTGCGGTGTTCTTGTTTAAGTTCTTCCTTTGTAAACATTTACTGCTTATAAAGTTTGATTTGTCTTTTTTAAACTTTTTTCCCATCTTATTGTTTGTTGGGTTATCTTGTCTTCCTCACCATACTGTATGGCTGGACTCTTGGGATCAGAAAGAGAATGCTGTGGTCAACCTGTTGTGAACACTAAAATATGGTGTTCACTATAAATATTCACAATATGTTTAGTCATAGAGGAAAAGAATGCAATGACTTTTGATAAATTAAAGGTTTATGTTAACTTTTCAGAGTTGAGTTAAGTTAAATTTCTAACATAATGCAAAAAGTAAGATACAGAAGTCCACAGTAAGGACTCCCAAGCAGTCTTAACTTTGTCCAGTAGTGAGAATGTGTAGTAAACAAAATATATGGTCAAGCATGATGGTGTTTGTAATTTAAAATTAAAGAGATTTTAAGAAGACATTGGCTTTTAATAATCAATTTCTCATAATGCCTCTGTAGCATAGTTAGAGTTATTTAGAAGCCTAGATGCTTTCAGTGTGTATTTCCAGATGTAGGGTAGAAGGTTTTTATGGAGCTGTAATACATTTTTTGCTATTTCTGTTCATCTATTTCAAAAACATGTACAAGCTTTCAGGTATATGAGCAATTCTTTTTGCTTGCTTGAAAGCTTATCTATGTTTTCCAGTTTTACCACTTGTGTCTTTTCAGAAGTGAATGTTTCCTTGCATTTCTTTTTATTTTTTTGGAGGGAATAGTTACAGTTCCTTCTAATGTCATTTTTTTAAACTTGCTTGCAGTTGTATATTCCAAACCTTCAGGATTTATTGTGACTTGGTATTTGGGGTTTTATTTAAATTGTTCTCAATACTGAACTGAACATAGACACTAAAACAAATGTTCCTAGCTACAGTGTTTGGACCAATATTTCCTGGGTTTTGGTAGAGATTTTGATACTTGCTTAAGACTGTTAGACACTCATCGTAATTAAGTTAGCTACAGTTAATTTTGACTATTGGTGTGATTCCACAGCTGTTTAAGATGTTTAACTCTGGGCTGCTTTTGTCTGTCCACTGCATCAGTGTTAGTTTTTAGTTAAATGTGTTGGAGGGAAGTGAGGGAGGGAGGGTAGGGAACTCAAACTATGGTAATCTAGATGTAGATTGTCTTAAACTGCTGTTAGTTATATCCGTGAACCTGTTCATATTGTATATGTACAGGCACATGCACTGTTTCTTCTTTTTCTGTCCTCATTCCTCTCCTCAAAATGTTCACAGTTGTTATACTGCTGTTTGAGTACTATTTTTTATTTTCACTTGAAGAATTAAAAAGCCTATAGCTCTCTCTATAGTGTTCCCAATAGAGAGATAGACAGGTGGTTGACATGATTTTCCTACAACTTTGACCTCTGTAAAGGGACACTTTGAATTCTGTAGTAAGTGTTTAGCTATGAGACAGTACTGACTGTGTCTGATACCCTGGAAATGTGTTTTGTGCGTATCCCCAGAAAGTATCATGATAAACAGGTAAGTTGTGGCTTAGAACATCCATAAACCATTGATTTACTAGAAGACGGTGAAGTACACCTGCCATGTTAAATGCTTTTCTAAAGTGGAACCACTGTTGGAGTCAGAATACAGGGCTAGATCATCTTGTCTTGTGCCACTCTCTGTGCCTTGGAATTGCTCCTGGGAAACAAAGCAGCTGCAGGTAGTTCTCTGGAAGGGTGTTACAAAGATGGCATTGCCATTTCTCTGTTGAAGAGTGTTCTGTGGAGTTACTTTTGCTGTCTTTGAATTTGGTCATTGCTAAATATGTAAAACTAGATTTTACATCTGTTAGACAAAAGGTAATAAAGCTGTGTGAAAAATTACATCAGAATTGCCTTTCCTGGAAAAGGGAATGAATTTATCAGACTTATGCTTTTTTTTCTTTTGAATGTCTATAGTGCACTGAATCATTTACATGAGCAGAACATATCTAGAAGACACTTGATAACTCTACTATTACAGTCTAAATTCAGTTGTTCTTTTAATTTGCTAGGAACCCAAGTTAATTTTAGAATTGCTTAGTTAAAACAAGTAAGTAGAGGTTCTTGAAGATAATTCTGTATAACTGTGTGTTATAACCAAAACTTCATGACATTTTTAAAAATGTGAATTATTAGTTAGATTTAGTAATTAAGCCACTTGATCAGTTTTTTCTTTTTTTTTTTTGGAATGGGGTCTTGTTCAGCAACACTGAGTCTGATCTTATATTTGACTCTTGAAAAAGAAGAATGAGGGATTTTGCTGCTTAAAGGCTTAAATGGAGGTTTTAATTTTGTTTTATTCAAATAATACTGCTTTCAGTATAGCTTATTGTTTTTACCTAGTGGCAGTTCTGGTTGCATCAGGCATAAGTTGCTTTCAAGTTTCCCAGACTTGTAAAGGGACAAGTCTGCTGCATTCCTTCTGCAACGCCGACTCTGTAAAACCTAATTGTCCAATCCCAAGCAGTAACAAAGTGACTTCAAGTAACTTGCATATATCAATAAATCTTTGACTTTGGTTGCATTTTTATTGGTGGGTGGTCATGCTTTTCACATAGGGGAACGTTATTTGCTTTCAAGTTATCAATAATCCCATTGAAGCTTTGTCAAGTGCAAGTTTGAGTTTCTCATGGCTCCCATCAGGCACTGAAAGCTCTGTGTAATTCCAGCTATCGGAAGTGTGAGTATTTTCAGTCTCTTCTGTTACTTACAGGATAGTATGTTAAGAGTTGCCTTCAATGGATGAACACAATGAATGTGTATGTGAGTGGAGGGAGGTAGAGCACGAGCTTTGTTTAAAGCTTTCTCTTTAGAAGCAAGGTACGTAGCATACTTGTGCCCTTGCAGAGTTTGGATCTAGAATTTTTGTTGCACAGTGTTGCACATCTTGCGATCACTAAAATGTGTTACTTTCCCCTTGTGGCTGAACTGCATAAGGAGTTTGAGGTGTATTTCCGACGGATCTATAAAAGTGTTTGCTAGAGATGCAGGTATGCATAATGATGTGGTGATGAGGATCTCTGGCTCTAGGAAGAGGGCAGTGGAAATGAATTAAGTTTAAAAAGCACATGTACACTTAGATTTTGGAATACTCCAAGTTTCTGATTCAATTTTGGGTTATGTTTGCATGTTCTTCTATACTGCATTTATGAATTGAACTTCCCAGTTAATCTTGACATTTTAATAGGATAGGAATTCAGGTGGTGATGAATGAGGTAAATATAAATCACAACCTGATGATTTTTAAGTTACAATAAGCTTTCATCAAACCACAGAGAAGAACTCTGGTGGTGATTGGTGGCTGTCTTGGTCACAGTGACCACGAAGTAGTTGAGTTTCAAATCGCTGGCGATAGGAGAAAAACTGCCAGTGAAACTTCGTCCCTGGATATGGGGAGAGCAGACTTTGGGCTGCTGAAGGAGTTAGTTGACTCGCTTAGTGGATGAGGGAAAGGCTGTGGATGTTGTTTACCTGGACTTTAGTAAAGCCTTTGACACCGTTTCCCACAGCATTCTCCTGGAGAAACTGGCTGCTCGTGGCTTGGATGGGCGTACTTCTCACTGGGTAAAAAACTGGCTGGATGGCCGGGCCCAAAGAATGGTGGTGAATGGAGTTAAATCCAGTTGGCAGCCGGTCACAAGTGGTGTTCCCCAGGGCTCAGTTTTGGGGCCAGTCTTGTTCGATATCTTTATCAACGATCTGGATGAGGGGATTGAATGCTCCCTCAGTAAGTTTGCAGACGACACCAAGTTGGGCGGGAGTGTTGATCTGCTCGAGGGTAGGAAGGCTCTGCAGAGGGACCTGGACAGGCTGGATCGATGGGCCGAGGCCAATTGTATGAGATTCAACAAGGCCAAGGGCCGGGTCCTGCACTTGGGTCACACCAACCCCATGCAATGCTACAGGCTTGGGGAAGAGTGGCTGGAAAGCTGCCTGGGAGAAAAGGACCTGGGGGTGTTGGTCGAGAGCCGGCTGAATATGAGCCAGCAGTGTGCCCAGGTGGCCAAGAAGGCCAACGGCATCCTGGCCTGTATCAGAAATAGTGTGGCCAGCAGGAGTAGGGAGGTGATCGTGCTCCTGTACTCGGCACTGGTGAGGCCGCACCTCGAATCCTGTGTTCCGTTTTGGGCCCCTCACTACAAGAAGGACATGGAGGTGCTGGAGCGTGTCCAGAGAAGGGCAACGAAGCTGGTGAAGGGCCTGGAGCACAAGTCTTATGAGGAGCGGCTGAGGGAACTGGGGTTGTTTAGCCTGGAGAAGAGGAGGCTGAGGGGAGACCTCATCGCTCTCTACAACTACCTGAAAGGAGGTTGTAGCGAGGTGGGTGTCAGTCTCTTTTCCCAAGTACCAAGTGATAGGACGAGAGGAAATGGCCTCAAGTTGCACCAAGGGAGGTTTAGATTGGATATTAGGAAAAATGTCTTCACTGAAAGGGTTGTCAAGCATTGGAATAGGCTTCCCAGGGAAGTGGTTGAGTCACCATCCCTGGAGGTATTTAAAAGATGTGTACATGTGGTGCTTAGGGACATGGTTTAGTGGTGGACTTGGCAGAGTTACCAGTTGGACTTGATGATCTTAAGGATCTTTTCCAACCTAAATGATTCTATGATTCTATGATTCTAGTTAGTAAGGCCCCCTGGGAATCTGCTTTTGAATGTATTGGGGTCCATGAATGCTGGTCACTTTTTAAGAGCCATCTCTTAAGAGCAGAGGAGCAGGCAATTCCAAAGTGTCAGAAGTCAAGCAAGCGGGGCAGAAGGCCGGCTTGGCTGAGCAGGGATCTTCTTCTACAACTTACGTGGAAAAGGAAAGTGTATGGACATTGGAAGCAAGGACAGGTGACACGGGAGGACTACAGAGATGCTGTTCACCACTGTAGGGAGAAAATTCGTGTGGCCAAATCTCTATTAGAGTTCAAGCTGGCCAGCACTATGAAGGTGTGCTGGTTTTGGCTGGGATAGAGTTAATTTTCTTCATAGTAGCTGGTATGGGGCTATGTTTTGGATTTGTGCTGGAAACAGTGTTGATAATACAGGGATGTTTTAGTTATTGCTGAGCAGTGCTTACACAGAGTCAAGGCCTTTTCTGCTTCTCACACCACCCCACCAGCCAGTAGGCTGGGGGTGCACAAGAAGTTGGGAGGGGACACAGCTGGGACAGCTGACCCCAACTGACCAAAGGGATATTCCATACCATATGACGTCATGCTCAGCATATAAAGCTGGGGGAAGAAGGAGGAAGGGGGGGACGTTCGGAGTGATGGCATTTGTCTTCCCAAGTAACCGTGACGCGTGATGGAGCCCTGCTTTCCTGGGGATGGCTGAACACCTGCCTGCCGATGGGAAGTGGTGAATGAATTCCTTGTTTTGCTTTGCTTGCGTGCGTGGCTTTTGCTTTACTTATTAAACTGTCTTTATCTCAACCCACGAGTTTTCTCACTTTTACTCTTCTGATTCTCTCCCCCATCCCACTGGAGGTGGGGGAAGTGAGCGAGTGGCTGTGTGGTGCTTAGTTGCTGGCTGGGGTTAAACCACAACAGAAGGACAACAAAAAGGGCTTTTTAAAATACATTAACAGCAAAAGGAGGATCAGAGATAACATTGGTCCATTACTTGATGAGGTTGGTCACCTCACAAATAGGGACGTAGACAAAGCAGAGATGTTTAATGCCTTCTTCACCTCTGTCTTCAACACCGATGATGGGCCCTGGGACCCCCAGAGCCCTGTGTTGGAAGACTGTGATTGAGGGGATGATAAACTCCCAGCCAACTCTGAACTTGTTCAAGACTTGCTGCTCCAGCTGGATGCACATAAGTCTATGGGGCCCAATGGGATTTATCCCAGGGTACTGAAAGAGCTGGCCGATGTCATCGTGGGACCTCTCTCCATTATTTTTCAACAGTCCTGGGAGTCTGGAGAGGTCCCAGTTGATTGGAAGCTGGCAAATGTCCCAGTTTTCAGGAAGGGTAAGAAGGAAGACCCTGGTAATTACAGGCCTGTCAGTCTCACTTCAGTGCCTGGTAAAATTATGGAGAAGGTTGTTCTGGGATTTATTGAAAAACACTTGAGAGACAATGCAGTCATTGGTCATAGCCAGCACGGGTTCATGAGGGGAAAGTCCTGCTTAACCAACTTAATTTCCTTTTATGACAAGGTCACCCATCTAGTTGACCAAGGGAAGCCAGTAGATGTGGTTTTTTTTTTATTTTAGCAAAGCTTTTGATACTGTCTCTCACAGTATCCTTTTGGACAAAATGTCCAGCACACAGCTAGACAAGTCCATAATACGTTGGGTGAACAATTGGCTGATGGGTTGGGCTCAAAGGGTTATAGTAAATGGGGTTACATCAGGCTGGCGGCCAGTCACTAGTGAGGTTCCCCAGGGCTCAATTTTAGGGCCAGTGCTCTTTAATGTTTTTATAAAGGATCTGGACGCAGGAGTCGAATGTACATTAAGTAAGTTTGCCAGTGATACTAAACTAGGAGGAGCTGTGGACTCCCTCGAGAGTAGAGAGGCCTTACAGAGAGATCTGGATAGACTAGAGAGCTGGGCAATCACCAACCGTATGAAATTTAATAAGAGCAAGATTCTGCACCTGGGACAGGGTAATCCTGGTTATACATACAAATTGGGGAACGAGAGGCTGGAGAGCAGCCCTGCAGAAAGAGATCTGGGGGTTTGGGTTGATGGCAAGTTGAATATGAGTCAACAGTGTGCCCTGGCAGCCAAAAGGGCCAACCGTGTGCTGGGGTGCATCAAGCACAGCATAGCTAGCCAGTCGAGGGAGGTGATTGTCCCACTCTACACTGCACTGGTGCAGCCCCACCTCGAGTACTGTGTGCAGTTTTGGGTGCCTCAATATAAGAAGGACATCAAACTATTAGAGTGTGTCCAGAGGAGGGCGACCAAGATGGTGATAGGTCTCGAGGGCAAGACTTATGAGGAGCGGCTGAGGTCACTTGGCTTGTTCAGCTTGGAGAAGAGAAGGCTGAGGGGTGACCTCATCGCAGTCTACAACTTCCTCAAGGGGGGCAGCGGAGGGGGAGGTGCTGATCTCCTCTCTCTGGCGACCAGCGATAGGACACCAGGAAATGGTATGAAGCTGCATCAGGGGAAGTTCAGATTGGACATTAGGAAAAGGTTCTTCACTGAGAGGGTGGTCGGTCACTGGAACAGGCTCCCCAGGGAAGTGGTCACGGTACCAAGCCTGTCAGAGTTCAAGGAGTGTCTGGATGACGCTCTTAGTCATATGGTTTAGTTTTAGGTAGTCCTGCGAGGAGCAGGGAGTTGGACTCGATGATCCTTATGGGTCCCTTCCAACTTGAGATATTCTATGATTTTAACTAAAATATTACTCAAAGTTTACTTATTGGTTTGAGCTGGAGCTTTTAGAACCTTGTTAAGATAAGGGAAAAATACAGGCTTTAAACTTGTATGAAACTAAAGGCTTCTGGCTTTTAACCAGGAGCAATAGTTGGCAGCTCTGTAATAAAGTAATGGTAAATATTCTTACTAAATGTAATATTGTAAAGTAAGGGAAATTAAAAAAACCAACCAAACAAAAAAACCCCTATTTGACAGGATGGGTGATAAAAGGCAAATGGTACCAGTTGAAAACATCTTTAAAAGGGGCTGGTAGAAATTTTCTGTGATGCAAGAAGCTATTGTTTCTAGGCAGCTACTGTCAGCTTCAGAGAAAGCAGAGAAAATCATGAAAAGGATGTCTCTGCCATTTATTCAAGCAACAAACAAAATGAGAAAGGGGGAAGGGAGGGAGAAGACTGGCCAAGTCATCTCAATGTTTTAGCAGAGGGTATTCACCACAGTATTTGAATCCACCACAATCTTAAATCCTGTTGTAGAAAAGCTAAAAAAATTCAACAACCACTAAACCCCAATGCTGTTTGAAAGAGATACTTGACTGAATCTCCCTTTGCTCCTACATACCATAACTGTATTGAAATTTATACTGAACACAGAGGACTTTGAGCTGTAAAAATATATAACAAAGGATTCTGGAGAGGAACTTTCAGAAACAGTTTTAAAATATTTTAAAGAAGCTGCCTGCAAAATTGTTTTAAAGGACTCCCAGGAACTGCTGACTAAATGCGCAAGAAGATGTCAAATTATGTTCAGTTTTATGAAATTAAAAAAAATACATATAAGAAGACATTGAACTATTCCTATAACTTGTTTACAAGCTGTCAACTCATAGGAAAGATGTGAATGTCATTACCAGCAATTGAATGAAAACCTTCACTTACACAGCAGCAGTGTGTGATAGAGGACAGAAAATACTATCATGGCATACATTAATGTCTTGTTCTCATTTGAAAAAAGTTTGCAGCTCTAATTGCTTAATCTTCCTCAAATCTGAGAACTGCAGGGGTTCATATAGGCCATGAAAGGGACCTGTGGGTGTTGGAAAACCTCGCGGGAATGTTGAAAATGGTTGGATTTTTGTTTTTTTTGTTTTGGGCTTTCTTTACACTTTGGAAGGGAGATTGCCTTGTGAATATATGACAAAATGAAGATTACTTTATGAAAAGTGAATGAAAACTTTTGTTTTTCTCTCTATAAGACTTTTACTGAAAATGGAGAATGTGATTTTTTTTTAAAAGCTTATGAAATGTTTCTGCATTTTTGGATGTTCCTCCCTCTCCTTAAAGTATGCTCACCACTACCATAAGAAGTGCCCCAGTGGATCATACTGATGGTTCATCTAGCCCAACAGCGGTAGGAGAGGCTATTTAGGGAAAGCAGGTCAGCCTTGTCACTGTCTGCAGTCTCATGCCTTTGTCATCCCCCAGTATCCAGAATTATATTTGGGATATTAGAAGTACAACTCTGCCTAGTCCTATTAAATATCCATTTATAGACCTATTGTCTATGGATTTATTGAATTCCTCTCTGACCCAACTTACACTGTCTGCCTCCAAAACCTCTTGTGGAAGCAAGATTGGGAAGTTCCCTGCTTGCTGCGTAGAGAAGTACATTACTACTTTTATCTGCCTGAAACCAATCTGCCTTAAGAGACTGCTCCTAGTTTTAGCATTACAGGATTTGGTGAATAACAGTTTCCACTAATTTTGTCCTTTATGGTTGTAAAGCTCAACCAAATCCACCTGCAGCCTTTTCCTCAAAAGTGAGTAATCTCACCTGCCTTAATCTCTACTTGCTTCATTCTCTTTGTCGTCTTCATTGTCCTTCTTTTTACCTCCTCTAATTCCGCTACATCTTTTTTGAGGTGTGAAGACTAGTGCACACAGTACTTGAGATGTGGAGGCACCAAAGTTTTATTTATAGTTTAAAAATGACACTTGCTTTTATTCTCTAGGTTCCTGATGATGGCCAATGTTTCATTATATATGCAGCTGCATATTGAGTTGGTGATTTTAGAGAACTGTAAGTGTTAACTTAAGGATCTGTTACTTGAGTTGTAACTTCTAGTTCCAGTTTCAGCATTGTGTACCCATAAATTAGATTATTTTTCTCTGGTTGCCTTATCTTTCTTTTGTCTATGTTGAAGCTCGTCTGTCACCTTTTTGTGTACTCCCTTATTTTTGAGAGGCCCTTTTGAAGTTCCTCACAATTGTCATGGCATCTGACTACCCAAAAAACTGTCTTGCCAAAGGATCAGACCCCAAACTTGGTGTTATTCAGAGTGTAACTGAACATAAGGTTGGAAGATGGCGCATAAGTTTCTAGCTAATGTTTTGAAAGGCCTACATCATAAAAGAAAACAGTGCTTCGCTTTCCCAATCCCCTCCTTCATTAGCACTTGTTTGCATGTAATCTTCTTGTAGAGAGAATTCAAGTATTTCATGATTTGGACTGTTCTGATTGTGAATTTATCTTGCACCTCATTTTAGACTAGCATCCTGGTACAATGATCATTCTCATCGCATACGTGCTAGTTCATTTCCAGGCTCCCATCTGGAGTGAACCAGATGACCTACCTTCTATAGGAAACCTAAACTTCCTTGACTGGTTGATGAGAAGAGACCTGAACTGCATTGTTTTGGCTATCACTGCTCAGACAGTCCTGCATTTTAGTAGGCATCGCACTTTCAAATTCTCTTGCACATCCCAGGACATGCAGCACATGCTCCTGTTTGTGCTCTAAAAGCATCATAGTGGGAGGCTGCAATGTAGTTTTCTCACTTTTGTGTAGGTCAAAATGAATAACCATAAAAAATTAAGAGGTCTTAGTGCTCTAGGCATGCCTCTTGGGACCACAGGGGTGCACCTGTACAAGCATTTCAGTTCAGATCAAGAATGGGCTTTGGACATGTATCTTCTGATCATCCCTTACATCCTTGTGCTATGCTTTAGTTCACTTTGAAAGTGGTCTTGGAGTACACTAAATTCCTTTTGGATGAAATTTAGCTGGAGGGTGCACTCCAGAAATGTATGTGATGCGCTCCAACAAGGGGTGTTCAGTCTGTGGCACTAGACCCCCCCAGTCCCCTCCAAAACATGTGGTGTGAATGTCAGATCCTCAGCACCACCTGCTTTGCTCTGCAAATCTGCTCCTGTTGCAGTATGCTACTTGCTACCGTAGGCACAGCTGAGGGACCTGGGCTGCAAGCACCAAGTGCTGTAGTTGTGAGCAATGTGCCATGAAAGGTGCTGTCCCAGGGGTGTTGTGGACACGAGCCAGCCCATACCAGTTGTCCTAGGGGTTCTGTCCCTGGTGTGGTGTGGAAAAAAGGCAGGTGATCTCCAGTACTTGAGTTTTTCTATTACAACCTAGTACTGCCTGCTGCTTGAGAATGAGAAGGTTGGTCATGGGTTATGCCATGTTTCGGTAAGAGCATGACACAATCTAACTTGACAGCAAATGATAGATCCTCGTAGGAGTTGCTTCCCCTCCCCATCAAAAAAAAAGACTGTTGCGGTACCCCAATGACAAAACCAGCATAACTCATAACTGAATAAAAGAATTTTAGGTCATGGAGCAATGAGCCATCATATTAACATCAGTTTTGGAAGTGATTTTAGCTCATCCTGCTTGATTTTGCAGTAAAACGGGGGGGGGGGGAATTACAAATCTAATTGAAGCACTCTAGGAACTTAAGTGCCTCAACTAAAAGAAGTAGCAAACAGTGGAGGACAGATACTGAAGTGCTTCTAGTCTCTGTGTCCCAAACTAGCGTCCTAGAGGTGGAGCAGGTAAATGCAGTGCTGAATCCTGGAGCTGAGTGCAGGATGACATGACCTGAGCTTGGTCCCGCCAGTGCGTCAGTATGGGAGAGGCTTTGCGCAGCATTACCGGTATCAACCCATTATGAAGGTCAGTCATAATTTTTTCTGAATTTCAGTAAAATGTTTCGTAGAGCATTAAAAATTATTCAGATTAAGTTTAATACAAGAACGGTAATGTATTTAAGACAGGTGATGATAGTGTTGTCTGAAAAGCAGATTCGTGCCCAGCGTGCAAGTAATCAATTCACACACTCAGGAGAGATATTGTTTTATTCAGGCCTGGGTGCTCGGTGGACTTGCCACAAATCAAGCACACCTGGTCTAATCACTTTTCTGCTTATATTCATAATTCTTATACATATTCTAATTTTCTCTTATACATATTCATTAAATTTCTGAGAACTAATTATAATATTACATCATCCTAGACACATGCGCATTAGAGTCTTTAGGGGTCCTCTGATGGTCTTTCAGGGTCCTCTGGTGGTCGTCGATAGTCTTCCTCACAGTGTCCTTTAGTTGAACTCAGTCTTCACGCATGCTCAGTTTTAGCTCCTGGCTTAATTAGCACATCTCTCATTAACACAAACTAGCACTACCCTCTTATCTATTCTAATCAAGATACAAGGTTAGCCTCCCTATCTAATTTACGCAGAATACTAAGTTTCAAGGCCTTTTCAAGGCCTTTTTTATCTACTATATGTCAGATCTGTCCATTCACAAAGTGTTCCTAGCCATCTGCATCATTTCAACCAAAGAACTATATATCTCTTCATTGTTTCTCCATATTTGATGTTAAACCCTGTCATATATCTCTTCACTGTTTCTTTCTTTCCTTATAAGGTTGTTCTGTTTCCGTGGTTACTGCTCACTGGAGCCTAACAATGCTTCCAAGATACACAATTTATCTACATACCTACAAACACAACACCTGCTAGTTACCTAACTTTTAAGCAACAAATCTTAAATGAACAGTATAAAATAATAGGTACTGTAACAAACTGTATCCACTACATCAATAGCGTACCTAATAATTTCTAATAGTGTGCCTTCTGGGATCAGTTTTGGGACTGGCTGGCTGTTTTTTCCATCCATTATAGTTATTAATTCCTGGTCATAACACAGAAAGTAACATTGTTCTCAGGAAACTTCATTACTATGCTAGAGTGGAAGTATCATCTCTGTGGAGATTTATATCATGCGGGAAGATTAGGAAATATGGAATGAAACAACTGGGGTAAAACATGGCACAAAGTAAATGTGCTTTTGCTATAAATTGGGAGATCATAAACTGTAAATGACAGGAGAAAATTCTTGATATTCTAGTTAATCACAAAATAAGTGTGGACTACCAGGGTGAAGTGACAAGGGGAAAAGTGAGTGCAATTTTAGAATTACTGTAATTTGGCAGTGAGTGTTCCTGTGGAAAGCAGTGTGGAGCCCATGTGGGATATTGCACCTCGTCCTGGTTGCCAGTGTTGGAAAAGGAGATACTCAGACTGAAACAGGTACAGATAGGCTCACCATTCTTGTACATGTGTCTTTATACAAGCCATAAAAGAAAGCACAGAGTACTAAATGACTGTGAACACATGTAATCTGGAAAAAAGTTTGTATATGTTGACAGTGAGGTGCTAGTGCAACTTTCTGGGGTGAATAGCAGAGGCAGACCACTTAATAACATAAAGGTGAAATGTGTTCGGTTTATAGGGGACTTATGGTAGTATGTATTAGATATGATTGGACAGGTGCTTCCTTCCAAATATCTTTTTCTGTGGCTAAGTTATATGTGGAGAACTTCTCTGCTCTTAAAAATGATAGGTTCACTGGCATGGTACAGCTGAAATAACTTACTGATAAATATCTAATTATCAGTGCATCTGTTGGCCATTGTGATGTGATACTTCTTTATTAATTGAGCTGCTTTAGAAGGAAGTCTCCTCTCTCGCTTTGACGCTGACACCTACAGAAGCAATATGTAGCTGTAGCTTCCGAATGCTACGGCAGTGAGATACTCTTAACTACATTTTGTGAAGCCAGTGGGCTGACTGCCATTGATTTCACTGGCAATTGAAGCTTCTGAAACCAAATAAAGGGAAGGTGTTTTATGAGGAGCTCACTAATGTGAAATAATGCACTTTGAAATGTGCTTAAAAGAGTATTAGCTCCCCACCCCCAAAAGAAACTGGACCTACCTTGAAGGGAAGTAAAAAACAAAGTGTTCCTCTAACTGGGGAAACTTGTTTTGAATGTAAAGGGAAATTTTAGAGATTGGCTTGGAAAATGAAAGGTCAGCAGAAAAAAAACAGTGAATTGCAATGTGAAAAGATTGGAGATTTAACAATTATTAGAGAAGCAAAAACTGTGACAGCAGCACTGGGATGCAGCTCTAGATAACTTCTTTAGAGAAGGTGCATCAGTATAGACAGCTAAGAAGTTCAGCTAGACTGAGCACGTCGAATTATAATTTAGTGGTTTGGGGCTGGGGGTGGAGGGTGTTGTTGATGTTGAATGCAAGGAGGACCGAAAAGTTGCTTGTGTCCTGTTTGCTGTATGAAGGACATTAAATGTGCTCTTTGTATTTTGAAGCTAAATATTATACACAGTTCAGTGGCATGTGTGAGCTCCCCCCCCGCTTTTGTTAGTGGATTGTCAGTAAGATCTGTGAACTTTGTTTTTCTAAAGCACTATGTTTGATTGGTTTTTGCACAGAAATTAGATACATATCTTGGATGGGGAGTTTTCTGAGTTTGGTAGCTTTCTAGATGGGGGCAAGAGTAGATTAAGTTGGATTTTAATTCAAAACTGAAATATACAGGCAGATATGAGAAACTTGATTTGGTTAATGTTAGTTTCTGTTCTCAAAATTCCTGTCTGTTACATTGTAGAGGTTTATGGAAATCATAAAATGCAGTTGTAACAAGCTTGTCATTTGAAGGACTTGGGTGTTGCTGTGATAATTTAGAGAATAAAACAAAATGACTTGGTAGCTAGGGATCATTCACAAAAATAAATATTAAAATATATCTTTAATTAAAATTATATGGATTTTAAAAAAAATATTTAAGAACTTGCTTTAGAAATATGGCAGGTACCGTGTATGTTTAGTGACCCATTTGACAGTGTGATAACACTATAACTAAGGCAAGAGACGACAATAAGGAAGGGTGGCATGGCAAAAATGAAACAAACAAACAAATCTATATGATAAAGTAAAACAAAACTAAAGCGTAACTGTGGTAGATACAAAGAAAATAAAAGGCTAGTTGTTTATGGATAAATGAAACTTTGAAAAAAAATAAAATCAAGCATGTTTAGTGTGGAGAAAGAAACATCAGTCACTAGTAACTTCCAGTTTTTCCTTGGGGGGATTAGCAGCAGGACTGTCTGTATAGTGCAGGGAGAACCATAACAAGCGCTGATTGCATGAATAGGGACGTCGCCACGGGTAACATTGCTGGAGACACTGAGCCTGGAATTCTCTTTTTCCTTGGGTTTTTTTCCTGAAAGTTTGCTATAGACATTGTTTGGTGGGTAAAGGATTCTTTTTTCCTCCCTGAGCTCTGAGAGCAGGAAAGTCCTTCCACCAGAATTGCCAGAATTGGAGCCTGTAGCGCAGGAGACAATTTTCTGGACCATGGTAATTCTGGTAAATGCTGCTTCTTCTCGTGTCTCTCCTAAACATAGTTGTTTGGTTTTTTTTAAACTTGGTGTTTGTATTCTGTTTAAAATAGAGTGAAGAAAATTCTACTTTTCACAATTTTAATTTTTTAATATCAAGTGGCAGAGGGTGAAGGTCAAGCATGTCTGGGTGTCTCTAGATGAGATAACATTCATGTTAGTCCCTCATGAATGTGATTAGGAAAATCATGGCTATTTCACAAATGCCCATTATAATCCTTTAAGGGATGGGTAGCTTCTGTTGCAGTGGTCATTCTCAGTGAGGCTCTGTAGCAGATGTTAACTTGTACTATATTTTTGATTCATCTGTGAAACATCTACTGTTGATGCATTTAGAAAAACTAAGTGCTTGGCTGACCAGACCACTGCCTGAGCTAATATAACACATTTGTGCTCCTAAAGAAGTGGCAAGTTCAGAGGATTTAACATAAGCTGTGAGTTTCCTTTACTGAATGTTGGGTCCATTTACATTGCCATAGCCTGGTCCTGCTAAAAATAATTGCCTGGGTTTGAGCTGACAAGGCTCAACTATACGATCAGCTGATCACCATCAACTGTATGATGGTGATAGGTTAATGCTGCTGGGCAGAGTCCTGCTTCTGTTTTTGGGGGAGGAATGAGAGGGTCATAGTGGAAATTATGAACCTTTCTTCTCTATAGCCTGATCCAGAGCCTGTGTGTAAATTTTTAATTATTACGGCTCAAAGATATTTCTAAGACTTCACAAAACTTTTGCATGAGAAGTGTGAGTACAGTGTCTTTTGGGGCCAGAGCACTTTAATTATTTGGAAGGGTGGGGAAGGTTGTGGTCTTTTCTCAGCCTTATTTCTTGAGTCACTTAGGAGAGCGCAAAGTCATTTGAGTCACATGTCAGCTAATGCTTTAGCCCAGACTGTAATTTAAAAACCACCAACCCATATTTAACACTGATAACTTAAGTTTCTGAAAAGTATTAGGAAGATGAAAAGGCCATGGTTTTAGTAGTCATTGATCACTGCTACAAAATTGTGGTAGTTTCGAGAAGTTTTGCAGGTAGAAAATGTTCAGTTTGCTTAGAGGTAAGGATCTAAGTACAGCTTGGTATTTCTATCAGTTGCCATTGCTGCCTAGGTTGAGCGTTAGTCAAAATGTTTGATTTAGCCCTGGTTATTTGCTTTTGCTACTGCTTCCTAAACTTTTTTTCTATACCAAAAGCTAGCCTAGGAACTCTTACAATAGAGGGGATTTATCTGCTATTTCTGCAGATATTTATGCTTGCTTGCTTCTGTTTGTCAAATTTTCATAAGATGACTAGGAAGAGAGGGAATGGAGAGTTTCTATTCTTCACTTGTATTGATAGGGGTGAGAATATTATAACGTATGTGTATTTAAGGTAATTGTAAAGTGATGGCTTCACATACATTTGTGTTGTTTTACTGCTGTATTTGCAGCAATATTTTCTGCATGCTCTAGTTGGAGATAAGCCAGATGCCACACACTGTATGACAGAACTTATTTACACAAATAATAGCCTTTTCAAATAACTTCTCTATTAGTTTTGCGTTCTATAGAAATGGACCAACTTCCCAGAAAAAGTTTTGCCTGTGATGTGAATTCTAATCATGTGAGGAGAGGCAATAAAAATTAAAGAAACGCCGAGTGAAGAATTGGTGTATCAGCATTATGACTCTACTTTCTTCTTTTGTTTTTGAGATGTGTGTGAAGATAGTCTTTCTCGAATCACTTGTTCCTTTTTCAGTTTGTCATAACGCATGTTCATGTTTACATGAACATGTTTACATTTCAGATTTTGATACCAACTCCAGAAAATGCACCTGAAATCAGGGACATTGCCTTCAACCACTCTCTGCAGATTGATTTGGCTCTTATGCTTTAGCATTTGCAGCTTGGTCTTGCTTTATATGCTAGACAAGGTTTATGCCAGCCTAATTGTTTGCTGGCATTCCTGAATTTCACAACTGCTGTATTCAGCTGTGTACTAGAAAAATATAATGGAATACTGTTTGTGGAGAGCAAGAGGCAATTATAAAGATGTATATGTGCTTTCTGGCAGTTCAATAACATGTAAACTTTTAGTAACACATAAAGAATTTTGAGGAACAAATTGTATGGGTATATTGCCAGTTTAAACATAGTATAAATTTTCTATTTAAGCTGAGAATATTTGGAAGATGGACATAACTTTTATTTTTGTTAGTGTTTTTTTTATTCAGTCCTGACTTTCTTGGCCAGGGAGCAGATAAAGTCTGGCACAGAGATGGAAGATTTATTGTGATTCTTTTGTTACGGCATGCTGGCTTACTGTGTTTGTGAGAGGATTCAGTATTTTCTATTTATTCATCAGCCTGCTTTGATCTCCTTTCACTTGTTACAGCAAAGATTAAACCTTTTTTTAATTATTCGTTCTCTGTCAAAAGTAATAGAGCACAGGAGCAGGTAATAGGACTTATATGATGGCTCTGTGACTAATACAGTGTCACAGGCTGTGAATAGTGCTTTTCTTCAAAATTTATAAAATCTGTTAACATGCAAAAGATTATTATAGCATTGTATAACATATGTTTCTCTAAATTTACATTTTTCATATATCAGTTTTCTCTTGATTCCGGATTGACAGCTGGGCCAAGCATCAAAACAGTAGCAGAAGATTATACCAATGTAAACTTGAAGAGTCTTCCACTTCCCACAGTGCTGAAAACTTTTTGTGTCCTTGCGTCCCAGCATGCTGTTTGTAGAAGTGGCAGAAGTGGCACTGCTACAGGAAGAAAAGTGGCTTCTGTTGCTACTTCGCTAACAGACCAGATAGCTAATTGAAACAGTTCTACGACAGAGTGTTCTTGCACCAAATTAAGTCACTAGAGGTTATTAAATGCAGAAAAATTAATGGAGAGGTGTATTGAGGACCTTGCACAAAGAAAACTTACACAAAAATGCTCGTCCAAGGAAATGAGGTATGGGAACATCATGCTCAGTGAGTCTGCTTCAGCCCAGCTACCAGCAGAGTTCGGGCACGGTCCTGAGGGCAGGATGTGTGCCTGCACAATGTCATTTGGATGAGGGGAAATAGAGGAACGCTTGTGCGCGGAGGAGAGGGCACGGCTGTGATCCCTGCCTGTGCATCTTCTGCTGGCAGTGCCTCGGTGAGGAATTCAGGCCATCCCTGCAGTGCACACAGCTGGGGCACCTGGGAGAATGATGCTCAGGAAGCACAAATGGAAGGGTTTATTCAGACAAAATACAGGTTGGGGAAATAAAAACTAGCAAATGCTAGAGGAAAGGAACCAAGTGAAGCAAAGGGGGAAGGTGTTTTTTTTGTTTGGTTGGTTTTTTTTAAAGTAAAAAAACCTACTTAACCTTCTTTAGTGGTGGACTGAATCTTATGCTTTAGTCAAGGAGAAGTGCGGAGGTTAGAAATGTGTATGTAATGTACTGTTGCCAGTGAGGTAAGCACCGCAGATGCAAAAGCAGCGCTACCCAGGGGTGCTGACAGCTCTGCGAGTCCCCCCATGTGCTATGCTTTGCCTGAGTTTCAGTTAGTCTCTTCCTCTGCATGTTATATTAGAGTACACAGATTTGCTGTTACCTTCCATGACGCTTCCCTGTAGCCTCTCTTTTTTGCTTAATTTTAACTAGATGTGAATGTTTAGGCAGCCTTTGCAATAAAAGATATATTAACAGTATACATCTGTTACTTGCGCTGTTAGGTGAGATAATTTGGGATACCAGTTAAGGTTTTTTCTTCCTTTCTGTCCCTCAGCAGGCCCTAAGAGGCTTAGACTGTATAAAAACATTAACTTTGGAAAACTGTCAAATTGTGACTTAAATGGCTGAAACAGAAGTTTGAAACAGTCGATGGAGGAGAAAACTGGGGTGGATTTGGGAGGTTGGGAGATTTAGGAAAGGAGAAGAAAAGATGCAAGGTGGAGACCCAGACAAGAGCAGATGCGTAATGACCATGCTGTGTTTTGCCCCTAAGCGGGTGCCCAGCAGCAACAGAGTATGCACGGACTGTCCAGGACAATTGGCTTGTGCTTTTGGAGCTGCACGTGGCCCTTGGGCTCCTGGGGGATGGCTCAGGGCGGGTGCTGAAGTGTGGTCTCTGGGGGGTGGCTCAGGGGCGGCAGGCAGGTGGGACGTGCTGGCATTGGAGGAGTGGATTTGTCTGACAGTGCTGCAGGAGGAGATGCGCACTGTGGTGCGTGGATGTGAGAATTACCAGACTGCACTCGTCCTGCAGAGCTGCTGGGGAGCTGTGTCGGTGCAAGGTGAGCTTGGTGGGACTGAGGGTGGCCTGGTAGAGACACCTGCAGGGGCTGCTGTGGGTGTGTGTGGGCTGCAGGCTGCAAGATACAAACAAGTTAAAATTGTGAGGTTTTCAGGGAGTCCATGGAAGGATTAAGTACAGTTGCAATGCAAATACTTCTTGCTGGGTGTATAAAGCTTTACATTTCCATTTTTTTTCCTTTGGGGAGATAACAAAACATTATTTAGGTTTCCTTTTTTACTGTATTGCCTGTGTTTCCCTTTCAAATGCGATGGTGTCCTGGTTTCGGCTGGGATAGAGTTAATTTTCTTCCTAGTAGCTGGTATAGTGCTGTGTTTTGGATTTAGTATGAGAATAATGTTGATAACACACTGATGTTTTAGTTGTTGCTAAGTAGTGCTTAAACTAAGTCAAGGACTTTTCAGATTCTTATGCTCTACCGACTGAGAAGGCTGGAGATGCACAAGAAGCTGGGAGGGGGCACAGCCAGGACAGCTGACCCAAACTGGCCAACGGGATATTCCATACCATATGACGTCATGCTCAGTATATAAGCTGGGGGAAAGCTGGCCGGGGGGCCGCTGCTCAGGAACTGGCTGGGCATTGGTTGGTGGTGAGCAATTGTTTTTCATTTGCATCACTTGTCTTTCTTGGGTTTTATATCTATCTCGTTTTGTTATTTTCCTTTGCATTACAATTTATTATTATTATTTTATTATTATTATTATTTTATTATTTTATTTCAATTATTAAACTGTTTTTATCTCAACTCATAAGTGTTCTCACTTTTACCCTTCCGATTCTCTCCCCCATCCCACTGAGGCGGGGGGAGTGAGCGAGCGGCTGTGTGGTGCTTAGTTGCTGGCTGGGGTTAAACCACAACAGATGGAGTAAGGGGTTGCTTGTTCGTGCTATGGCTCATTAAAGGAGGATGTTAGAGGAGCAGTCGCATTGGACTTGTGTTCTTTAGAAACCCCAATTCTTGGTACTCTTAGGGCAAAGCACAGATGTGAAATCAATGTGACATGCTGTCATGGTTTAACCCCAGCCAGCAACTAAGCACCACATGGCCACTCGCTCACTCCCCCTCCAGTGGGATGGGGGAGAGAATCAGAAGAGTAAAAGTGAGAAAACTCGTGGGTTGAGATAAAGACAGTTTAATAAGTAAAGCAAAAGCTGTGCATGCAAGCAAAACAAAACAAGGAATTAATTCAACACTTCCCATCATCAGGCAGGTGTTCAGCCATCTCCAGGAAAGCAGGGCTCCATCACGTGTAACGGTTACTTGGGAAGACAAATGCCATCACTCTGAATGTCCCCCCTTCCTTCTTCGTCCCCCAGCTTTATATGCTGAGCATGACGTCATATGGTATGGAATATCCCTTTGGTCAGTTGGGGTCAGCTGTCCCAGCTGTGTCCCCTCCCAACTCCTTGTGCATCCCCAGCCTACTGGCTGGTGGGGTGGGGTGAGAAGCAGAAAAGGCCTTGACTCTGTGTAAGCACTGCTCAGCAATAACAAAAACATCCCTGTGTTATCAAGACTGTTTTCAGCACAAATCCAAAATATAGCCCCATACTAGCTACTATGAAGAAAATTAACTCTATCCCAGCCAAAACCAGCACACACGCACTTTTCTGTCAGTGCATGGCTGCTCTGCTCTTCTAATTGCTCCTTGCTACCACATGTGGGAAATAGGATAAAGTATGACAGATAACATTAAAAAAATGCGGTACACTACATATTTGAGAAGGAAAATCCTTATTCCTACTGAAAGTTTACTGGTTTTATTGTACTTTATGGGGGCTTGCTGGCTTTGGATCTTTCACTGGAGAAGTCATAGCAATGGCGCCTTAACTCCAGCTTAACAGTCTGTGTTAGCAATTGTTTTCAAAATGATGATTTGTATTAAATTGCAGGCAATTTAATTTTAGTTGAATTACCAACTGATTGAATGCCCATAAGAAATGGATATCAGAATACAATTTCAGGGGCCTTCCCTCCTATGTCGGGACATTTAATGTTGTATCAGCCTAGAAGGGAGACAAACAAGCCTTTGTGGAGTGCACCTCAGGAAACATTCCCACCCGTGGGAGACTCTCAGAAAAGAGAGTCTAAGTGGTGTGGCTTTCACACGGTATTTTGTTTACTTACCACTCAGTTTTCTGTTCATTGAGTTTTTCACTTGTACTCTGACTGTCCCCTTAGAGCCTCTGCTAGTGGATCAAATCTGAGCCAGTTTACAGTATGTGGCCAGGAATCATCTTCTATTTATCACTTTTTTTTTTTTTTAACCCTCTTCTTCCTGCCTCTATCTGCATTTCTCAGTGCAGGGATTAAAATAACTTCTGGAAAATTTTTCCATCTCTTAATTGATCATTTGTGTTTCCTTTCTAGGCCGAATTCACCAAGCTATGGTAACATCCCTGAATGAAGATAATGAAAGCGTAACTGTTGAATGGATTGAAAATGGAGATACTAAAGGCAAAGAGGTAAACCTAATTATTTTAGAACTTTTCTCTTTAAAAAAATGTGTAATCTACATGAATATTACTTTGGAATTTGCACTGGAAACAAAGAGAAAATATAAATCTTAATTTACTTGATGATTCTTTGGTTATAGACTGTTTTGAATGGGAGTTATTGGGCAAATGCTGGTTTCTGTTGTATTAAATTTGACTTCCTGAGCTCTGTGTCATAGCTTTTAAATAGTGCTTTTCATCTTTTGATTTTGAACCAGATTACAAAGGCTGACCTTGTTACCCCTTTTTACAAGTAGAAAAATCAAATTTTTGAGAGGGAGAATGACTTGCAGTTCAGACAGGAGACTAGTGGGAGAGCTGGATTAGAAATCTTTTTGTGTTTGTATTATTGAGGGATTGAACTGCTAGTTTGTTTGTTTATTTATTTATTTTAGGCAATAATTTTCCAGCCTTGCTTTCTTTAAGAAACTGTGTCTGTGTGTGTCCCAGTTATGCTTTGTTATCCCCTCTTCCTGTAAATTTTGGACCATGATAGCCAGTTTCAGCTGAGATTTGGAGAAGCAGCTCAGAAATAATTACACTTCACCAGTTTTGTGAAAACACAGGAAAAAGGAAAAAAAAAGTTGTGAGAATGTCCTGGTGATCTCATTAGCTGAGCTCATCCCTCTGGACACACAGAATCTGTACAGTAGTGAGGTCTTTGAAAGGTCCAGCCAGAGGAAATGGCAGTCTATAGAGACCAAAGCTATTTAAGACTTTTAGGAAACCAAGTTTCAATAGATCTGAAGCCAGCTATTTTTAAGACCCTGCCCCTCCCCCCCTTACATTTTACAGCATTTTGAATGAGGAACACTTACAAGAAAAAAAAATAGCATGATAAATTTCACATGGTTTCAACTGTGCTTTTATTTTTTGGGTGGTTGCAATTTGTCTGTTTCTTTTGCACTGTCTGGGCAATTTCAAATAATTGCGATCTCTTTCTTTTTATGTTACAGAATGTCTTTCATATTCTGCAGTAATTGTCAAATTACCACAGTAATACTAGCTACTTCTGTTTTAATTTAATCACTTTAAAAAATTATGAATATCTATTGGTCATTTTTAATTAATTCCTTTTCTGAAGGGTGTGTTTTCAACTAATATGAAGACCAAAGCTTACACTGTTTTTAGTGAACATAAAATAAGATCATTCAGGTTGTAGAATTAGCAAATTGTGGGGTAAAAACACTAAATATATTTATTGTTTATTCTCAAACATAACAGGAGAAATGGAGAGGGTGAATATTGTTCTAAGACTCATAAATGTGTTTTATATTCTTTTACACAGATTGACTTGGAGAGCATATTTTCACTTAACCCAGATCTTGCACCTGATGAAGATATTGAACCTAGTCCAGAGACACCACCACCACCTACTCCAGCAGCCAAAGTAAACAAAATCGTGAAGGTTGGTAATACCTATGCAACATGTTCATATTAAACTTACAGTACTCCTGTTATGCTTGAATTTTTAAATCTAACTTTTGTGTCTGTGGAGCTACTTGATAACAGTGTTCCTTTCTTTTTCCTATGGTGAATAGTGGTTTCTAAAAATTTTCTAAGAACAGGTTTGGCAGAGAGGGAGTTGGGGACTAATATTTATATAACTAAATATATCTCAAGGAAAAATATAGAAAAGGTTTTGGAGGTTGTTTTGAAACAGTACGTACAGTTCAAGCAATCTTCACCCTAGGCTCTTCAGGAAAGGATTTGGCAGCAATCACCTCTCTGTATTGCTGACGTTGTGTTATTTTTATTCACTAGAAAGAAGCAGAGGTGGGGCTGCAGTTTATGTTTTCAATAATAAGGTGATCAAATAATAACAGAGATTTCTTTCTTTATAGAGTCGACGAACCATGGCACCTATTAAGAATGACGCTCCTGCCAGAGATAACAGAGGTAAATGTTATCTCTTTCCATTTCAAGGAAGTAAAAATTATGGGAACATTTTAATCTCCTGCTCATCTAACATTCCTTAATAGTTCTGCATTTCTAATTTGGTATGTATGCATGTGACATGTAAAAGACATGGTACATCATTCCTAGAATTACTCCTATGTATATTTAGGAATGCATACTGTATGAATAGTATTTATATGCAAGTTTAAGCAATATAGCATTAGAAAAGTTAAGCTGAATGAACTGAAGGTGCAAAAATTTGAAGTTAATTAATTATGCTACATTAAATCATGTGTGGACTTTTCCAAGTTAAAGCATCCTCAATTTGCTTCAGCTTAATTGAGTGTTTCAATATACATTAAGTAGTGCGCTTGAAATTCTTAGCTTTCAATTTTTTAGCTTAGTTTTCTAACAGTCTGTGTGTAAAAATTCATTCAAAGAGTACTTAAACCCTACGGGTTATTTCTCAATCTACGGTTAATAGCGAAAAATCTACAAAAATGCTGAAATATCACAGGAGGATAGGTGAAAAGTATGTATTGGATGAATACAGATGTAATGCATTTAATAACATGAGAAAGAATAGTTATTGCTTATTGTTTTCATTTTCTCTCCTGCATTAAAGTTAACTTGTACTGATGATGGTGATGATTCTTCTTCCAAACATTAATCTACTGTCATTAATTCAGACTAGATTCCATTCCATCTGTTTAAACTTGAAAAACAAGTGGGCTTGCATATCTTTGCAAGTGTTCAGACCCTTCTGGTGGACGATTGGGATCACTTTCTCCCTTCTGCCATTTGCCTCTGGGGGTGTTAAATCAGAAATCTTATGAGGAGGGGATAATTTTTTTCAAACTAATATGGTTTAAATTTGAGACATCTTATTGATGGGCTCTCCTCACATCCATACACATTGTCATTTGTAGTAACTGGTCTGTTTGGTATGGAATAACCCTGTAGCTTGTATTTTAATAGGTCCTGTGCATCTTACTATTCACAGTCGGCCTAAGTATTTGTTCTTTGTTGGCCTTGTAATTAAACTTTTCTCAGCACACTGTCTTGTTTAGTGTAGTTAATTCATGCTATAAACTAGATCTCCTATCATATTTGGAACGATCTGGGGATTTTTCTTGTCTATCCCATTTGATACCTGTTTCCATAGTTGTCTCCATGTTGCACAGTGTGCTGGCCTTCATTTGGAATGTCATCTCTAGGCTACTAATCAAAGTTGTTACCTTCACTTTCGTACTCTTCTGGCAGACCTCGTTAGGCCAGCTGAAGCAGAGCTGCTTGAAGTGACTATTTGAAAAACAAATTAAAACATTCAGCTCTACCAAAGAGGCTTGCATGCACACCACTCCCACTGCATTCACTGGGAACAGACATCACTCTGCATCTTCAGAAATTGGCATCCTTATCACATATTGAATCAATAAGTTTAGGTAGACATATTGATTGTATCCGTATCCCTTTCAGTATAGTGTCAAAAAGGTTTGTTTCTTCCACTCTGTCCTAGTTTCGGCAGGGATAGGGTTAAATTTCTTCCTAGTGCTGTGTTTTGGATTTAGTATGAGGAGAATGTTGATAACACACTGATGTTTTCAGTTGTTGCTAAGTGCCCTCCTAGTCCAAGGACAGCTCCCATGCCTACTGACTGAGCTAGGTACACAAGATGGGAGGGAACATAATCAGGACAGCCAGCCCAGCTGGCTAATGGGGTATTCCATACCATGTGACGTCATGCTCAGTATATGAAGGGTAGGCGTGATCCAGGAAGTGCCGATCGCTACTTGGTTATCGGTCAGCGCGGGTGGTGAGCAATTGCATTGTGCATCACTCATTTTGTATATTCTATCATTATTTATTATCATTATTCTCCCTTTTCTGTTCTATTAAACTGTCTTTATCTCAACCCACGAGTTTTTCTCACTCTTACCCTTCCGATTCTCTCCCCGTCCCACTGGGGGGGCGGGGGGAGTGAGTGAGCGGCTGCGTGGTATTTGGCTGCCTGCCAGGTTAAACCACGACACACTCATAGATTGAGCTGCACTTTGCTGCCTTTCATTTGTATCCCTCTACTCATCTACAGATTGTAGGTTCAATGGGGTGGGACCATTTTGTAACATCTAGAGAATATGAAACAGTGGGTCCTTTTTTCTTACTGGGTTTTTGGGTATAATTACAATATAAATAAAATTTCAACACTTTAAACTTCAAAACTGCATATCTCCAAGTACATATTTCATTCTATGCACATAATAAGTTCTACTAATTCTGTAGTGGAGTATTTAAAAATATGCATGTGCAGCATTGGTACTTAATAATTATGTTGTGTCGGTGTATAACACTAGGATAAAAAAAGCTGCATACTGAATGTCTTTATTAATAGACTTTCTACATGTATGGCTCCCCCCCACCCCCAATAAATTGCTGTGTCTTGAAAGGGGCCTCGTTTTATCTTGTCATAATAAAGTATTTCAGAATCGGATAAAAACGTTACTCTTCTGTATCTAGATGAGCTTTGTGCTTTTCTTTTGCAGTGGTTGGTTCTGCACGCGCGCGGCCTACTCAGCTTCCTGAACAGTCTTCCTCCTCACAACAGAATGGTAGTGTTTCAGATATATCTCCAGTTCAAGCTGCAAAAAAGGAATTTGGACCCCCTTGTATGTAAACCATGTATCAAGGATTCATTCATTCTGGGAATTACATGTACATTCTCTTGGATTATGTTGTTGTCCATAAATAACAAATGGTCTATATACACAGTTGCCTGTAGGCTTCCTCAAGAAGCTTTTTCAGAGTGCTGTGGCTAAACAAATGTTCACTATTGTCATAGTTGTTCTAGTATTTGGAATTTGTTTTTCCTTTATCTTTTTTTAACCATGACGGTGTTTTTTTTTAATTTGCCTGGGCTTTCTTTTAATTCAAACCAAGAGATCACATGTATCCAAATATCATCACATGGATATCATGTGATGATATCGCATGTATCCAAATATCATCACATGTCCAAATATTTTTTGAGGGTCATTGTCCTTATATTTTCGGTTTTGTAATTATTGTCCAATTCCCATGATTTTTTCTAACTCATTTATTCTATAAATTTTAGAAATTAACTTGCCGTAATTATTCTGTATTAATACTGATTTGCTTGAAAAGATAGTTGATATAAATAAATGCGTTCTAATTATTCATAAATTAGTAGAATTGAAATGTTATAGTGTAAATACTAAATTCATGCAACACAAAATATTTTAAAATTATATCATTTTCTTTAAGCACGTAGAAAATCTAATTGTGTAAAAGAGGTTGAAAAATTGCAAGAGAAACGTGAAAAAAGAAGGTTACAGCAGCAGGAACTTAGAGAAAAAAGAGCTCAGGTTAGTATTTTTAGCTCAGATGGAAAACGTATGTCAGGAAGAGAAGATGTTTGCAAAATTATTGTGCTTTTTTCAGTCTTCAATAATTTTTATGAACTGTAATAATCTTAAATTAAATGTTTTCATCCTGTATAAAATTTTGATAAATATTTTGGTGCATGGTTGCATTGCTCTGATAACTATTTCTTTAGACAGTTTTCCCCCTCTTTTTCTTCCTACAGAAATAATTGCTTACAATTGCTTATCTTTCTGTGTGTTATTTAAAAATCAAGTACTGATGATAGCTATTTCTTAGGGAAAATATATTGATGAAAATAATCAAATCTTTGGCTTTTAGATAGGGCTGTTATTCTACAGGAGGTATTACAACATTATGATAAATTGTTCTTTGTGATCTTTGGTGTTTCGTAGGAGATCTATTTGAGGCTCAAGTTTGAACAGTGATTTTTTTTCCCTTTACACCTGTCGATGCATTTATAATTTAGCTTTGCATCATGCAAACAGCTTGGCAGCAAGTTGTTAGAAACTTGTGTGAAAGAAATGAAGTTGTTAATCCTTTGAGAAAATCTCTTAATATTAAATGACTTTCTGTCACAGTAGTGTAAAAGCTTTAGCAAAGCTAGTAGCGTAATCTTGTTGGCAGGCCTGTGTGTATGTGTTAGTCTCTCTAAAGAGATACTACCAATCCGCTACTGACATGAGAAGTACCACCACCAAGTAAATAATTCAGGCAATTTACTTCATGGTTTAATGATGTTTCTAAGTTGACCTAAAATCACTTACGTTGAATTCATGTTCTCTAATTTCCATCCACTTAAACAAATGCAAACATTACTATGCCTTTATGTGTGAGGAGCAAATAATTTTTGTTTTATATATTAAAATTCTTTGATGTGGTTCTACACCTAAAATTTTCTTTTTATCACTTCTGTGACGACTCCCTTTGCATTCGAGTCTTAAACTTCTGTATGAGAAAGTTCTGTTTTTCTTGGTGACTTGTATGTATCTATGCTTCGTGTTGCTTTGTGTATTCTGTTGTTGTTGTGAAATGCAGCAATAATTAGCCAAGTACTGGCTTCTGGTGGGCAAGACCTTTAAACAGGGTTTGAAGAATATTAGGCAAATACCTTTTCCATAATAAGCAATACCCCTTTCTGAATGTTAGAAGGAAGTGTTTCAGCAGGAATACGTTTTGTATGGACTTACTGTAAGTAGTTTTTAGTTCACTGTAGTCAGTGTGAACAACTTAAAGGTACAGTCAACTTCTGATTACCAGGGCACAGTTTTGTCTGAGGTGTGGATCAGCTGTGTCACAGGTGTAGAGACATGAGCTGGCTCCATTTCAGCTTATTAACCCCAATGCAGTGCTTTCTGAAAGTGCCTACACTATTTCCACAGCCAACTGTGATCCAGAAGGAGTTTTAGCTCATTTGTGGGAAGCCATGGAAAGCTTAATAAGGTCTGAGCACCAGAGCTGGCTATGCATGGCATCAGCAGCATGTCCTGAAATGGGGTAAAAACTGACAGTCGCAGGGAGAAGTGACAGGAAGGACATTTGAGTGATTCTGCAGAGAACCAGCTCAGCTCACAGTAGGCTCAGTAGCTCAGGCTTCGCAAGGTTTAGAGGGGCTCCGTGCATGGCCTCTTACATGTCAGTTTTCTCTGATACTGCTGGTTCCAGGTTTAGGGACAGGAGGTCTTGTGAGCCTGGATGTAGCCTATTGTGTATCATTGGGATTGCTTCTGCTTTTTGGGGGGTCTAGGAGTGTTAGAAGAGTTTCCAATGCATCCAAGTAACTGTAGGAGTTAACTCAGGACCGGCAAGTAGGATCAACCTCCTTTAACCAACTCAGATCCATCAGGGTTGTGTTTAGAGCAGCTGGGGCACCTGCACTGTCCTCTGCAGTATGTTTTGTACCTGTAAAATAGAGTGTATCCATTTGTCTGTTGGACCGCCTTATCTCAGATTAAGAAGCGTTGACTGTATATGATATCTGTTGTGCAATTGTTCAGCTGTTTCTTTAATGTGAAGATTCTGGCAAAAGGCAGGAGTCATTTCTTTCTTGAGTAGACTTTTAATGAATCCTCAATTAAAAAGTATTTTCTATTACATGCCAACCAAAAATATGAAATAGAAGGCATATAATTGTTTTGCTTTATGATCGGTAAATTAGCTACATCAGAACGGAAAAAGGCATTAAACTTGCAGTCGAGACATTGATGGCGTTTTGGAGAAAAATTAACATTTCAGTTAATGTGTATTTTTTTACAAATAAATTTAGAAGATATTGAAATTAGTTCATTTCAGGAAAAAAAAGTATATTAGAAATTCTGTTGCTTACTTCCCTAGGATGTTGATGCTACAAACCCAAATTATGAAATTATGTGTATGATAAGAGATTTCAGGGGAAGTTTGGATTATAGACCATTGACAACCGCAGATCCTGTAAGTACCCCAGTGATGTGGAAATTTTTTATCCTTCTGAATTTTGCTCTGTGTTTCCAATTTTTTCAATGTATGAATATACTTCTCTCTGTAAACATCAAAAATAAGTAATTTAATACATATTAGTATTCTTTATAACATGGGTTTATTTTTTTCAGTCATTTTTTATGTCATTTAAATATCTTTTGACTATAAAATAATACCAACATGTACTAAGTAGTCAATCAGCCTCTATATTGTAGATTTTCCTGGGATGCTAAGGGATGTGCACACAAAACCATTAAGCTTCTCTGAAAAACCCCGTTGAGTATAAAGATTAATATTTGATCTTTGAAGGTGATAAGGGCCTTTGATTTGCAGAGAAGTCAGAGGAGCAGAATCCTTAAATGATGAAGATTATCAGATCTCTGTGGAAATCATAGAATCATAGAATAGTTTGGGTTGGAAGGGACCTTTAAAGGTCATCTAGTTCCAACCCCCCTGCCATGGGCAGGGATACCTTCCACTAGACCAGGTTGCTCAAAGCCCCATCCAACCTGGCCTTGAACGCTTCCAGGGAGGGGGCATCCACAACTTCTCTGGGCAACCTGTTCCAGTGCCTCACCACCCTCACAGTAAAGAATTTCTTCCTAATATCTAATCTAAATCTACCCTCTTTCAGTTTAAAACTGTTACCCCTTGTCCTATCTCTACACTCCCTGATAAAGAGTCCCTCCCCATCTTTCCTGTAGGCCCCCTTTAAGTACTGGAAGGCCGCTATAAGGTCTCCCCGGAGCCTTCTCTTCTCTAGGCTAAACAACCCCAACTCTCTCAGCCTGTCCTCATAGGGGAGGTGCTCCAGCCCCCTGATCATCTTTGTGGCCCTCCTCTGGACCAGGTCAAGCAGGTCCATGTCTTTCTTATGCTGGGGGCCCCAGAGCTGGACGCAGTACTCCAGGTGGGGTCTCACGAGAGCAGAGTAGAGGGGCAGAATCACCTCCCTCGACCTGCTAGCCACACTTCTTCTGATGCAGCCCAGGATGCGATTGGCTTTCTGGGCTGCGAGCACACGTTGCCAGCTCATGTCCAAATTTTTAATCCACCGGTATCCCCAAGTCCTTCTCCGCAGGGCTGCTCTTAATCCACTCATCGCCCAGCCTGTGTCCATGTTTGGGATTGCCCCGACCCAGGTGCAGGACCTTGCACTTGGCCTTGTTGAACCTCATGAGGTTCGCACGGGCCCACCTCTCTAGCCTGTCCAGGTCCCTCTGGATGGCATCCCTTCCCTCTGGAGTATCAACCACACCACTCAGCTTGGTGTCATCCGCAAACTTGCTGAGGGTGCACTCAATCCCACTGTCCATATCCCCGACAAAGATGTTAAATAATACTGGTCCCAATACGGACCCCCGAGGGACACCACTCGTCACTGGTCTCCACCCGGACATTGAGCCATTGACCGCAACTCTTTGAGTGCGACCATCCAGCCAATTCCTTATCCACTGAGTGGTCCACCCGTCAAATCCATGTCTCTCCATTTTAGAGACAAGGATGCTGTGTGGGACAGTGTCAAATGCTTTGCACAAGTCCAGGCAGATGACATCAGTTGCTCTTCCCTTATCCACCAATTCTGTAACCCCGTCGTAGAAGGCCACCAAATTTGTCAGGCATGATTTGCCCTTAGTGAAGCCATGTTGGCTGTCACCAATCACCTCTCTGTTTTCCATGTGCCTTAGCATCATTTCCAGGAGGATCTGCTCCATGATCTTGCTGGGCACAGAGGTGAGACTGACTGGTCTGTAGTTCCTTGGGTCTTCCTTTTTTTCCTTTTTAAAAATGGGGGTTATGTTTCCCCTTTTCCAGTCACTGGGAACGTCATCGGACTGCCACGACTTCTCAAATATGATGGATAGTGGCTTAGCAACTTCATCTGCCAGTTCTCTCAGAACCCTCGGATGCATCTCATCAGGTCCCATGGACTTGTGCACCTTCAGGTTCCTTAGATGGTCTCGAACCTGATCTTCTCCTACAGTGGGCAGTACTTCATTCTCCCAGTCCCTGCCTTTGGATTCTGTGAGTTGGGCGGTGAGGCTTGAGCACTTGCCAGTGAAGACCGAGGCAAAAAAAAGTTGTTGAGTACCTGAGCCTTCTCCATGTCGGTTGTAGCCAGGTCTCCCGTTTCGCTCACTGTGGGGGGTACAGTTTCTTTCATCTTCCTTTGTTGTCCTATGTGCCTGAAGAAACCCTTCTTGTTATTTTTCACGTCCCTAGCCAAGTTCAGCTCCAGCTGTGCCTTGGCTTTCCCGATCCCCTCCCTGCACTCCTGGGCCATATCCCTATAATCTCCCCAGGATGTGTATCCCTGCCTCCACTGTCTATGCATTTTGGTTTTGTGTTTTAGTTTGGCTAAGAGGTCTTGACTTAGCCAAGCTGGCCTCCTGCCTCTCCTGCCCGACTTCTTGCACATCAGGATTGAGAGCTTTTGCGCCCTAAGAAAAATGTCTTTTAAATATCTCCCAGCTCTCGTTTGCTCCTTTACCTCTGAGGGCAGTTTCCCAAGGGATCCCGTGCACTAGCGCCCTAAACAGCCAAAAGTTTGCCTTTCTGAGGTTTAGGGTCCCGACTCTACTTTTTACCCATCCTGTACCCCTCAAGATTGAGAATTCTACCAGGGCATGATCAAAGAGATTGTGACAATTTCTGTCAACAGCATATCTACCCTGTTACAGCTGGATTTGCTTGCAATGTTCCAAGATGTACCTGGTACTCTGCAGGATCAGATCACTGTCTGCAGGGAGTTTTATGGTATGGTTCTCCCTTTTGGGTGCTTGGTTATTGTGCAGACACAAGGGGCTTTTACACGTTCAGATGACTCACTGTCTTGGAAATTTCTCTTTGTTTAAATGATTGGTTAATTAATTCAAGAATAGAAGTAAAATATCCTATAACTGGAATTGGGGTATAGTTCACTGAAAGATTGTTTCCTTTGTAGATTGATGAGCACAGGATATGTGTGTGTGTACGAAAACGACCACTCAATAAAAAAGGTATGGCCATTTAAGATTTTTCAGAATTTTTTCTCTGAAAAGCTGCTTCTGATAGTAATATTATTTGTGTTAAAGAGATCTAGAAATACTGATCAAAGGTGAAACTCTGTTATACTAGACAATATGTGTGAGGGACCCAGAAAATTCATAGACTTACCATAACCTGGATAAAGACGGGGAGAAAAGTAGTTTAACTGTCACCATTTTATGGACTGGGAGCTGAAGCACAGAGAGACTGCAATTTTTTCCCAAGGTCATCTAGGATGTATTTAGTTGATCTGGTAATTAATTCTACTGTAATTTCTTCAGTATTCTTACATTGTGTTAGGATCACCATTCTTTTAAACTATCCTTTAAGTGATCTGATCAGTGAGCTACACAATGAAAACTTTTCTGCACTTTTTTTTTTATAAATGTATATTTATACTTTCAAGTGGTCTTGAATCAGACATCAAGGGAACAATTCAGGTGCCTGAATGTTGGTGTCTTCTGACATGTAAGGTGCCTAAGGGTGTCCAAGACATCCTCGCAGGGCTAGCGGGTTAGAGACAAACTGGAGACTTGTATCTCCTGGAGTTGCTGCTCAGGGCTGGGCAGGATACCCTAGAACATATGAAATGGCACTAAACAACTATTTTTAGGTACTGGAATCACTCCCTAGTGACTTCTTTTTATGTACGATTAGTATTACAACTTTTTTTCTTACTGCCTGCTGATCAGACTGGAGTCCGTATTCCAAAAAAAAACCATTTAGGTTTTCAACTACAGTTAAATCCCAATCTTTCTATGAAGTTCTTTACTTTCAGTGGGAAATTAAGAACCGCAAATGCTTCTGGATTGCAGCCTGTCTGAATCCAGCACTAAAGTAAGCTGACTTTCATTTTGAAAGATGTTTCTTTCCTTCTCTTTTTGTTATATTTTGTTTAGCTAAAGGACTCAAAGAACATCACACTGACTCTGAAACATCATGGGATGCATTTATTATTTTTGTACTGTCAGAACTACACATTGAGGATTATCTGGAGCATATCCAGAGGAAAATGGGAGAATTGTATGGGAAAGGGAAAACATATGTTGATGTCAGTATATAGTTAGTTTTCTTTTGTCTTATTTTTTCCCTTCATGTTGCTGCTTCCCCTACCTTTTTTTTCCTTTATTTTTACTTTTACTGTTTTCTTATTCCCTGTATTTTTTCTTTTATTGATCTGAAAGGAATGCATAATCTCAAAAATTGGTTGATTGAAAATATTTTGCACAACCTATGTAATAAGGGCATTCGATATACAAGTCTGGTAGCAGTTCAATTTCTGTTTTAGCATTGGAGGTTATCTTTAATAAAATATGACTTAGAAATGTGATACATTTGGGGGGAATGTTACCTTCTACCTGCACTGAAAGTGGACAAAGTGAAATTACAGTAAATGACAGCAAGTTCTCATGAGGCATGAGTTGGTATTCAGAAGTGGGATTTGATTCTGTGCAAGTTGCATATCTTGGGTATTAGTGGTTTGGAGCTATTAAAAAAATAGTTCTGAGGTGTTGGTGGGAAGATGAGTGTCTAAGTAAAAATGAGGTTGGCATTGAAGTTATTTTGCATTTTTAAGAATAAGCTATAATAACAAGATATTAATGAAATAACGCTGGGGAGGAACCATAGAGATAATTTAGTACCCACATAATACAGTCTTCTGAGAACATGCACTTTAATTTTGAAAGTTCATAAGAAACAATATTTCTCATGTCACGTTTTAAAATTGAAGAGTATAAAGGAATCAAAGATATTAGTGTGTACTCCCCTGAAGAGAAAAAATATAAATAGTTTTTCCTTTATTATTGCAATAACAATGTGTCAAAAATATTATCTTTCCCCTTTCATGTTCTGTATTTTGAAATTCTGTAAGATGTTCAAATAATTTAATAGAAATCAAGTGTACAAATCAATTTCTGTCAGTCTCACAGATACAGAATTATCACCAAAGTCTTCAGGTGTTCTCAGCACCAATCATTCTGTGGATTGACTTTTGTCCTGATTATGTTCCCTCCCATCTTGTGTACCTAGTTCAGTCAGTAGGCATGGGAGCTGTCCTTGGACTAGGAGGGTACTTAGCAACAACTGAAAACATCAGTGTGTTATCAACATTCTTCTGACCTGGTTTCGGCTGGGATAGGGTTAAATTTATTCTTAGTGCTGTGTTTAGGATTTAGTATGAGAAGAATGTTGATAACACACTGATGTTTTCAGTTGTTGCTAAGTACCTTGCTAGTCAAGGACATTCAGCATTAAAAAAAAAAAAAAAGAAAGATTGGTCACAATGTTGATTTATTGGCTGTCAAAGTTGTGGGGCTGGCTCTCAATGTTGGGTCATGTAATACCTTGCTTGCAGTATATTTTCCCTTTTGTGCTGTTTATCATTATTCAGAACTGGGCCAAGATTATCATTTCGCTGCTGTTTTATGAGGTGATAAAAATCATTGGTCGTAAGTCTAATCTGGTATCTGTACTCGGCACTGCTGTCATTTCTGTACATCGGGAACCACCTCTTAGAAATTATTAGTAATTGCACTTTTTTCTCCTCAGAGAATGAATTTAAGGGCGAGACAGGATGGGACACTTTCTCCCACTTGTTCATCTTCCCTTCCATATCATCAGAAACTCCTTTTTCTTCTATCCTCTTCACGAAGATGTCCACAATATTCCCTGAGAATTTTGAATATCCTTGGGATGTTCAAACAAGCATGTTCATATTGCTATGTCTCCTGAATGTTGTTCAGGCCTTGTTTAGGGTTAAACAACTATTCAGGAATACTGTCCAGAGATCAACCCTCAAGAACAAGAAAAGAGGGAGGGCAAATGGCGGTGCCTCGTCGGGGCGGGTGGAGCGGAGAGTCCCGGGGGTGGCGGGCAGCGGGAGATCAACCCCGGCAACAGACACGGTGGCTACTCAAAACCCCACGACAGGCACTGCGGCTACTCCAACCCCCACGACAACCCCTGTGGCTACTCAAACCCCGGCAACAGTCACTGTAGCTTCTCCAACCCCTGCGACAGGCACTGCAGCCACTCAAACTCCGGCAACAGTCACTACAGTTACTCCAACCCCCATGACAAGCACTGCAGCTACCCAAACCCCAGCAACAGGCACTACAGCTGAACCAGAGGACCAATCCTTTCTGGTATCCGTTGCCCCTGTACAGAAGAGGAAATCTTGGAAGCGGAGGTCAGGTCGTTTAGCAAGGGATGGTGGAAGAGCAGGGCCATCACGAGGAGGGCAGGAGGAAGAGGAAGAACTCATAAACGAGACGGAAACCACCCGATCCCTATCCCTGAGTGAGCTGCGAGATATGCGGAAAGATTTCAGCCGTCGTCCAGGCGAGCATATTGTTACCTGGCTGCTCCGATGCTGGGATAATGGGGCCAGTAGCCTGGAATTAGAGGGGAAGGAAGCCAAACAGCTGGGATCCCTTGCTAGGGAAGGGGGCATTGACAAAGCAATTGGAAAAGGGGCACAGGCCCTCAGCCTCTGGAGGCGACTGCTGTCAGGCGTGAAGGAAAGGTATCCCTTCAAGGAAGATGTTATATATCGCCTAGGCAAGTGGACCACTATGGAGAGAGGTATCCAGTACCTGAGAGAACTAGGCGTGCTGGAGGTAGTTTATAGTGACCTGGACGATGACCAAACACCCAAAGATCCAGATGAAGTCCAGTGCACGCGACCCATGTGGCGGAAAATAGTACGGAGCGCACCAGCGTCATATGCCAGTTCGTTGGCAGTACTGTGCTGGAAAGAGGAAGAAGCACCAACGGTGGATGTCGTGGTTAGCAATCTCCGGGAATATGAAGAAACTGTCTTCTCCCTTGTCTCAGCTGTGGAGAAACTGTCCCGGGAGGTCCAGCAACTCAAAGAGGATATGTCCTACTCCCCACCTGCACGGGCCAGTGTCTCAGCCATTAGGAGTAAGCATCCCTCTGCTCAAGAGAGAAGATATAGTGGGTACACACCCCGGGGCACCCTGTGGTTTTACCTGCGTGACCACGAAGAGGACATGAGGCAGTGGGATGGAAAACCTACCTTGACCCTAGAGGCACGGGTACGTGAGTTGCAAGGAAAAACAATGACACAAGGGGGTTCTCCCAGGAAAAATGCTGCTCCAGTTTTCAGGAAAAACCTGTCTCACGACGGTCCAGTTTCCAGTGAACAGTTCCCCAGACAGAGTAGAAGGGCTGATCTTAATTTGGATTGTAACGAAGGAATTCTTAACTCATGTTTGCAAGAAGAGAGAAACGGATACTATGACCAGAACTAGAGGGGCCCTGCCTCCGGCCACCTGGAGGAAAGGGACAACTGGGTTTACTGGACTGTGTGGATTCAATGGCCTGGCACATTAGACCCACAGGAGTATAAGGCTCTCGTAGACACCGGTGCACAGTGTACCCTGATGCCATCAAGCTATAAAGGGGCAGAACCCATTTGTATTTCTGGAGTGACAGGGGGATCCCAAGAGTTAACTGTATTGGAGGCCGAAGTGAGCCTAACCAGGAATGAGTGGCAGAAGCACCCCATTGTGACTGGCCCAGAGGCTCCGTGCATCCTTGGCATAGACTACCTCAGGAGAGGGTATTTCAGGGACCCAAAAGGGTACCGGTGGGCTTTTGGTATAGCTGCCCTGGAGACGGAGGAAACTAAACAGCTGTCCACCTTGCCTGGTCTCTCGGAGGATCCTTCTGTTGTGGGGTTGCTGAAGGTTGAAGAACAGCAGGTACCAATCGCTACCACAACAGTGCACCGGCGACAATATCACACCAACCGAGATTCCCTGATCCCCATCCATGAGCTGATTCGTCAACTGGAGAGCCAAGGAGTGATCAGCAAGACTCGCTCACCCTTTAACAGTCCCATATGGCCAGTGTGAAAGTCCAATGGAGAGTGGAGACTAACAGTAGACTACCGTGGCCTGAACAAAGTCACGCCGCCACTGAGTGCTGCCGTGCCGGACATGCTAGAACTTCAATACGAACTGGAATCAAAGGCAGCCAAATGGTACGCCACAATGGATATCGCTAATGCATTCTTCTCAATCCCTCTGGCGGCAGAGTGCAGGCCACAGTTTGCTTTCACTTGGAGGGGCGTCCAGTACACCTGGAACCGACTGCCCCAGGGGTGGAAACACAGCCCTACCATTTGCCATGGACTGATCCACACCGCACTGGAACAGGGTGAGGCTCCAGAACACCTGCAATACATTGATGACATCATTGTATGAGGCAACACAGCAGAAGAAGTTTTTGAGAAAGGGGAGAGAATAGTCCAAATCCTTCTGAAGGCTGGTTTTGCCATAAAAAAAAGTAAGGTCAAGGGACCTGCACAGGAGATCCAGTTTTTAGGAATAAAATGGCAAGATGGACATCATCAGATCCCAATGGATGTGATCAACAAAATAACAGCCATGTCCCCACCAACTAGCAAAAAAGGAAGCACAAGCTTTCTTAGGCGTTGTTGGCTTTTGGAGAATGCATATTCCAAATTACAGCCTGATTGTAAGCCCTCTCTATCAAGTGACCAGGAAGAAGAACAACTTCAAATGGGGCCCTGAGCAACAACAAGCCTTTGAACAAATGAAACAGGAGATAGTTCATGCAGTAGCCCTTGGGCCAGTCTGGGCAGGACAAGATGTAAGGAATGTGCTCTACACCACAGCCGGGGAGAACGGCCCTACCTGGAGCCCCTGACAGAAAGCACCAGGGGAGACTCGAGGTCGACCTTTAGGGTTCTGGAGTCGGAGATACAGAGGATCCGAGGCCCGCTACACTCCAACTGAGAAGGAGGTATTGGCAACATAAGGGGTTCAAGCTGCTTCGGAACTGGTTGGTACTGAAGCACAGCTCCTCCTGGCACCCCGACTGCCGGTGCTGGGCTGGATGTTCAAAGGGAGGGTCCCCCCTACACATCATGCAACCGATGCTACGTGGAGTAAGTGGGTCGCACTGATCACACAAGGGGCCCGAATAGGAAACCCCAGTCGCCCAGGAATCTTGGAAGTGATCACGAACTGGCCAGAAGGCAAAGATTTTGGAATATCCCCAGAGGAGGAGGTGACACGTGCTGAAGAGGCCCCACTGTATAACAAACTACCAGAAAACGAGAAGCAATATGCCCTGTTCACTGATGGGTCCTGTCGCCTTGTGGGAAAGCATCGGAGGTGGAAAGCTGCTGTATGGAGTCCTACACAACAAGTCGCAGAAACTGCTGAAGGAGAAGGTGAATCGAGTCAGTTTGCAGAGGTAGAAGCCATCCAGCTGGCCTTGGATATTGCTGAATGAGAAAAATGGCCAGCACTTTATCTCTATACTGACTCATGGATGGTGGCAAATGCCCTGTGGGGGTGGCTGCAGCAGTGGAAGCAGACCAACTGGCAGCGCAGAGGTAAACCCATATGGGCTGCCGCGTTCTGGCAAGATATTGCTGCCCGAGTAGAGAACCTGGTTGTAAAAGTACGTCACATAGATGCTCACGTACCCAAGAGTCGGGCCACTGAGGAACATCAAAACAACCAGCAGGTCGACCAGGCTGCTAAGATTGAAGTAGCTCAGGTGGATCTGGACTGGCAACATAAGGGTGAATTATTTATAGCTTGGTGGGCCCATGACACCTCAGGCCATCAAGGAAGAGATGCAACATATAGATGGGCTCGTGATCGAGGGGTGGACTTGACCATGGACGCTATTGCACAGGTTATCCAGGAATGTGAAACGTGCGCTGCAATCAAACAAGCCAAGCGAGTAAGGCCTCTTTGGTATGGAGGACGATGGTTGAAATACAAATATGGGGAGGCCTGGCAGATTGATTATATCACACTCCCAGAAACCCGCCACGGCAAGCGCCATGTGCTCACCATGGTGGAAGCAACCACCGGCTGGCTAGAAATATACCCTGTGCCCCATGCCACTGCCCGGAACACCGTCCTGGGCCTTGAAAAACAAGTCCTGTGGCGACATGGCACCCCAGAAAGAATTGAGTCAGACAGTGGGACTCATTTCCGAAACACCCTCATAGACACCTGGGCCAAAGAGCATGGCATTGAGTGGGTATATCACATCCCCTACCATGCACCAGCCTCTGGGAAAATCGAACGATACAACGGGCTGCTAAAGACTACACTGAGAGCAATGTGTGGTGGGACATTCAAGCATTGGGACACACATTTAGGAAAAGCCACCTCATTAGTCAACACTAGGGGGTCTCTTAATCGAGCTGGCCCTGCCCAATCAAGACTCTTATGTACTGTAGAGGGGGATAAAGTCCCTGTTGTGCACATAAGAAATATGCTGGGGAAGACAGTCTGGGTTACTCCTGCCTCTGGCAAGGGAAAACCCATCCGTGGGATTGCTTTTGCTCAGGGACCTGGGTGCACTTGGTGGGTAATGCGAAAGGATGGGGAAGTCCGGTGTGTACCTCAAGGGGATTTGATTTTGGGTGAAAATAGCCAATGAACTGAATTTTATGATGTCAGTTGTCATATGATGTTTTATATCATTATTTCTATGGTTGCTATCAATGGTATTGCAGTGAAAATCACCCAGATTAATGAAGAATGAACTAACTCCGATGAAACCGAGCAAAGTGCAACGATGATAGAACTGGACAAGCGCAGCAGTACCGAAATGAGAACTGGCTTCAGGATGCAACAGCCCAACACCACACACCATCTCTCCGGCCCTGAAAGACTGTTATGACAGATGGAGCCCAATGTCGTGGACTAAATGAACTCAATGGACATTTTAAAGGGATAGTCCATAGACCAAGGGAATGATATCTGTGCGTGCATATATATATATGTGTATATATAAAAAGAAAGATAGTGGTGGTGAATTGAAATGTATTAAAAAAGATGTGAGACCTAAGCACGACATAAATGGTATAGAATAAGGGGTGGATACTGTCCTGGTTTCGGCTGGGATAGGGTTAAATTTCTTCTTAGTGCTGTGTTTTGGATTTAGTATGAGGAGAATGTTGATAACACACTGATGTTTTCAGTTTTTGGTAAGTGCCCTCCTAGTCCAAGGACAGCTCCCATGCTTACTGACTGAGCTAGGTACACAAGATGGGAGGGAACATAATCAGGACAGCCAGCCCAGCTGGCTAATGGGGTATTCCATACCATGTGACGTCATGCTCAGTATATGAACGGTAGGCGTGATCCAGGAAGTACCGATCGCTACTTGGTTATCGGTCAGCGCGGGTGGTGAGCAATTGCATTGTGCATCACTCATTTTGTATATTCTATCATTATTTATTATTATTATTATTTTCCCTTTTTCTGTTCTATTAAACTGTCTTTATCTTAACCCATGAGTTTTTCTCACTCTTACCCTTCTGATTCTCTCCCCGTCCCACTGGGGGAGCGGGGGGAGTGAGTGAGCGGCTGCGTGGTATTTGGCTTCCTGCTAGATTAAACCACGACAACTTTGCAGGAAGTAGGTCTTCGCATTGACATTTTAAGATTTTATTTCAGTGACATATATTTATAATTGAGAAATTATATAATTGTGTGGTGGGTTTCAGAGACACTATTTCAAATTTTCGTCAGCAAGGAATACAGGTTGTCATAACAAATAGCTGGGAGCAGGTAAAGGTCTTACTCCAAACAATCGTTTAAGAAATAACAGCTTTTGACTGCTTTAACTAAAAAGCTTTTGCTGCAAAGAATTGACCTTTATATATATCTTTTCACCACTATTCCTTATTTCTTCTCTGTGATTACTGCAGAATAATTGCATTTTATTTTATTGCAGTGCAGTTGAAAAATTGATTATATAGTGACTTGGATGCATATTTCTGTTGGTGTGTAATGTCATGCATTGGTAACCATTGTACTGTTTGATCAGTATGTTAACTGATGATAAGTTGTGGCATAAAGCCACATCAAATTCTTAAACTGCATGCCTTAAGAAATTTTACATAGAAATCCAAGTAGGACTCATTAGTGATCCTGACCGTACACAGAAAGTATCTTTATTTTTGTGCATGTCATGGATCACTGGGTTCTCTGTTTTGCTGAGTCATATCTCATACAACAATTAGCAATAAATTGTAGTGCTGTGTAGTAATTATAACCTGGGAACTCACTATTGAAATCACATCTAGGTGGCTTTTGTTCATTCCCAGTGATAGGAAGCATCATTAGCATTTTCAGCTTTTTTTGCTTACAGGATAATTTTTAGAAAGGATTTTACTTTAGAGAAATTCTATATTAAAGATGTATACTTTAGATTCCAGGAGGAATACACAAATGAAAATGTCTGTGTAGAATGAAAACTATTTTTTTTCTTTTTGAAAGCTGTGAACATATGACTATAACTTTAAGGATTTAGGGAAAATAAAAAGACAAGATTTTAAAATGAAGCTATAATGATAGTGCTATAATTAACGATCTTAGTTTTTCTAATCAACTTTGTACAACCTCTCTTTACTTTCTAGCACTTGGTAGGATAGGATGACTAGACTTCCAAAATGAAATCTCGTACTTAGCAGATTACTATCTAGGTATGAGAAGCCCAAGGCCATTGCAGTGTTGTTACTTGGAGGACCTGTGTTATCTGAGATGTTATAAGAGTGTAAACAATGAAAAAATGTAAAAAATAGTGATGTGTTGCTATTTAAATATATATATTTCATTTATTTTATAGAAACTTTAATGAAAGACCTCGATGTAATAACAATTCCTAGTAAAGATGTTGTGATGGTACATGAACCAAAACAAAAGGTGGATTTAACAAGGTACCTAGAAAACCAAACTTTTCGTTTTGATTATGCCTTTGATGACACGGCTCCTAATGAAATGGTTTACAGGTATGTGTATATGCTTTTTTTTGTGAATCTTTTTTCTCATGTCTCTCCCATGTCAATAACTGTGGGCTTACCTTGATCATGGACTTTACTTCTTTTCTTTGTGTTATCAGATATGTATATTGCTACCTCCATTCTTTTGCCTGTTTACTTTTGTTTTAGCACTGTTTATCCTGAATTTTTCATCTGAAATATCATCTCCACTTCTGTTGACCTCAGTCCTGCTCTCAGTCCTCCTCCAAGCCCTGCCTTTCCAGACTCTAGCCTGTATTGCCTCCTCAGGAAGCAAACAAATCAGGAGAGGGTGAGGAAAGAGTACAAAGAGAGAGAGTGAGCCCCAAGGTATTTGGATCTCCATTTTCTCCTTTATTCTTCTGTTTCACTTCCCAAGTTGGAACAGAATAATGCACACAGCGCTTTTAAAAACTTGTTTAGAAGTAGCTGTTTACCTTGTACAAGTCGCTAAATGGATTAGATACAGTAGCAGGCAAGGTTAGACACCATGACAGGTCATAATCTTGGTACGCAGTCTAAATATTGTGAAGATTTTTGCGAGGAATATTGGTATTAGAAAGGAATTTGATGAAGATAATTTTCCTTATGCTTAGAAAGTGCTTCCCATAGCCTTAAGGAGTAGTGACAGAGAAATATCTTAATTCTTGTTTTTAATCCAACAACTAGGAAATGAAAGTTGGCATCGTATCCTGATTGATGTTAGATGCTAACATCCTGTCGGTGGATAAGAGAAAATTCATAGTAAAATAATTATTAAAAGGCCTTGAAAATGAAAACTTGTGTCTTATGCTTGATATAAGTAAGAAGAGAAGGGTAGCAAAGTAAAATCTTTTTAGTCTGTTAGTTTACACTAATGAACGACTTCTAAACAGCAAAGCTGTGCCCTTGGAAATTTCTGTCTCTAACGATTGTCTACTGGTAGCATCTTTTCTTACTTGATACTGAAGAGCTGTGGGAGAGTGATCTAGCTGGTGAGATGTGCCTCTTGCAATAGTTTTCCTCCTGCTTAACAACCAGTTCTTGTAATCTCCCTCCTTCCTGTTATTTGTCTTTGTGAGCATAGTGTTTAAATGTGAGGGCTGTTTTTGACATACAATGTTGTTATGTTTTTGTACTGAGTTTCTTCTGGACAATTTTTATTAGTTACATAATAAATTAATAGTAATATGGGAAAATATTGAAAGATGCTTGTATTCATACTGAAACAGTAAATCTCTAGTCTGTGTAGCAGTACAGGCTTTTTCCTTCTCCCTCATATGGCACAATAATGATTATTACGTGAAGGATAATCTGCTTCAAGGCCTCCTGTAATAACACAATTAAGAGGAAGATAGGTATTGTCATCTGCTCTCACCAGAACTATCAGGGTCACAGTGGGGGAAAAAAAAAAGTATGACAAGTTACTCCAGTTTTCTTCAGTATGCTAAAATTGCTCACTATATTTCTGTACTGAAAAACATTCTTAAGAAATGTACTACTCTCATTTTTTTTATTATTATTTTGCTTAAGCTGTATTTTAAGTATTTTTGAATCCATGAGCTGCAACACTGAGTTACAAGTTTTCTTTAGTATTAAAAAACATGCACTAGTGTGAATGGGTATGCCTTTTGAATTTTAAAGGAGAATCAGAGTTTATATTTCTGAAGAATCAAGATTGCAAATAAAGGTTCTACTAGAAAGAAAGTTGGACTGTTTTGGCGTGGTACCATTTGGAGTTGTATAATGCTTTACAAAAACTTTTCTAGATATGTTTGTATTTTGCCTTATTTTAAAATACATATAATTAAGTCCCTTTTTTATAAATCAGCAAAATAAATAATTTCAAACTCAATTAAACAGAGATAATGGAATGTGCTTCTTAGGTGGATAGGTTTCTTGAAATTTGTATTTTAAATATAAAAAGAACAAACACCGAAATATGGGAATATCCTCTTGAGGACAAAAGAAGTATATGTTTGGAGGAAGCAAAAAAAGAAAGACTAAGGCTGATCAGTAATCATCTGGTACATTTTTGATGAAAATTGATGATTCAGTTAAACTTAGATTTTTGCATAACCCTTGGTTGCTGAATGGCTTGGTCTTATCCATATTATTTTTGTAAGTGATCTTGTGTTTGTTCCAAAGTGGAATGAAAGGAGGTTGTAACACCTCAGTGTTTCTGTAAACAATCATTCTTGTTTCTGTCACTAAACATACTTTATGTGTAAACAGCTGGAAAAAGCTTAGAAAGAGAGACTGTTGCAGAGAGAATCTTACCTCCATCACCTAGTGGAGGTAACCCTCCATAAAGTTACCCTTTGCTTTTGGAGTTTTTAATGAAGTAATGGTGATAAGCAGCTGAAGTAGGAGCAATAACTACATTTTTTTAAAGTAAAAATTAATTCTCTAAAATATAAAAATGATACTTTGGAGAATATTTTTGACCTATCAAATAATACTTAAGGGATAACTGGATTTTTCCATTCTGATGAGCTTGGGTATACATTTTCTTGAGCATTTTCTCAGCGTAACTGTGTTCTCAAAATATTAAGACGTGCAATGTTGTTTTGGCCACCTGTCTTCTAAACTTAATCTTGGAAGCTGATTTAGGGGAAGAAAAACCCAAAAACAAAACTATAGTGGAATTTTTGTATTGGCAAAATCTAAGTATTTATCTGCTGCACTGTCCTACTTCCATATCTTCTAATGCTGTCTTCTTTAGGGAGCTCCAAACTCCATGTAGTAAGCTGTGCCATGTTGTATCATTAAAACAAGGAATTTTTTTTTTCTCAGAGTTTGAAGGAGGATAATATTGTTGTAAAATAAATGGGAAACACCTTGTAGCTTTTGTTTAATTGTTTAGGATATTTTAATGCCTTAGAGCTGGTAGCCTCTTTAGTTCAGGAATTAACGTGGAAATGTCCTTTGGCCTCTCAAAGTACAGAACCAGTTTTGTCACTTCTGGCCTTAAAATTTATAGTGTCCTTGTGGTAGCGTGGCATCTTAAAGTAATTAAGTTTCTTAAGTACTGTTGGTTTTTGCATTTAAGGTTTACAGCTCGACCGTTGGTGGAGACCATATTTGAAAGGGGAATGGCCACTTGTTTTGCATATGGACAAACAGGCAGTGGAAAAACCCATGTAAGTATTTCTTCTACATGTCAGCAATACACTTCTTTATGTACGATACACTTCGATAAATTCTAATAAGTAACAAATATGTAAGTTACAGTTCTGTGATCTTTATAGTGTATTTTTGGTCTTTTTTGGTTTTTTAATTTAGACTATGGGTGGTGACTTTTCAGGAAAGAACCAAGATTGTTCTAAAGGAATATATGCACTTGCAGGTGAGACTTTATTGTTCTGTTGGCTTTTTGCAAATTAGTTGAGGTCAATACATTTCTACTCCCTGTCGTACAAACATAAGGGTCTACATATTTTGCATTACAGTGGAGCTTTGGTAACATAAAAAATAGTTCCTAGGTGTGTAGTCTTTACACAGTAAAGTAAATATATATAAAAATAACTTCAAAAACATAAGAAATATAACTGATGATTAATTGAGTTTACAATTTTGGGGTCTTTGCATCTTCCAATGTACTGTGGCAGTTTAAACTGCAATGGTTTTTACTTGATTGACTGACCCTATCTGTTACACTTGCAAAATATGAGAGATGCTGTAAAATAGACTGTTATGCATTAATGAGTCTTCACTAAATGAAAATACATAACTAGGTTTCTTTTTATTTTGGAAATGTATTCACAGCTCGAGATGTCTTTTTAATGCTAAAGAAGCCAAACTATAAGAAGTTAGAACTTCAAGTATATGCAACATTTTTTGAGATTTACAGTGGTAAGGTAAGTACCTGATCTTTTTCTGAGGAAGGTGGAATTTCTCTTTCACAAAAAAGATTGTGAGCTTGTCACATAAAAGATTTTTTTTCCTTTTTGTACTGAAAGCTTTATTTCAAATAATTCTTTACGCTTCCCTTCCAATCATGTTTGTGCATGGAATGCTTTCCATATTTTGATACGAGATTTGAAGCAAAAATGTCTTTTAAAGCTCCTCTTTAACTGTTCTGTTTCCCTCCCCCCCAAGGTTTTTGACTTGTTGAACAGGAAGACAAAACTAAGAGTGTTAGAAGATGGTAAACAGCAAGTCCAGGTGGTGGGATTACAGGAACGGGAAGTCAAATGTGTTGAAGATGTTCTTAAGCTTATTGAAATAGGCAACAGCTGCAGGTATCTCCCATAGTTTCCACCAATTTTTCATTGTAAATTAAAGAATCGGAACAAGATTTTTTTTGTATCTCTTCATAGTGATGGCTTTTTAATATGCGGTGGTATTTTTGATAATGGCTGCAAGTAAGGAATCTACCTATCTTTTGAATAAAGATAGTTTAGAGTTTCTCTCCTAGAGAGAAATACGAACTGATTTTTCTACAGGATGTGAATTGCATGCATTATATAACCAGTTTACTGACTTAAATTCACATTGTTTATAATCTGGAATACTGCCAGATTCTTCAGTTCTAAAAGGCCTTGATATGAATCATAGAATCATTAAGGTTGGAAAAGACCTCTAAGACCATCCAGTCCAACCGTCAACCCAACACCACCATGCCCACTACACCATGTCCCTAAGGGCCTCATCTACACGTCTTTTAAATACCTCCAGGGATGGTGACTCCACCACTTCCCTGGGCAGCCTGTTCCAAGGCCTGACCACTCTTTCAGTAAAGAAATTTCTCCTAATGACCAATCTAAACCTCCCTTGGCGCAACTTGAGGCCATTTCCTCTCGTGCCATCACTTGGTACTTGGGAAAAGAGACCGACACCCACCTCACTACAACCTCCTTTCAGGTAGTTGTAGAGAGCGATAAGGTCTCCCCTCAGCCTCCTCTTCTCCAGGCTAAACAACCCCAGTTCCCTCAGCCGCTCCTCATATAAGACTTGTTCTCCAGACAGTACGTAGTGACAGAAGTTAAGTATAAAATTTTTATTTTTTGTTAAGATCCAGCTTTATTGTTTTTAAAATTAGCCTTGTGCATAGACTGCTGCCTGATCAGATAAAAATGCCATTGGCGGCATTTTACATGTAAGCTCTCTGATAGTCTGAAATCTTTGAGGATCTGATTATTCTTGCTTTTAAGAGGGAGGTAAAATGTTACTAATCTTCCATTTCTGTTTGAAGAATTGGAAAAATAGGTATAATTATACTATGTACATCAAATTATTAGGGTAAATACAGGACTCTGCCCTGAAAAAACTAACGTTCTGAGGGTAGTGTGTTTAACATGTATGGTCCTTCGCCTGTTCATATGTCCTTCCTTTCTTTCCTTTTCTTAAAGGACATCTGGCCAGACATCTGCAAATGCACACTCATCTCGAAGCCATGCAGTGTTTCAGATTATTCTCAGAAGGAAAGGGAAATTGCATGGTAAATTTTCTCTGATTGATTTGGCTGGCAATGAAAGAGGAGCAGATACTTCCAGTGCAGATAGGCAGACACGACTGGAAGGTGCGGAAATTAACAAGAGCCTTTTAGCACTCAAGGTAACTGAAATGTTTCCATTGCTGTTGAGTAGGTGGAAGCCTTCTACATATAATAGCAATGACTATTAAAATGAGTGTTTTTGCAGGCTTTGCTTGTCTATATTGTCCACTGATGTGACAGGTAAAATAACTTATTGATTTTTCCTTTAAATGCCTGAAGAAACACTTGGTAATTACCAAGTAGAAACATGGCAGAAACATTGTGCTATCAACTTTCATGTAGTTTAAAAAAAAAACCCAAAATCCCCAGTAGTTGAATTTGAACGCTTTTCTGATATACACCTAAAATGGGAGGAGAGATGACTGACTTTGGTACTCAAGGTCTGAAATACTAACTGGAAATATTCTTATTGATCTCAGTATATATTTTTTTTAAGAAAAGATAAAAAATAAAGTTACCTTTATGACAGATTTATTTGCCCCTGTTAATTAATTAACTAAAGAAGAAAACAACACAACAGCACTATGTCCAGAAAGAATTAACAAATCGATTAAAATAACCCTTGTAAGTTGGAATCCATTTTTGACTACTCTTTATAGCAAATTGTCTGATACAATCACTTTGCAGATTTTAATACATTAATCCAGAACACATTAAGAGAGCTAAGAAATATTATTTAAATATTCAAATGCTTTTTTTGTTTGTTTTATAATGTTCGAAAGAGGTTCAGTCTAAATAGGGAAAGTAATTTTTTGGTCTCAGTTGGGGAAACAGTAGTTTTGAATGGCCCAGAACTTGTCTCTGTTGTTGGTTAGCTTTGCTTAGGTTTACTGCTCTCTGCACCAGCACTGTGGTTTTATATAAAGAATCTAAACCCAAAAATCACTGTGCTTACTTTTTTATCCCAGTATAAACTTGGGAGAAGACTTGTATCAGACTCTAAGCAGATCTCACAAAACACCACAAAATTGTAACGTGTCATTACAAAATTGTATGTCATGTTGAAAAATTGGAAGCAGCAGTTCCAAAACTGTGGCCTGTTTTGATTTAGTATCAAAATAAATAATGCAAACAACATTGTGTTGATGTTATCACTTGTTTCCAAATGTAATTGAATAAAACTGTTGTTTTTTTTTTTTTTTTAGTTTACTTGCTGATTTTGTGCTGGCTAGTGCCTTCAGTGCAATACCCATGCAACATACTTAGTTCATTTTCATACAACTTGTCTTTTTAATTATAGTGAAAGGCTCTGCTGCTGCTGTACTGGTGGTTGTGATCTAAATTATATGGGGAAGGGGAAATAAAAATAAGTGGAGATCTTGCAGAGGTCTAAACAGCGGTACAAGAAGATATAAATGTTTCTCAATTATATGTTAGTTTTCCATTTTTCATCTATCCCCAAAAACATTACACAGTTTTTTCCATTTGTATTCAAGACCCTTGAAGTTATTGTCAAGTTCGAATTAAACTAGTATGTTCTGAGGAGTGGTTTTTGGTGCTAATTTGCATGTGGATATCAGTCCTGTCTTAACCTGTTCAGATTTTTGATACAGGAAATTATTTCTGTAATGTCTCTACATGGAAGTAGTGTTGTCATTTTGTTACCTGGTTTTCTGAGCTGTGATGAAAAGCAAAAGTAGTTAAAAACTCCATTAATTTAGAAGCTGGCAATGTCCTCCTATAATCCTTTCACTATTAAGGAGACAATCCAATTCTAATTTTTCAAGAGTGAGCAAACTAAAAATCATTATAGTAAATTAAAATATCTTAATTAAACTTGTTGGTTGCCATATCAGTAATTCAACATACACATTTGTTACTGTTTTTAGTTTGTAATGTCACTTGTTGAAAATCTGTTGCCCCTCTTCCTGTCTAATCTGCTTTTCTCCTTATGTAAGTATAGTAGTAATGTACAAACAAATTAAAAATTTTCAAGGAATGCACTGCCTTGCTCACCTATAAGTATTGAGTCCTTTTTAGCGTTTGCATGTGAAATTCACATTCAACAAGCTTCAGTCTTTCTGTTTATCTGAGCTGTGTCCATTCTATAAAATTCAGCTGGTGAGTTTTTTAAATAATCACTTTAGTTAAAGCCAACTTGCCCTTGTGTTTGTTCTGTTCTGTATCATGGCAGTTTTATTCTGAGCCCGTTTAGTTCTGGTTTATGCTATTTCACAGTTGCAATGCTTTCTTGGATTATCATCCCACAGTTTCTAGCCTGGCTTTTGGAAAAAGCTGTTTCTAGGAAATTTCAAAAGGCCACAAGGATATGGCTGCAGCTGGAGGATTAGCTGAACTACTGTAGAATTATTCATGTAACACAAAAGCCATTCCATCTGTTAGTCCTGCTAAAAGCAAAGCTATAATATGAAAAGATTTTGATGTACGGTTGTTTGAAGAGGTTCTGTGTGTAAATGTGTTAAAACTGTACCAAGGAAGCCCTGAATCTGAAGAGATGCCTGTACACAAAGTATTAAGACAAAGCCAGAAACTGGAATTAATGATCAAAATATGACAACAACAACAAAACAGAAATTTAAATTTAAACTTTATTTCTGTAAGAAGTAATTTATTAGCTGATGTTAGAACTCTGAGTGGGCAGAAGTGATGTTTAGATTAGTGTGATCTTGGTTTGCACTGTTGTACTTGGTTGCTGCTGTAACTTCTATAGTAATTTCTTAATATTTACTTCTGCACAGTATTTGTCTCTGGAACTCTCCAACCAATTGCAAATATTAGTTTAGCCCCATACCCTTCTTGTGAGTGAAAGGGGAGACGTTATCCCTGTTTTTTCACATGAAGAATATTTTAAAACAGGGAATGATTTACATTTTCAAGTGTCTTCCAATATTGAGTACATCAGTACAGAGCTATATTTACTAGGTTTGTGACATGTGGAAGCTTTCAGAAAGTTTGGGCACCAGCGTTTTCTTCTGAGCTGTAAAGAAAGTCAGTGGTAGAGCCAGAATCAAAGCTACTGCTTTTAACTGATAGAGTTAACGCGAGTCGCTGTCCATGCTGCTTCTGCTGGCAGAGGCTGTAGATCATTCAGGCTTTTGCAGCTCATAATAAGAAATAGTTGTTAGTCTGGAGATATAACATCAACACTGAATTTTTTGTTGTTGTTGTTGGATACAATATATGTAAAAATTTTGGATGAGATTCAGAAAGTTTTTAGGCTCCTAAGTCCTTTTTAAGTTCCTACCTCTCTACTGAACTTAATGAGAGGTAAAAGCCTAACACTTCTTGAATTCAAGCTTTAATAGTAAATTTTAATGATATCTTAGAGGACAGCAGCATAACTAAGGCATATATTTTCTGATTTTGAATTGCATTTGTATTATGTATTTTTCTTTAACATGGATTGAATAAATATAAACCTGTTTGTTCTTTCAGGAGTGCATTAGAGCCTTAGGCCGAAATAAACCTCATACACCATTCAGAGCAAGTAAACTTACTCAGGTGCTAAGAGATTCATTCATAGGAGAAAACTCCCGTACCTGTATGGTAAGTTTGTTTAGTTAACTGTATGTTTTAACAATTACAAACAGAAAAGAAGCTGGAAATTTAGGATCTTATGTTTAGAACTGGTCACTTGCTACTGGCAATGTGTTAGACTTAAGTTTATACGTTAACTGACACGATATTTGGAGTGAGTCTTTCAGCAGAGACATTTCAGATAACTTGCTCCCTTCTCACTTTTTATTGGCCTTTCTTATTGCTTGTTCTAGTTTTCTAGCTAGGCACCTAGCTAGAAGCACTTCTAGCTTGAGGGTTTGTTTGTTTCTTTCTTTCTTTTTAATAATGTCTTAATTATATTGTTGAATCAGAATTTTGGAAAAGGTGGTGTAGACTGGAAGTATAGTGGTGAGTTATGATCTTTAAATGACAAAGGCAAATTTAGAATTGGTATCAAAGGCATCAGAATATGCTCTAGGCTGTTGAGGGGAGAAGTAGTTGGGATAGATGGGATGCATAGTTGTGTACTGTATAAATGTGCATTTGCATCAATCTGAAAAACAGAATTCTTCTGTCAAATGGTGGAAAGGACAGATAAAAGCACAGATGTCCAGTGGTTTTATTTGTCCATCCTTAACGTTTCTCCTTATGGAAATGCAAACTCTCTGCAGTGGACACCGACTGTTAGGCTTGTTTGCTGTGGTGGGTTGACCTTGGCTGGCCGCCAGGTGCCCACCAAGCTGCTCTATCACTCCCCTCCTCAGCAGGACAGGGGAGAGAAAATAAGACGGGGTATAACTTGTGGGTCAAGATAAAGGCAGTTTAGTAAAGCAAAAGCAAAGGCCATGCGCGGAAGCAAAGGAAAACAAAAGATTTATTCTCTACTTCCCATCAGCAGGCAATGTCCAGACACTTCCTGGGAAGTAGGGCTTCAGTATGCGTAGCGGTTGCTCCAGAAGACAAATGCCTTAATAACGAATGCCCCCCCTCCTTCTCCTTTCTCTTAGCTTTTATTGCTGAGCATGAGGTCATATGGTATGGAATATCCCTTTGGTCAGTTTGGGTCAGCTGTCCTGGCTATGTCCTCTCCCAATCTCTTGCCCACCCCCAGCCTACTGGCCTTTGGGGGTGAGGGGGGATGTTGGAGAGACAGCCTTGATGCTGTGGGAGCACTGCTCAGCAGTAGCCAAAACACTGGTGTGTTATCAACACCTTTCTAGCTACCAATACAAAGCACAGCACTATGAGGGCTGCTATGGGGAAAGTTAACTCCATCCCAGCCAGACCCAATACATTTGTGTTGGTTACTTTTCACAGGCTCCTTGGAATTAGTCTAGAGGCCACAGAAGTCTGCAGACCACAACATGAAAACCATGGTGTTAGGGCAGCCTAGTCTTCTCTTTAGATGTTAGGTACGGTTCTAATTTGAAAATGGTGGTAAAATAGCATTTTTGATTAATCTTTTATTCTTCTTCAGTTTTCTAATGAAAACACAGGATTGTTTTCTTTCCACTGAGACATAACTTCATAAATCCTATTCAGGATCAGAAAGCTAAACTGTGCATCTCTAGCCAATGTAACCACACTGCTGAAGAAGGTTTGGAAAGTTAGCCTGTTGGGAATTGCTCTCTGTACATAGAAGGATTAACATTTGTGAATGTTTCATGAAGTTCTCACCATCACCCTTACCACTCCCTAAAGTGCTAACAAGCTGTCTTCATTTTGGTGAAGCTTTTTTATTTAATTATTACTCTTCTCATAGAGTTGACGTAACATTTTTTCCTGTTTAAATGTATGAGAATGCCATTGAGAATAATCCATGATCTATGGGTAAAGCTTCTGATAAAGCTTGCATTCCTTCCTTTTATATTCAGTATAGTTCTAAATTAAGGAAAAAATCCCCTCTGAAAGTGAGTGGAAATATGCTTGAATTATTTTTTATTTTCTCATTCATATAACTACAGTCACTTTATAATTAAGAATAAGAAAACCCTTTCATGATGAGATACTGCTTTCAAACTCACTCTTCCTGTTACTTTTTCATGTAGTTCCTCAGTACTAGGACCATTTGTGACATTCTGGTTTTAGTGTTTGTTTACATGTAATTTTTATCAAGAATTTAATCAGCAATGTTTTTTCTTAAGATACTGATGTGGGAAGAAGAGCACTTGGGTGGTTATGACTTACTCTGAATTATAGTTGAAAGGAAGGAGGGAAAGAAAAGAAACCTACAGTGCATCTTTACGATTGTTTGAATTGAGCTCTCACATTTGCAGCACTTGTTCCTGCAATAACTAGATGGATGCAGAAAAAAGCTGCCTGCCTAGAGATCTGACAGGTCTCTGAACAGCGTATATTGAATTGAGGGAGGTGTGGGAGATACCTTAGCCTAGAATTACCTCCAGTCCTCCCCAGTTCCCTGGAAAGAGGAGAGGAGATTTGCACTCCAGTGGCCAAGTGGTGAGAAGAGTGGATAATGATCTGCAGCTTTACCACTCTTCTGGGTCTTCCTTTGCCTCTTTTATCAAGAAAATGTATTCAACCTTCCAGTGTGGTATTTGCATTTGGCTCTTTGGCAGGGTGTGTCTGGTTTGTAAGCATGTTCATGTTTAGGTTTTTTATCATACACTGGCAAAATTTTACTGATGAAATATACAGGGAAAGAAAAGGGCAAGTCATTATGGTTTATAATAGCTAAAGTTGAACAGTATTTTATTAAAAGAGTACTTATCCTGCAGGTACACTGACTGCTTGTTTGCAGCACAGCCATGTAATTAACTGTGGTGCTTCGAACTTCTAAAAATTAATGCAAAAATAGTTTAATAATGAGTAGTTTCATTTCAGGTTTCTGCAGTTGACTGTAGGGATCACTTCTATGTTCTCTAGAAGAGTGTCTACTTTATGTGAAGTAAATTAAAGCATAGAACTTTTTAGGTACAGTACTGTTATAACAAGGTAATATGTAGATAATGATAGCATTTCCTCCCAAATATTTTAGCCTGTTACAGGCAAAATAAATTAAAGAGACTGCAACATAGAAGTATTATTCAATTGGAGAATATTATTTATTGAACATGTAAGATAATTCATCAAAATTTGTCCTCTTTTAAGGTGCTGGTTTTGCTTGTCAGTGAGGAGGCATTTATTGTAAAAGGATTCCTCAACAATACAAAGATTTGATCCAATGTTCTAATGTGCTATTAGAGAGTAAGACATTTTGCAAATATGTGATACTTTTTAATATGGAAAGCATATAAAATGATGTAGTAAAAACTTGTGATTTTAACTTTCTGAGAGATTCTTGAAATGTCCTGGTATAAAATACCTACTGGGCTTTTTCCACTTCATTTCTGATATACTAATCTTTAAATGGGATGTTTGAGTCAAATTTCTTTTGGTAATTTCTACACTTAATTTTTATTTGACTTTTCCTTTTATCATTTACGGAATTTCTTGTTGCAATTTTAAAAGTTACATCTTTAGGGATGGAGCATCTTGTCTGTATATAAGGTTAAAATATGATTTGGAAACTTATTCTTTTCAAATTTCAAAAAAATTTCAAAAAATTATTTTGAAAATAACTTCCCTGTGGACAGTTATGACTAGGATCTGCATCGTTCTAAAGAAATCCAGAGACATACAGTCAGCATAAATAGGTTTTTTTGAACTTTATTAGTTGTTGCAATTTTAATGAAGTTCTTGTCCTTAAATAGTTTCAAAACCCATTTCATAGAATCGTAGAATCATTTAGGTTGGAAAAGACCCTTAAGATCATCCAGTCCAACCGTTAACACTACCAAGTCCACCACTAAACCATGTCCCTAAGCGCCATGCCTACACGTCTTTTAAATACCTCCAGGGATGGTGAGTCAGCCACTTCCCTGGGAAGCCTGTTCCATTGCTTGACAACCCTTTCAGTGAAGAAATTTTTCATAATATCCAATCTAAACCTCCCTTGGCACAACTTGAGGCCATTTCCTCTCGTCCTATCACTTGGTACTTGGGAAAAGAGACCAACACCCACCTCGCTACAACCTCCTTTCAGGTAGTTGTAGAGAGTGATAAGGTCTCCCTTCAGCCTCCTCTTCTCCAGGCTAAACAACCCCAGTTCCCTCAGCCATTCCTCATAAGACTTGTTCCCAGACCCTTCACCAGCTTCGTTGCTCTTCTTTGGATGTGCTCCAGCACCTCAATATCTTTCTTGTAGTGAGGGGCCCAAAACTGAACCCAGTATTTCAAGTTGTTTTTGAAGAGTTACATAGTAGGATAATATATCATAATTTGAAATTTGCAAGGTAGCTACATAGAATAGTCTCATTTTGTAACCAGTACTGCATCTTTGACGTGCTGCATCCTTGACATGCTGCAGTCATAGCTGAAGTGCCAGACTCTCCAGGGGGGGAGTAGGAACTTGGTGACTTCAATGTCCTAAAAGGGCCATTGATCCCACTGTGATGGCTTATAAGCAATGTAGACACATTCAAAATAGGAAGAATGCTAATTACAGGTCTTAAGGATATTCCTGTCCATAAATAGTGCTGCTTTTTCCATCCTCATTTGGAATTATGAATGAGGAAGCGAGTGACGGAGAGGTCGGAGTCCTCCTGTCCTGCCTGGACTGGACTTGTTGAGGCATGAGACATATGATGTAGTGCACGTTTCTGTTCAACAGACTGAGTCTTATGCATGGGTTCTTGTGCCCTGAAGGGGGTATTGACATGGCTGACAGCACCTACAGTGGCACTTCCCTATAGCAGCTGTACCTTATATGCTTCAGAAAGTTGGAGCAGTCCCCTGGCGTTATGACAGTTGCCGTGTGTGGTGTAGTCTGAACGTTAAACTGATGGAAGAGATGCGTGCACCTTTCACGTTAAATGACTTTGGAAGGATTTTAGGAACTTGTAGGTTTTTTTTAATTAGCACCCAGAATGCTTTATAGAGAGACATGCAATCATATGATCTTTTTAAATCTACACTTGTTGTTTTCATTAGTAACTGATGTGTACCAGTATTAGAGGTTTAAACTTAAGTCTATGTGGTAGCAGGCTCTTTAGACTTTCTAACCCCCTCCCACCGCATATTTTTCCTTTCTCCTCAGTAGGAGAAATTCCTCTCAGGATGACTACCTGTGCTTTGTACAGTAATGTCAGCAGCAGGATGAAAGACAAGACCAGGATTATCTAATCTTCATCAGTTTCGGTCTTCTGATGCTATGCTGCCAGAAAAAATGTTAGTGTGTAGGATCATAGAGGTGTTTGTCCTGGGTAGTGCCTTTATGGCTCTCCCGAAAGGAGCACAGATGAAAAAATTGGATTACTGAGAGAAGCTAGGACAAATAATGATGCCACTGTTGCCTGATCACAGTTATTATTTTTGCTGAGTGCTGAAAAGAAGGTGAGATCTTCAGGGTATTTTATTTAACTGGAAAAGGAAAGACTTATAGATTCCAGATATGTTTGATAATAAGTTAGCTATCAAGTATTATTTACAGATAATTCTGAACGTCCAGTTCAGAAAAAAAAATATAAATCTTTACTTAGGAAAATAGTTAAACGCATGCTTATCTTTAATATTATTAAGTACAGTTTTGGACTGTGGCCAAAACAGATCTCTCAAATAAGCATAGAGTCTGCCTGAATGGAGAACAGCCTACAAAGATATATATCTCGCAGGAGCAGGCTGTCCCCATGTGCCGCAAGAAGAACGGGCGGGGAAGACAACCGGCCTGGCTGAGCAGGGAGCTCTGGCTGGGACTCAGGAAAAAAAGGAGAGTTTATCACTTGTGGACGAAGGGGCAGGCAACTCAAGAAGAGTACAGGGATCTTGTTAGTTCATGCAGGGAGGAAATTAGAAAGGCAAAAGCCCAGCTAGAACTCAACCTGGCCACTGTCGTGAGAGACAACAAAAAATGTTTTTACAAGTATATTAATGACAAAAAGAGAGCCAAGGAGAATCTGCATCCTTTATTGGATGCGGGGGGGGGGGGGGGGGGAACATTGCCACCGAGGACAAGGATAAGACTGAGGTACTTAACGCCTTCTTTGCCTCAGTCTTTAATAGTCAGAGCAGTTATCCTCAGGGTACTCAGCCCCCTGAGCTGGAAGACAGGGACAGCGAGCAGAATAAACCCCCCATAATCCCAGAGGAAGCAGTTAACGACCTGCTACGCCACCTGGACGCTCACAAGTCTATGGGGCCAGATGGGATCCACCCGAGGGTACTGAGGGAGCTGGCGGAGGAGCTTGCCAAGCCACTCTCCATCATTTACCAGCAGTCCTGGTTAACAGGGGAGGTCCTGGACGACTGGAGGCTCGCCAATGTGACGCCCATCTACAAGAAGGGCCGGAAGGAGGATCCGGGGAACTACAGGCCTGTCAGCCTGACCTCGGTGCCAGGGAAGATCATGGAGCAGTTCGTCTTGAGGGCACTCACAAGGCATGTCTGGGACAACCAGGGGATCAGGCCCAGCCAGCACAGGTTCATGGAAGGCAGGTCCTGCTTGACCAACCTGATCTCCTTCTATGACCAGGTGACCCGCCTAGTGGATGAGGGAAAGGCTGTGGATGTGGTCTACCTGGACTTCAGTAAAGCCTTTGACACTGTCTCCTACAGCATTCTCCTAGAGAAGCTGGCGGCTCACGGCTTAGACAAGTGTACTCTTCTCTGGGTAAAAAACTGGCTGGACGGCCGAGCCCAGAGAGTTGTGGTGAATGGAGTTAAATCCAGTTGGCGGCCGGTCATGAGCGGTGTTCCCCAGGGCTCAGTTTTGGGGCCGGTCCTGTTCAATATCTTTATCAGTGATCTGGATGAGGGGATTGAATGCTCCCTCAGTAAGTTTGCAGACGACACCAAGTTGGGTGGGAGTGTTGATCTGCTTGAGGGTAGGAAGGCTCTGCAGAGGGACCTGGACAGGCTGGATCGATGGGCCGAGGCCAGCTGTATGAGGTTCAACAAGGCCAAGTGCTGGGTCCTGCACTTGGGCCACAACAACCCCATGCAACACTACAGGCTTGGGGAAGAGTGGCTGGAAAGCTGCCCAGAGGAAAAGGACCTGGGGGTGCTGGTTGACAGCCGGCTGAACATGAGCCGGCAGTGTGCCCGGGTGGCCAAGAAGGCCAATGGCATCCTGGCCTGTATCAGAAATAGTGTGGCCAGCAGGAGTAGGGAGGTGATCGTGCCCCTGTACTCGGCACTGGTGAGGCCGCACCTCGAATACAGTGTTCCGTTTTGGGCCCCTCACTACAAGAAGGACATTGAGGTGCTGGAGCGTGTCCAGAGAAGGGCAACGAAGCTGGTGAAGGGCCTGGAGCACAAGTCTTATGAGGAGCGGCTGAGGGAACTGGGACTGTTTAGTCTGGAGAAGAGGAGGCTGAGGGGAGACCTCATCGCTCTCTACAACTACCTGAAAGGAGGTTGTAGCGAGGTGGGTGTCAGTCTCTTCTGCCAAGTACCTAGCGATAGGACGAGAGGAAATGGCCTCAAGTTGCGCCAAGGGAGGTTTAGATTGGACATTGGGAAAAATTTCTTTACTGAAAGAATAGTCAGGCCTTGGAACAGGCTGCCCAGGGAAGTGGTGGAGTCACCATCCCTGGAAGTATTTAAAAGACATGTAGATGAGGCGCTTAGGGACATGGTTTAGTGGGCATGGTGGTGTTGGGTTGACGGTTGGACTGGATGATCTTAGAGGTCTTTTCCAACCTTAATGATTCTATGATTCTATATAAAAATAATCTGGTAATTGATTGCAGGATACATTAGACTTACTTTCTACTGAGTTGCATATTTCCCTTTTTGAGGAGTCTTATTTTTTCAAGTAGAGTTTTGCGTTTAGTTATTATGTTAGGAAGACTGTGAGATGGGGGAAATTGACTGAAATTTCTATGAATTCTTAATGTTTCAGGTATGGTTGAAAAAGTTAAATTGAAGCTTTGACTTGACATCTCTCTTCTTGAGATGTCATTGTATTAGGACAGCTGTACATAGTAAACAGTTTTTGTAGAGCATCTCAAATGAAAGTGGAGATAAAAAAAAAAGTTAATTTGAATTCATCTACCCTTTCATCTGTACAAAGCAATTTATTAATGCGTGGCTTGTTTTCTCCAGATCGCTACAATTTCTCCGGGGATGGCATCATGTGAAAACACTCTAAATACGTTGAGATACGCAAATAGGTATGGAAAATGTTATTGCTTATAGCTATACTGGCTGTAGATCACTGATGTTTGGAATACTGTTTTTCCAATATGTATAATTATTTTAACTACTTGAATAATTTTAGCGTACTTGCATTTCTTAATAAGATTAAAACCAAAATACTGATTACTGATTCAGGCTCACATTTAATTTAATTTGTCACTTTTTACAACCATTACAAGAGAATCAATAGAAACTGTATTTAAGCCATTTTCCAGAGATGGATATAGTGTGGATTGCAAGGAATGTGGGAGATGCCCCTATTAGTTTTGCCCCTGCTCTGGAGGCATCACCTCTTGCATTAGGGTTAGTCGGTTTTCATGATGATTTCCTGGGGTGTTAGCTGAAATACCTTTCTGCAATGTGATTTTTCATCCCCTTGGTGGAATTGCATTCAGTTGCCAGCCTGTTTCTTTTGTATATATAATATATCATATCATATCATATCATATCATATATATATATCTATCTCAACTAGTTTATTCTTATGAAAATTCTGCAGTTGCTGTGGCCCAAATTTTATACTTCCCAACTTCAGGCAAATATCTGAGACCCCTAAGTAAAGAGTCAGTTAATCCAACAGTGACGTTATAATCAGTGTAGAGAAATTAGCGCCTCCAGGGGCTGATGCAGCACCTCTGAGACCTGTACTGCTCTCTGAAAGTGTTCGTCTCTTCAGTGAGTGTGAAAGGAGCCTTCCCCAGATGCAGTTCTCCTTAGTTTAATGTCTGTGGAGATGGAGTCCTGCATGTGCCTGCAGTCAGACCTGCGACCCAGAGACCCACCCCCCGCTTTGCTGCAAAGAACAAAGGAGGCAAACAAGCTTCTTTGCCATCAGAAAGCCTGGTTTTGCCAGAAGAGGCTACCACCTAGTGGCCTGCTTGCCCCGGTGAAAGATAGGGCAGAACCACGTCTGCTCCTGCTTGGCTGGGCACCCTCTCCCCAGCCAGTCGCTAACTGGGCACAAAGGGCTGCTAGGGAAGCTTACCACCCGCTCCTCTCGGTATCCGAATGTCTGTGTTTGGATCAAGGGAGTTAGTAGCAAATCTGCCTGGCTCGGACCAGTCTATGTGATTTCCTTCCTGGTGAGAAGGGGGCATCTACTCCCCTGCTTACAGTAACATAACGAAGGACGTTGCACATTCATCAAGACTCATTGGATCTTTCTATCCCTTATAGAATACACATTGCTGAAGTGACTCCAGAAAAAGACACTGCAAAACAAATTAAATATCTATTTCTAGTATACTAAATCATTGTGCTGAAACTGTTTCTTCCCCTTGGTGTTAATTTTGTATGTTGTTATGGAGTAAATGCCTATCACTGTAAAGTTGCTTCATGTGTTTTGTGTAGTATTTTAATTTTTTCTGGCAATATATCATTTTCATAGTACAAATAGTTTTTAGGTGCTGAACACCAGTGTCTGAGCAGTGTAAGACAGGGGGCAGTATAGAATTTAAAGTATTATAGTGTTTTGATATGTTAAAAGGAACAGTTTAATGGAATATTGAACATAGAGCAAATTTTATTAACTGCACGAACTGAAATCTGGAATTACTCTTCTGAAAACATTGCTATTATAGTCTCCTGCAAATTAGCAGCACTGGTTTTGTTCAATTTTGTTAGTGATCTGTAACTCTGTTTGCAGAAGGTTTAAATACGTTGACACTCTAACTTGTGTTTTAATATAAAAATAATTTTATTGTTAAACTGTTAAAGAGGAATGCTAAACAAAGAGTTGTCATTTTAACTGTGTTTATGAGAACATTTTCTTTTAATTTGCCACTGTATTTTGCTGCTGCAGAGTAAAGGAATTTGGAATTAGTCCTTCGGACATTCCCTTCTCACAGGGTAGTGGCAGTCGCTCTGATCTCTCTCCTTCCTATGAGTATGACGACTTTTCTCCTTCAATCACCAGGTCTACTTCATTCTATACATGGAATCTTTATTTTTAAGATTTCTTTTTGGCAATGTAATTTTACAGACCAACCTTTCATTAGTCCCCTTGCCTTGAGACACATATACTTTGTTTTTATTTTGTTTGGCAGGTGATGGTTCTGCATGATCTGCAATCATCTTCCCACCATTTTGTTCACCCTCCTTAAACATCCACACTCTGTATCCAGGCTTGCTAGTTTCCTTTATACATTTAAAAAAAAATGGTGATGTCACCTTTGTACATTTAGTGGACCAAATCTGACAAGTCTGTGTTTAGGGTAATTTGAATATGTCTAATTAAAAAAGAAAATAATTTTAATACATATATATTTTTAAAACTTTTCATCACTCCAAAGATGAACGAAATACAGTTTCCATTGTAGTAAATATGTGCTACTTGAAAAAAAAAAATTCCCCTTAAAAATGAAGAATTTGTTCTAAAACTTGCTATACTTGCAGACTTTGATGTTTCTGTTTCATAAATGTTCTTTTAAATGGGCTTTTTTTGGACAGAATCATTATCAATCTTTTAAACTATTTTCATGCTGCAAGAGCCTAACATTTTAATAAGATATTTTTGCCTTTGAAATTATTTTAATTAAAGGATCTATTCATTCTCTGGGATACTTGGTTGCAAATTATTATTTTCTTCAGAATTCTTGGTGGATTTGCTTATAACAACTAGTGGGGTACTGATTGACTAATTTTTTTGAAGCACAATTGTGTGCACAGAAAAAGAAAGATGGTCAGGTTTAGGGTGCTGAATGAACTTTTCTTTCAAATATTATTCATTGTTAAAGAGTTAATATTGAGGGTTTGGAGATTTTTGCCCTCTTAACAATGAGTAGTAAGATTTCAATGAAAAAATGCCTCTTGCTAGAAGATGGACTGTAATCCACCTGCAAGTAGTTGAAATTCAATGGTCCATGCTTTTTAGGAGTTGGACTAACATCTTTTGGTCACTGAAAGTACATTAAATTTGTGAAGCTTACATCATCATCCTTATAAAATGAATTCAATTGCGCATAAACCCATAGAGCTTTATTTTTGGTTGTGACTCTTTTGCACAGGAAGTTACTAATTTACAAATTAAATATTTTCTGATTGTAGGGTGAAGGAGCTGATGGTTGATCCTAGTGCTGCAGGAGATATCCGTCCTATTATACACCATGCTCCAAATCAGATTGATGACTTAGAGACACAGTGGGGTGTGGGGAGCTCTCCTCAGAGAGATGATCTCAAACTGCTTTGTGAACAAAATGTGAGTGTTTTACAGCATTACATGGAAAGAGATGATGATAAATACAGTGGCAGAACAAATCCAGAGCAATGTGTATTTATAGCCTGTTAGCAATATCATTAAGTAGATACAGCATGCCCCTTCACCTTTTCACTTTATGGTATTACGTTCATTCCCATACACAAAAAAAAAAAGGTTCCTTGAAGGGTGAGAGGAGAATGTTTTACTTTTCTTTATCTTCCTTGCTGATTAGGGCTTTTAATGTCTAGGCAGGGTCTGCTCTAGGCTCTCGCGTTTTTTTAGTGTGCATTTTTTCCAGTATAGCTTCATCTCTTATTAGGTAGTTAGAAGTAGCCTGGGAAATGCATCCATTTTATTTAACACTCCTGTGGTTTTGACCGTTACTTTCCCTGCATGCAACACCTGTTTCAAGCGAGTTTGCCTTTCTCTGTGTTTAGAAATCTGGCTACCCATCATTCCTCTTCCCAACATCCTGATTTTCATGGAGTGAAACCCCAGAGCAATGTTTGGGAGAGAGCCACATCATGTTCCCAGGATGTGTCCCTGGGCTGCATGAGTGGAGAGCTGGGACTGAGAAGCATCTTCTAAAGGGCATTTTTCCCTCACTGCTGATTATCAGCTCTAGTCCTGGTTCCTTAAATGTTCAACAGGGATTAAAACTTGGTTTGTGAAAATGCTGATGAAAGACAGAAAAGAAAAATCCTTACTACCCTAACTTATTTTTCTCAAGACTCTCTGCCTTCTCAAACACCTCTTCATGGTGTTTGCTGTATTTCTCATTTTAGTAACTGGCTCTTCTTCCAGTACTTTACTTTATTTTATAAGAACATGCTAGTGATTCCTAGAGCTTCCCACTGGACAGTCCTTCCAGCCAGATATCCTTTCATATCATACTTTTTCGTTGTTCATGTGGAATTCAATTAAGCTTTACAATGTGTTTTTTAAAAGATTTTAAAGGCATGGTATAAGGAACCATACTGTCTTGCTAAAACATTAATTGCAGCCTATCTAGCGCTTTCTCCTTTGATTGTTAACTATTTATGTCTAAGGAAGTCCTGTTTGTCCCAGTTTGTAAATCCATGTTGTGCATTCTTCTAATGTATTAATCACTACATACTTTTTAGATTTTTCACTTTACATTTATTCCACTTTTTTTTTCCAAAGGACTAATTTAATTTTGATTTCCTGAAATGTATTGAATGTAATTGCTGTTCTGTTTTTTGAAAATTGTCGTCTGTCTATTGCGGTATGCACAACAAAAAGTCCTGATGGAAAACGAGTTTTCTGTAGGTGTTAAAACCTACTAGAAATTAGTATTCTTCCCTTGTGACTTCCTCCTCCCACTACTTTAACTTGTTTTTTTTTTCATGTGGAATATTCTGTTTTCCAGTATTCACTAGGATTAGTGGCTGGAAATTTTTAATGAATATGAATTAAATTTAACTCTGTGAACATTTTGAATTTATTGCCCTCTCCACTCATTTCTGGAGATTTTCTTGTTAGAAGTATTAAGTTCTATTTTTGACAGGTTCTGCTTTCTGCATATTTCTTTTCATGTTCTGTGATGAGATGGATCACATTCAATATATTTCTTGTAGCCACAGTTCTTTCCAGACTAACAAGCTTAACTATTGTTTTTAGGAAGAGGAAGTTTCTCCACAGTTGTTTACTTTCCATGAAGCTGTGTCACAAATGGTAGAAATGGAAGAGCAAGTAGTAGAAGACCACAGGGCTGTCTTCCAGGTAAAAGATGGAGCTCTACTTTGTTTTATCCTAATCCAGGAATTCAGGTTTTCCCAATGAAAGTGCATACTCTTGAAGATGTAGGATATCATCTGGTCATTCCGCTGCTGTCAGAGATTTCTAAATTGTTTTATTACGCTAAGCCCATTGTAGCAAACAAATAGGAACAGATGTTTAGATCCCGTAACCATTAATCTTTGTCCCCATGATGAAAGAGAAGCATATTTTTCTACCATCCCAGAAATTTAGTAAAATTTTCCTTTTCTTCTCAACAAACATTCCTAAATAGACTGCGTTCATCGTAAGAAAAGTTGCTATTTTCTTTTTACTATTTTAACTATTTACGATATTTTCTGTGTTAGTGCTTTTCCAGCATTAGTGACTGTTTTTTCTAGTTGCAGGGAGCTTACTCAGATTGGCCTTGAAATTTTCAATTTCACTGTCTAATCTATGCCAATATTCCTATGCCAAAGCTGGCAATTAATAGTAATGTCTCTATATAGTAACGTCTCTATCAGCACCATTTCTGTTTGGTCATCTCCCTCTAAGATACTGCGATACTCCCTCCAAGTATCTCCTCTAAATATCCTTCTGTGACATCTTCCTCTGAGATACTGAGATCCAGAAGAAACAAATATATTTCTAACTGCCTGTTTGCTTCCTTTTTACAGATACATAAAGGTTTTCACTTGCTATTAGTCAGGGTCTTTGGAAGGAATACTGCCCATACAGTGTAATGCTGGTCAGTGCCACGGAGCCTTTTACATTCACAAAATAAATTGTAATAATAAGTATGAGTTACTAGTTTTCAGAAGGAAATGTGAGTTGCTTCTGTTCATAACCTTAGAGTCTTTAGGCAGGCTGTCCATTTGGCGCATCTGCTGCAAGAAAACAGCAAAACATTAAACCTGTAGGGAATACACACGTCTCCTCAATTTAGGTATCTAACTTAATGGAACATTGATGTGTGTTCATGTAATACAGTAGGATGCTAAATAACATATTTTACAACAGATGTAGAGATTTAGTTATTATGAAACATTAGCCCTGAAGTAAAACATGCAGAAGTGTGAAAGTCTTATGCCATATGCCATAGCTGTGTCCTAATGCTTGCGACTTCTGGAGAGACAAGCTGCATTAGTTTAACATGTTACTGCCTCTGTGTGTCCATCTGGCCTTATGCTGGAGATTACTGCTCCTCACAGCAGTCATTAGAAGGAAATGTGTCTGAGCCTCAGCTCCCTTCGTTCACAGCATGGCTTGTTAGTTTATGCCGTGGGTGGAGATGGGCTGCACCAATACAAAATCTACAAGCTGTAACACGCAGAAGTTGTCTTCTGTCAGCTTTCTCCTGGAAGCTGTTGATTCTGGGATACAAAGCATCCTATCTGAAAAAAAATGTCTAAAATAGATCAACTGAATGAATCATGCTCTAGAGGTGTTGGTCTTCCTTTGTTTCTTGGATATATGAGTTTACATTAGATGAGATGAATCCTATCCCAATGAGAGCTCCATCTGTCCTGAAAGCCAACAAAACATACATAGGGTTTGGACTATGCTTTCAATATTACTTGGACTACTGAGCACAGAGGGAAAGACTTAATTTTAGTATTTCAGGCCCAGCATGCCTAGAACTGTCAGCTGCTTTCTTTTTTTTTAAATCAAAGTATTTCCAATGGGATCAGTTCTCCTGATCACAGCTTTGCATGGTTCTGTAAGCTTTAAGCTCCTGGTTGCATTCTTCTTTGCTGCAAGACTTTTTTCTTTTTTTCCCCCCTCTTTTTTTTTTTAAATTCGGAGTGCAAAGATGCTTAAGAGCTGCTTTAACCAACTTTTACAGTACTCTTATCTGTCTGGGGAGTTAGCTCATGCAATAGAGAGCTTAAAATAGCTCTTCTTTTATACAGCTTCTCTCAAAACTGGTTTTGAGTATGGACAGAATTATCTTGGCTCCTTGACTGTAGTAATGACACTGTGATTATAGTCAGTGGCAACCAGCCCATACTTAAAATTGAAGCCTGGCTTCAAAGTTTGATACCTGCCTAAGGGGACATAACCATGACATAAAGTTCTGAGTTTCTTAGCTTTACAACCACCTAATGTTCTGAATTTGAAGAGAACTGGGGTAGCTAGGGTTTATCTGTTGCTGATATGACCATCGGAGTTAAGAAACTATGTAGAAAACATACAATTTTGCTGAATTAGGAATAAGGATTCATTTTAGGATTGAAATCTGTTATAGTGAGGTGACTAGACAGTAAAAGTGTGGTCATCTTGAGAAAAGGAGTAAGTAATTCAGCTCTTTGTCTTGAAACTTGTCTTGAAACTTTGCTAATGTATTTAGTTAGGTTTTTTTTAACTTTTATCTAGGAATCTATTAGATGGCTGGAAGATGAAAAAGCTCTTCTTGAGATGACAGAAGAAGTAGACTATGATGTGGATTCTTACGCTACCCAACTTGAAGCAATTCTAGAGCAAAAAATTGGTATTCTGACCGAACTTAGAGGTAGATTGCTTTTAATCACTTTTGTGTGCATTTTCATATGCCATGGAGACTTGCAGTAATAATGAGGAGGAAAAAAAAGAGTGTGGTTATGTTTTGGGGTCTTTTTTCACCTTATGCTGTCCTGTAATGTTCTGTGGAAAGAACATTTATTCTGCTGCCTAAGAACAAGCTCACATCTGTGTTCAGTTCATCCTAGTTTAACGGAAAAGTCTCTGCTTTACCTCCAGGAAATATAAACTTGATCCTGCAACTTTTTTTGGTTTTTTTCCCCTTTGTTCTAAAACAATAAAGGAAGGAAAAAGAAAATCCAAAAGAACTGTATGAAAAAAGAAGGTAATGCAATGAGGAAAAAGTAGTAGGAACTCCCAGTTCCTGCTGTATTGCACTCTGTAGTGTAGCAGGGAGCCTGCTGTTGTTTTTCAGTCTGTGCTTAAGAGTGGCATCAAGCTCTGACTAGCTTGGCTGTTAGCCTACTTTTTTCCTCAGCAGCCTTTCTGTCGAAATTTTGTCAGCCTCTCTTTGTTGAAAAACAAACTGCAGATAATTCTTAGTTCCCAATATTGACTCTTCCACTTGTCTTCTAAAATCAGCTTGTCAACTTGGTACCTCATGGAGATGAATTTTTCATTTTAGTTTCTGTATCTATTTGGATTCTAGCAGACATGCTATACTGGTAAACATTCAAGGGTGGTTTTTTTTTAATTGATCTGTGTTAGAAAACTCCTTATAAGATAAAAATCTTACTTTTTACTCAGTCTGAGTATCTGCTGTAAGTTAGAAGAATACATCAAGCAAATTGAATGTGGCCTGCTTGCCTTGTAAGCATGTATTGGAACCAATATACTTTAGCAAAGAATTAGATGTACATTCCTTAGCTTCTTATGGATGATGGCTTCCTCTTCCGGAAAAGGCAATTTGAGACACAAGCAGTGAAAAAACAGTTTAGGTGACTCCCTTTTCTTCCAAAACTTATTAGATACTGCTTTTGAAACAAGATACTGGAGGTAAAGGATATCTAAGAGATCCTTGCATCTTTACAGGCAGCATGATACATGTATAGCTTTACAGAAGGGAAGAATTGTTAAGTCAAAGATTCTTTCTCCCAGTAACTTCTGTGTTATGCTCATGGCACATAATGGTCACTGAATATTTCAGCTTTTATTCCTGACACTTTGGGACTGATTTTTTTATGCTATCATTTTGGTTTCCTTCTTCCCATTCTTGGGCATATTACTGAGGAATGGGGAGGGGGGCGAGGAATAGAAATATGAAAGGATGACATACTTCCTTTCTCAGGTTTCTCCCATTCTTGTGCTAGTTATGATGAAAGAAATGAATGATGCATTTAACTATTTACTTCCAAAATTTAATCACAAATGCTTTTCACATTCATAGAAAAGTTGTCCCGCACAACATCCTTGTCTCTAAAATGGAGAGACATGGATTTGACGGGTGGACCACTCAGTGGATAAGGAATTGGCTGGATGGTCGCACTCAAAGAGTTGCGGTCAATGGCTCAATGTCCGGGTGGAGACCAGTGACGAGTGGTGTCCCTCGGGGGTCCGTATTGGGACCAGTATTATTTAACATCTTTGTCGGGGATATGGACAGTGGGATTGAGTGCACCCTCAGCAAGTTTGCGGATGACACCAAGCTGAGTGGTGTGGTTGATACTCCAGAGGGAAGGGATGCCATCCAGAGGGACCTGGACAGGCTAGAGAGGTGGGCCCGTGCGAACCTCATGAGGTTCAACAAGGCCAAGTGCAAGGTCCTGCACCTGGGTCGGGGCAATCCCAAACATGGACACAGGCTGGGCGATGAGTGGATTAAGAGCAGCCCTGCGGAGAAGGACTTGGGGATACCGGTGGATTAAAAATTTGGACATGAGCTGGCAACGTGTGCTCGCAGCCCAGAAAGCCAATCGCATCCTGGGCTGCATCAGAAGAAGTGTGGCTAGCAGGTCGAGGGAGGTGATTCTGCCCCTCTACTCTGCTCTCGTGAGACCCCACCTGGAGTACTGCGTCCAGCTCTGGGGCCCCCAGCATAAGAAAGACATGGACCTGCTTGACCTGGTCCAGAGGAGGGCCACAAAGATGATCAGGGGGCTGGAGCACCTCCCCTATGAGGACAGGCTGAGAGAGTTGGGGTTGTTTAGCCTAGAGAAGAGAAGGCTCCGGGGAGACCTTATAGCGGCCTTCCAGTACTTAAAGGGGGCCTACAGGAAAGATGGGGAGGGACTCTTTATCAGGGAGTGTAGAGATAGGACAAGGGGTAACAGTTTTAAACTGAAAGAGGGTAGATTTAGATTAGATATTAGGAAGAAATTCTTTACTGTGAGGGTGGTGAGGCACTGGAACAGGTTGCCCAGAGAAGTTGTGGATGCCCCCTCCCTGGAAGCGTTCAAGGCCAGGTTGGATGGGGCTTTGAGCAACCTGGTCTAGTGGAAGGTGTCCCTGCCCATGGCAGGGAGGTTGGAAATAGATGAACTTTAAGGTCCCTTCCAACCCAAACCATTCTATGATTCTATGAAAAATTGGGGGGGAGTAGAATTTTCTCTGCCTGGTTTTAGAATGTACAAAAGTGACTGATTGTACACTAAATACAATTTTGTATGCGTCTAAGGATGATTTGGAAGCTGCTGGGAAGGAAAAGGAAGTATGCGGTGTGTATCTCCCTATACTCTGTAAGTTAGAAGCAGAATTTAAGTGTGAACAGGTTACATGCTGGGAATAGAATAGAATAGAATAGTTGCAGTTGGAAGGGACCTACAATGATCATCTAATCCAACTGCCTGACCACTTCAGGGCTGACCAAAAGTTAAAGCATGTTAGTAAGGGCATTGTCAAGATGCCTCTTAAACACTGACAGGCTTGGGGCATCGACCACCTCTCTAGGAAGCCTCTTCCAGTGTTTGACCACCCTCTCGTTAAAGAAATGCTTCCTAATGTCAAGTCTGAACCTTCCCTGGTGCAGCTTTGAACCATTCCCATGTGTCCTGTCACTGGATACCAGGCAGAAGAGATCAGCACCTCCCTCTCCACTTCCCCTCCTCAGGAAGCTGCAGAGAGCAATGAGGTTGCCCCTCAGCCTCCTTTTCTCCAAACTAGAGAACCCCAAAGTCCTTAGCCACTCCTTATAGGACATGCCTTCCAGCCCTTTCACCAGCTTTGTTGTCCTCCTCTGGACGCATTCAAGGACCTGAACATCCTTCTTAAATTGTGGGGCCCAGAACTGCACGCAGTACTCAAGGTGAGGCCGCACCAACACTGAATACAGCGGGATAATCACCTCTTTTGACCGGCTGGTTGTGCTGTGTTTGATGCACCCCAGGATGCAGTTTGCCCTCTTGGCTGCCAGGGCACACTGCTGACTCCTATTGAGCCTGCTGTCAACCAGCACCCCCAGATCCCTTTCTGCAGGGCTGCTCTCCAGCCACTCCTCTCCCAATTTATACTTGTGCCCGGTGTTACTCCGTCCCAGGTGCAGAATCCGGCATTTGGACTTGTTAAATTTCATGCCATTGATGACTGCCCAATGCTCCAGTCTATCTAGATCCCTCTGCAAGGCCTCTTGTCCCTCAAGAGAGTCAACAGCACCTCCCAGTTTGGTATCATCAGCAAAATTGCTAAGGGTGCATTCAACTCCTGCATCCAGATCATTGATAAATATATTGAACAGAACTTGCCCTAGAATTGAGCCCTGAGGAACACCACCGCTGGTGACCGGTCACCAGCCAGATGTAGCCCCATTCACTACAACCCTTTGAGCCCTGCCATTCAGCCAGTTCTTCACCCAGTGCACCATGTACCTGCTCCTCATCTCTCCGTGCTGGGGAAGATTATGGAGCAGATCATCTTGAGTGCCATCACACGGCACGTACGGGACAACCAGGTGATCGGGCCCAGTCAGCATGGGTTTATGAAAGGCAGGTCCTGCTTGACTAACCTGATCTCCTTCTATGACTAGGTGACCCGCCTAGTGGATGAGGGAAAGGCTGTGGATGTTGTTTACCTGGACTTTAGTAAAGCCTTTGACGCCATTTCCCACAGCACTCTCCTGGAGAAACTGGCTGCTCACGATTTGGATGGGTGTACTCCTTGCTGGGTAAAAAACTGGCTGGATGGCCGGGCCCAAAGAATGGTGGTGAATGGAGTTAAACCCAGTTGGTGGCCGGTCACAAGTGGTGTTCCCCAGGGCTCAGTTTTGGGGCCAGTTCTGTTCAATATCTTTATCAATGATCTGGATGAGGGGATCAAGTGCACCCTCAGTAAGTTTGCTGAGTGTTGATCTGCTGGAGGGTAGGAAGGCTCTGCAGAGGGACCTGGACAGGCTGGATCGATGGGCCGAGGCCAGCTGTATGAGGTTCAACAAGGCCAAGGGCTGGGTCCTGCACTTGGGTCACAACAAGCCCATGCAATGCTGCAGGCTTGGGGAAGAGTGGCTGGAAAGCTGCCCAGAGGAAAAGGACCTGGGGGTGCTGATTGACAGCCGGCTGAACATGAGCCGGCAGTGTGCCCGGGTGGCCAAGAAGGCCAATGGCATCCTGGCCTGTATCAAATAGTGTGGCCAGCAGGAGTAGGGAGGTGATTGTGCCCCTGTACTCGGCACTGGTGAGGCCGCACCTCGAATACTGTGTTCCGTTTTGGGCCCCTCACTACAAGAAGGACATTGAGGTGCTGGAGCGTGTCCAGAGAAGGGCAACGAAGCTGGTGAAGGGCCTGGAGCACAAGTCTTATGAGGAGTGGCTGAGGGAACTGGGGTTGTTTAGCCTGGAGAAGAGGAGGCTGAGGGGAGACCTTATCGCTCTCTACAACTACCTGAAAGGAGGTTGTAGCGAGGTGGGTGTCGGTCTCTTTTCCCAAGTACCAAGTGATGGCACGAGAGGAAATGGCCTCAAGTTGTGCCAAGGGAGGTTTAGATTGGATATTAGGAAAAATGTCTTCACTGAAAGGGTTGTCAATCATTGGAACAGGCTGCCCAGGGAAGTGGTTGAGTCACCATCCCTGGAGGTATTTAAAAGACGTGTAGATGTGGTGCTTAGGGACATGGTTTAGTGGTGGACTTGGTAGTGTTAGGTTAACAGTTGGACTTGATGATCTTTAGGGTCTTTTCCAACCTAAATGATTCTATGATTCTGTTCCGTGATCTCGCAGTTGGACAACTTGTCTAGAAGGATGCTGTGAGGGACAGTATCAAAAGCCTTACTAAAATCCAGAAAAACTACATCCACCACCTTCCCTTCATCCACTAGGCAGGTGACCTTATCATAGAAGGATATTGTCGTGGTTTAACCGAAACAGATATCAAATTAGTTAAACAGTACTTTCCCTTTGTGAACCTGTGTTGACTGTGCCTGATGATTTCATTGTCCTTGAAATGCCTTTCAATAGCACCCAGTATGATCTTCTCCATAATTTTTCCAGGAACTGAGGTTAGACTAACAGGTCTGTAGTTCCCTGGGTCTTCCCTCACACCTTTCTTGTAAATTGGAATAACATTGGCTAGCTTCCAGTCAGCAGGGACCTCCCCAGACTCCCAAGACCTTTGGTAGAGGATCGAGAGGGGTCCTGCCGTAACATCCGCTAGCTCCTTCAGTACTCTGGGATGAATCCCATCAGGCCCCATGGACTTGTGAACATTCAGCTGATACAGCTGGTCCCTTACAATTTCAGTGTCCACAAATGGAAAGTCACTGTTCCCACACTCGTGGTCCTCTGACTCAGGGGACCGGGCAGCCCAAGGTCTATCAGTATTCTTAAAGACTGAGGCAAAAAAAGCATTGAATGCCTCCGCTTTTTCTTCATCCCTATTAGTCAGATGACCATCTTCAACAAGTATCGGTCCAATGTTTTCTTTGGACCTCCTTTTGCTATTAATGTACTTAAAAAAGCCCTTCTTGTTGTCTGACACAACACTGGCCAGTTTCAACTCTAATTGAGCTTTGGCCTTTTGTGTCTTCTCCCTGCATATATGAACCACAGCTCTGTAATCTTCCTGCGAAGCCTGACCTTGCTTCCAGAGATTGTACAATTTCTTTTTCCTCTTGAGCTGCACAATGCAATTGTGCAGTTTCCAAACCTATCCTGCCTAGAGACACAGGTAGCATCTAAGGCAGCACTAAGTTGCTAAGCAACTTGTTTGTATGGTGAGTATTGAATTTAAGCTTATCTCAGTCCTCTTGTAGTTTGTAGCGTCAGCTATTTTTGTGGAGGAAAGTTCTTTGTTGTGCATTAGGGCCAGGATGTGGAGCATCAGTACTTAGTTTCAAGATCTGTGTTGAGCACACTCACATCAGTACTCATTCTCTCTTTTTCATTAAAGATAAAGTGAAATCTTTCCGGGCAGCTCTACAAGAGGAGGAACAGGCCAGTAAACAGATCAACCCGAAAAGACCACGTGCCCTTTGAAATGGGCCTTTGCTGCTAAAGGAATCCATGAACCCGTACTGCTGTAGCACACATTTGTTACAAAACCCAGTGGCCGTAAGAACTCAACTACTTGAAAGTGTAAAAACATTAGAAATGTTTGTGGAAATGTCCTGTTTCTTATTCACCTGAATGACATTTTCAGTTTTGTGTGAAATGTTCCTATGATGTCTACAAAATGCTTCTAGACCAGACAGTATAACCATGCAGGGTTCAGATCTGTGAAGCACTTTGTTTAAAATATTTCATTTATTCAAATTGTGAATTTTATGTTTGGAAATATTTGCCATGTTTTTAATAATGAAGTAAAACTGTGGCCATTAAAAAGTCACAGTATTTCCTTTTAACTATGTTCAGTTTTGTTACAAAGACCAGCTGTGCAGTTTTAAATTGTGTTTGCGTGCATGCATACCTCACTAGAGGTTTTATATAACTTATCTTCTACAGACAGCTGTGCTTACCTCTTCCCATTCTGTGCCTTCATGAAGGCTACTTAACCCTAAACATCCTCTTTCTGAAGCACAGCCTTAATAAACAACATTCCTTATTTGTCGATATAAATTACTTTTAGTGTTTGTACATTTTTAATGTGTTTTGAGACTTTTTTTTTTTTGGTGGCTAGTGCATTTCACAGCATGTGCCATATCCTTTGAACAGGAACTGCAAGAGCTGTTAGAGTGGACAAACAGCTGGACATTCCCTCCTCCTTGTAAAAAATCTGGAATCTAGATTTATTTGAATACCATAAAGAATAGTTATATAATTCTAACATTTTCTCTGTAATAAAAAAACCACAACAAAACCCCCAAAAATATAAATTAGTTGATGTATAATAAAGGATAATGTTTAAGTACTGAGGAGAGTTGTATCTTAGGATAATGCAAATATACAGTATGTGGTATGGTGTGATAATGCTGTCAGAATAAAGGTACGATCTGACCTCTGCATATGGATAGGCTAACTGTCAAAATTCAGGGATCCGGTTAAAGAAATACATATTGGCCTTTCACATATTGTTAAAATTTGGCTTTTGATGCATGACAAGCTTACATGTACATTAACTGTAGTTTGCAGGTAGTTTAAGTAACTCTGATGCTTTAAAAAAAAGTAGCTAATACCTATTTTTCCCTTTGTACAGTGCCAGCAGCTGAAAAGTGAGGTGAAATTGCATCATTTGAGGATTTGCACAATACCTCTACCTAGCGCTAATAGAAATCCCATAAGTACCTGAATTCTCACAAATGGCGCCATGTGTATCAGCACTTTTTAGGTGGTGGCACTCAAGTTATTTTTGCAAGTCAGTATCCAAAAAAGATTGATCTTTCATGTAAGAACTTCTTGTCAAATGAAGAACTGTAGTCCTCTCTAGGAGTTCTCCCTGTTTCCAGGAGTTCATATCAGCAGACTTTCCCTTGGAACTGTTTAAAAATTACTTTTATAATACAAACCTGATTATGCCAGGCCTGGAGGGAAATAAAGGGAAGGCAATGAAAAGAGAGTTAAATGAGCCAGGAATTCTCTTAGTGTTTAATATTTGTATCTCCCATAGGAAGGTAGGCTATGGGAAGCTCTTGTCGCATCATGGTTCAAAATAAAGAAAATCCTCCTGTGTGTAAACATGAAAACTGAAACAACAATGTAGATTTTACATACTGTGTTTAATAAATTAAGATATTAAATGAATTACAGCTGAGAATTTACTTCTATGAAAGTTCTGTTCTGCTTTGGGAAGGGTTTCATTTTGTAAACACATCTGAGTTACACTTTTCAAAAGGCCTCTGATTTCAGAATTAATGTTTACTTCTGGAACTAACTATTCTGTACAAATTTGTCATATAGGAAGAAGTTCCCCAGAGGACTGTCCTGACAAGTTTTGCAACAGGTCTTAAAAGAAACATCACACATCTTTCTGAACATTTAAGAATGTCTTCCATCACAGTTAAAAGAAAAAAAAAATAGAAGGCAGCAGCTTTTGTTAGTAGGCAATAGTACAGGTTATTGTATAATACCAGAGGGTTTCTTTGAAGTTGCTCTAGAGAAATCTTACTTTCTAAAAAGCCTCTGAGGATTGAGACATCCTACATGAGAAACAGTGGCTTCCCTGTTATTCCTCCATGCAAGCCTAGAGCCACAAGCAGGATGTGGTTTATAGGGGTACCAAAGACGACAGGAAGGACAGAGGCAGTTAGATTTCAGCAACTTTTTACTAAGCCTTGTAAGTGACATGTCCTGTCAGGTAGCAGGTGCAAGTTGAAATTGCATCTACTAGGTGTGGGGGGGGAGGGGAGAATTTTAAGAGACAGCCTTTGCAATAGAGCCTGCTGTAAAGATCAGATCTACAATGATACTGAATCAGTGAGAATCTAGATTAAAAAAACTGATACAGCTGGTTACAGCACTTGAATTCCTGTAGCCCATTGCTGTGATGGACTGGAATTACTTGAATAGGACACAGACAAGCTTATCTTGATTCCTGTCCTGTAAAACAAAAGCATTTAAGACATGTGACACAAATCTCCAACACTTGTTCCTTCTGTATTGGTCTGTGCATATTGCTGTGGCTACTTATACTCACTCATAAATTGGTTCTATATGCAGTGAAGCAGCACTAGAATCGTTAAATTATAAAATAAATGAGCAATTCAGTTTTCCAAGACAATCTCTCAGGATGCCTGCAAATTTAAGTACATGTTTCTGTACATTTTTTTTTCCAATGACTTTTAAAGTATTGGCATTGGACGTGTATAAAATGAAGTTATATCTTAGAGGAGTTTTTGCTAATTTGCTTCTTCTCCACTTACTGTGGTCTGATGGAAAGAGATATGCTATACATGAAAAAATGACTTATGGTAGCTAATACATAGAGTCAGGCCTTCACCCCTACATGCTGCTACAGAGTTAACAGTTACTGTTTTCCTGAATCATAAGACAGACCAAAGTGGATTTTTCTTTTGACAGCTGCTATGCAGAGTTAATGCAAACTTGAGAAAAAACTCTGCCTTGTCCTTAATAACACATATATATAATCCAAACTATATTAAGACACTTCAATAAGTCTTTCTGTCAGGACAGAGGCATGAATTGCTCTAAGACTCACTGAAAGCTTTGATCTATGTTAAAACTCCTCATTGCCTTGAAGGGCAAAGTAGGTTATTTTATAAAAATAGCTGCCTGAATTTACAGTTGACAAAAAACAACCCCCCCCCAAAAAAAAAACAACAAAAAAAGTGTTTAAATATACTTTAAAACAAACAAAAAAAATCCCAAACAAATGGAATGACTACAAATCTGTTTTTGTTGCCCAGACCAGATTTATGGGTTGTACTGTTGAGTATTGCGCAAGAATATACTGAGATGAAGTCCATGATCAGAGAGCACAGATTTCAATTATGGCAGCATCAATCCATATGTCATTTGGTATATTTAAAAATATGCTGTCATATGAAAGTCCAGCACCTCACTTCAGTCCCGAAAGAATTTAATGCTTTTAAAATACAGAGCGGCAGCTTCTTGCCTATTATCTGTGATAAAATTGCATGTTCTCAATAAGAACCAGAGTGTGTACACTATATTCCGTTCATTGCTTTTGTGAGAAGAGCTTGTCCCATTGCAGTCACTCTGGCTTAGGTAAGACTTAGGTGACAAAATACAGAACAACTTTCATTCTTCCAGTAGAATCTATGAGAAATGGATGCCTTCTGAATTGAAGCCATGCAGCAGTCTGAAAAACTGAAATATTCATGTTACAATTTCTACTAATTTATACTTCAGATTAAGTCATTTCCAAGACATGCTGGCTGGCAAAGAACATATGAAAATAGCATGAAAGCGGCCATCACTGTTCAACTGCCATAAAGAATTGTTACAAATTTTACACTAGAAGTTATTAGCAAATTTGCTGGTTTAGAGATGCAGGTATATTTCCAGTGCAGTTATTTATATTGCATCCTACCAGGTTTACTACATTTCTTTAAAGAGCAGTAGCTGTGTTAATTGTTACTCTGAGAAGCAGCTAGGAAATTTTATCTTAAATTAGGAGAGGATTCCTCTCGCCACTTAAATTAACTGACCAGAAGTAAGAGCAGAATATAGTAGTTAATTACTAAAATTTCCAAATTATGCTATAGATTAAGGCCTAATCCTCAAGACAGACAGACAGGGAAGGGCTGTGTAAGTCTCCAGGGAAATTATAATATCCAATTCTATTATTAGAGCCATTTTTAGAGGAGACGTAGAAGGGTCTAGTACACAAATACCAGAAGTAGGGATCTTTAGCTAGTTGCTTCTCAATACTGTAAGCAGCAGTTAAAATATATATAGGGTTTAAGTGTTTCTTCATGTTCAGGAGTGGAAGCAAGGAATGTCTGGTACTGAAAGGAAAACAGGGCTAGTACTATTCCTATGTAACCCAATACTAATCTGTGCTACATAGGTACAGATGCAGATAGAATTTGAAGAAGCTTAAAAGGAAGGCATAAAGAGAAAAAACATAATTAAATCATCTGTATCCATTGAATGGGCTCATTTTTCCAAGTAACCTGTATTTTTTAGGACTGTCTGTATTTTCTCCGCAATTTTGAAGTTTTCGGGTATTTCATGTCAATGGAAAATAGGATACAAATTTGCTTTCTATTCATAGCATAGAAAAAAGGTTAATTTAAATAATCTATTATTTTCCTGCTTTTAGAATGGTTCTTGTTTCAAGTGATCTAAGTAAGTTGTATTTTTTTCTTGTATGGATTATTGTATTCTTGTGTCTGAATTTTTATACCTCAGCTCATTCACTATAAATGAATCACCAACAGTATTGCTAAGCAGACACAAAAAGTTTTCTTACTAGATTTTAGTAAAAGCCAGTCCTTGAGACATGTACAGCCAATATATTAACAATATATTCAGTTTTCATTTTTTTCACTGTAATTTAGTGACACTTTTGGATTTTTCTTTAAGAAAAGAGTTAGGTTCCTCCCTCCCTCAAACTCTCTTGGAAAAACTTTGACATGTTAAGCTTTTCAATGCTAATTTTTTTACTCTTATAAACGTTAGTATTTTGGTCACAGTACACAGAAGTAGAATTTAATATTAATATATTAAATATGACTCTGTCCCAGATGGAACCAGGACAATATCCACCCCTTATTCTATACCATCTACATCATGCCCAGGTCTCACATTTTCCCATACATTCCAATTAGTCACCGCTCCTTTTTCCTGCCTTTTGATATATACGCACACAGAAATATCATTCCCTTAGTCCATGGGCCATCCCTCTAAAACGTCCGTTGAGTTCATTTAGTCCATGACTTCGGGTACCATCTGTCGTAACAGTCTTTCAGGGCAGGAGAGATGGTGTGTGGTGTTGGACTGTTGCATGCGGAGGCCAGTTCTGGGCGCTCGTCCGGTTCTATCATCGTTGCACCTTGCTCAGTTTCATCGGAGTTCATCCTACATTAATCTGGGTGATTCTTACTGTAATACTGTTAATATGGCATATGGTAACCATAGAAGTGATGACATACAGTACTATGTAATAACTAACATCGTACAATTCAGTTCATTGGCTATTTTCACCCAAAATTAAATCCCCTTGAGGTACACACCGGACCTCCCCATCCTTTCGCATCACCCACCAAGTGCACCCAGGTCCCTGAGCAAAAGCAATCCCACGGATGGGTTTTCCCTTGCCAGAGGCAGGAGTAACCCAGACTGTCTTCCCCAGCATATTTCTCATATGCACGACAGGGACTTTATCCCCCTCCACAGTACGTAAGAGTCTTGATTGGGCAGGGCCAGCTCAAGTGACAGATCCCCTAGTGTTGACTAACCAGGTGGCCTTTGCTAAATGTGTGTCCCAATGCTTGAATGTCCCACCACCCATTGCCCTCAGTGTAGTCTTTAACAGCCCGTTGTATCGTTCAATTTTCCCGGAGGCTGGTGCATGGTAGGGGATGTGATATACCCACTCAATGCCATGCTCTTTGGCCCAGGTGTCTATGAGGGTGTTTCGGAAATGAGTCCCGTTGTCTGACTCAATTCTTTCTGGGGTGCCATGTCGCCATAGGACTTGCTTTTCAAGGCCCAGGTTGGTGTTCCAGGCGGTGGCATGGGGCACAGGATATGTTTCCAGCCATCCGGTGGTTGCTTCTACCATGGTGAGCACATAGCGCTTGCCCTGTCGGGTTTGTGGGAGTGTGATATAATCAATCATCTGCCAGGCCTCCCCATATTTATACTTCAACCATCGTCCTCCATACCAAAGAGGCTTTACTCGCTTGGCTTGCTTGATTGCAGCGCATGTTTCACATTCGTGGATAACTTCTGCAATAGTGTCCATGGTCAAGTCCACCCCTCGATCACAAGCCCATCTGTATGTTGCATCTCTTCCTTGGTGGCCTGAAGTGTCATGGGCCCACTGAACTATAAATAATTCACCCTTATGTTGCCAGTCCAGATCTACCTGAGCTACTTCGATCTTGGCAGCCTGATCCACCTGCTGGTTGTTTTGGTTTTCCTCAGTGGCCTGACTCTTGGGTACGTGAGCATCTACGTGATGTACTTTTACAGTCAGGTTCTCTACCCGGGCAACAATATCTTGCCACAATGCGGCAGCCCAGATGGGTTTCCCTCTGCGCTGCCAGTTGTTCTGCTTCCACTGCTGCAACCACCCCCACAGGGCATTTGCCACCATCCATGAGTCAGTATAGAGATAAAGTACTGGCCATTTTTCTTGTTCAGCAATATCCAAGGCCAGCTGGATGGCTTTCACCTCTGCAACTGACTCGATTCAACTTCTCCTTCAGCAGTTTCTGCAACTTGACGTATAGGACTCCATACAGCAGACTTCCATCTCTGATGTTTTCCCACAAGGCGACAGGACCCATCAGTGAACAGGGCATATTGCTTCTCATTTTTTGGTAGTTTGTTATATGGTGGGGCCTCTTCAGCACACGTCACCTCCTCCTCTGGGGATATTCCAAACTCTTTGCCTTCTGGCCAGTTCCTAATCACTTCCAAGATTCCTGGGCGACTGGGGTTTCCTATTCGGGCCCCTTGTGTGATCAGTGCGACCCACTTACTCCACGCAGCATCGGTTGCATGATGTGTAGAGGGGACCCTCCCTTTGAACATCCAGCCCAGCACCGGCAGTCGGGGTGCCAGGAGGAGCTGTGCTTCAGTACCAACCACTTCCGAAGCAGCTCGAAACCCTTCATATGCTGCCAATATCTCTTTCTCAGTTGGAGTATAGCGGGCCTCGGATCCTCTGTATCCCTGACTCCAGAACCCTAAGGGTCGACCTCGAGTCTCCCCTGGTGCTTTCTGCCAGAGGCTCCAGGTAGGGCCATTCTCCCCAGCTGCGGTGTAGAGCACATTCTTTACATCTTGTCCTGCCTGGACTGGCCCAAGGGCTACTGCCTGAACTATCTCCTGTTTCATTTGTTCAAAGGCTTGTCGTTGCTCAGGGCCCCATTTGAAGTCGTTCTTCTTCCTGGTCACGTGATAGAGAGGGCTTACGATCTGACTGTAATTTGGAATATGCATTCTCCAAAAACCCACAACGCCTAAGAAGGCTTGTGCTTCCTTTTTGCTAGTTGGTGGGGACATGGCTGTTATGTTATTGATCACATCCATTGGGATCTGACGACGTCCATCTTGCCATTTTATTCCTAAGAACTGGATCTCCTGTGCAGGTCCCTTGACCTTAGCTCATTTTATGGCAAAGCCAGCCTTCAGAAGGATTTGGACTATTCTCTCCCCTTTCTCAAAAACTTCTTCTGCTGTGCTGCCCCACACAATGATGTCATCAATGTATTGCAGGTGTTCTGGAGCTTTACCCTGTTCCAGTGCGGTGTGGATCAGTCCATGGCAAATGGTAGGGCTGTGTTTCCACCCCTGGGCCAGTCGGTTCCAGGTGTACTGGACGCCCCTCCAAGTGAAAGCAAACTGTGGCCTGCACTCTGCCGCCAAAGGGATGGAGAAGAAGGCATTAGCGATATCAATGGTGGCGTACCACTTGGCTGCCTTTGATTCCAGTTCGTATTGAAGTTCCAGCATGTCCGGCACAGCAGCACTCAGTGGCGGTGTGACTTCATTCAGGCCACGGTAGTCTACTGTTAGTCTCCACTCTCCATTGGACTTTCGCACTGGCCATATGGGACTGTTGAAGGGTGAGCGAGTCTTGCTGATCACTCCTTGGCTCTCCAGTCAACGAATCAGCTCATGGATGGGAAGCAGAGAGTCTCGGTTGGTGCGATATTGTCGCCAGTGCACTGCTGGGGTAGCGATTGGTACCTGTTGTTTTTGGACCTTCAACAACCCCACAACAGAAGGATCCTCCGAGAGACCGGGCAAGGTGGACAGCTGTTTAATTTCCTCCATCTCAATTTATTAAACGAATAGAGGCAAGTAAACAGCGCTGGGTGCGTCGGGAGTCTCTGGTCTACCAAGACGCACACCATACAGTTCCTGGTTTTGGTTTATATCCCTTATACTTATACATATTCATGAATAGGCGTGTCTTCTTCGGTGCGTGCCCTCTTCTCCTTCTAGGGTCTTCTCGAATCTTCCTCAGCTTGCCCCCCAACTTTATGCATGCACTTTATAAGTTTCTCTTTACACAATACTATGCGGTCAGTGGTCAAACTGGTGGCTTTCGCAAGAGGCAGGAACAGAAGTTGAAACTTATCTCTAAAGATAGGGCTCCCCCACCCACATAATCAGGATGCAGGGGCTTTGCAGACACATTCACTAAGGTACTATCAGGATAGTCTGTCTGGAACAGACCTGATAACTTGAACTATCTTCTTTTCAGGGCAACTGTCCTGATCCGATGTCGGGAATGTCCCGATCCGAAGTCGGGGGAGGTTTCGATATGATCCCAAGAGCGAGATTAAGACACAAAACGAGATCAAATGCCGTATACCCAAAACAGCAACTTTTAATATCAAAAGTAGAAAATTAGTAGCTATAGGATAGAATAGAGTAAAAAGACAGAAGTTAAGCAGGTATTCAGGATAGATTTGCAAGAATAGTCACCGCCATGGATCCGTGGCGTCCCGGGGGTCCAAGTCTCTCGGTGTTCCGGCGGTGGGCGGTCGCTCCGGGGTCCGCGGTGTTTCGGCGGGGTCGGCAATCGCACCGGGGTCCTCTTGGCAGTCCCTTTTATTTCGTTTGAGGGCTGCAGTTTCCATGGCAACGACACGTCTCCGCATTCCTGAGTCTTGACTGTCCAAGCACGTGCCAGCCGGAGATCTTTCACACCTTGCTAGCCGGAGATCTCTGTGGCCTTGCAGCCATTCTTATCATATTCAGCAGCCAAAGGAATCCTCGCCCAGATCTTTCACGCCTTGCAGCTGATCTTATCATATTCAGCAGCCAAAGGAACCCTCGCCCAGATCTTTCACACCTTGCAGCTGATCTTATCATATTCAGCAGCCAAAGGAACCCTCGCCCAGATAAGCAGTCTTTGAGACAAAAGTTCTATAATTCAGTCTTTCACACCACCCCGTGGCTCAAAGATTGCTTCAGGACCCATGGCGGTTTTGAGAAAGATAGTTATGTAGAAAAGGCTAGAAAAGAGCAATTCATACAATCCACACTACTGACGGCATGGTTCGACGCACAGCGCGTATTTGTTTAACACCATCAGGTGAAATGGTGGTTACAAATCGCATATTGGTTACAACACGTTGAATCAACTGTATAAAACATGGAATAATGCATGGCAAGAACAATAACATGGCAAAACTACATAACAAATAAAATAAAACTCGCTTAACCCATGGGCCGCCTGGGAGCCAGGAAAACAAGTCAACATCCCAGCCTTTCCATGTCTGGACAGGAACATGGGCCAATTTTCCTATTCCAGCGGTAATTTGTTTAACAATTTTACCACTGTCATCAATTTTTAAGCAACAGTTGGAATCATTCAGTTTACCACAGACACCCCCTTCTTCGGCTAGCAGGTAATCGAGAACCATGCGGTGTTGGAATATCGCTGTTCGCATTTGCGTAGCCTGGTCTGCTAATAGATCCAGGGCACGGGCCGTCTCGTTAGTAATAATTTCTAGGACAGCTTGTAGCCGGATGATGCGGTTTAAATTATAGATAGGTTCTCGAGCACCGCTAATCCACTCGTTGGGGTTCCAGGTGGCAGGTCCATAATGCTGGATTATACGCTGAGGGGTCCACTCATCTTTACCCCAGGTTTGACCACTTCCACCTGTTATAGAGGTATCAATGGACCGCCGATATCGATTGAGATCATCATATAACTTAACACCCAAACCGTCACCTTCATCCTCTGGGAGCAAAAAGAACAAGGGGCGAATTAGCCCCACATAACACACCCCAGTCCAATTTTTGGGCAATTGCTTGTATGCATGCTGTCCACAGATCCAATAATGACCTTTCATTGCCCAGGCACCATTTTCAAACAGACCTGTGGGGGTTCGTGGTAATTGGAAATATGTGGTATTGTCTGCTCCGAGTGGATGGTTTAACAGTATGGGTATGTTGTTGCCAGGTATCTTGTAAATGGAACAGGACCAAGCACCGGTATCATTACGCCAGGAACATTTTTCAGCAACACCGGTAATACTTTTTGTGCGATTGATCGGAGACCAATAGGAAGGAAACATTTTCCGGTGTCCGGCCTCATTCACCCAGGCCCATCCCAGCTCGCGAGGTACAAAAGGCTCATTATTGTAGTTAAGCGTTGTCTTACAGCCCTCAATGAAGCAATGGTTTCCATATGTATAGGTCCAATTACATTTGCTATTTCCTACAAAAACACCACCCTCCTGTGTTCGATTTAGACAATATTCACCTCGGGTCGGGTATTGTATCGTCCAAGGTTGCGTATCCTCGCTCCAATAGGAATCATTTTTGATCTCACTGTAATTACTCACTAACCATTTAGGAGAAAGAGGGATGGGAGTCCAGGGCCAACTTTCTAAACCCAAGGGTCCTCCACATACCCAACAATTGGTAAGGTTAAAGGTATCAGCTACTTGTTGACCTAAAACAATAAATTCATTTTGCCATGACACGTCGAAAAGGGGGGCACAGAAGCCTCCCCAAACACCAAACACAGTAAAAATAATTAACCAAAACATTATTTTCAATGATATAACAAAACCATTCAGGTGATCCTTGGCTTCAGTTATTTCTTCTGGTTGGCTTCAGAGTCTCCACCTGAAAAAGAAAAGAAAGCAGACTCGGTTCGTTTTAAGGAACCGGACAGATCGTTATTAGAAAGATGGAACAATCCACCTCATGTTAATCTTGTGTTCTTTCCCACGAGCATCTTTTGCCTTCCAGGCATGCTTATTTACTGGGGTTTCCAGTACCAGGGGTACAGCTCCTACAGTAGGGAGTTCAACCAAAACTGGTTGGCCGGGAAAATGTGATGGGTTTTTAAGATGATCAGGGCCGTATGGGGCTGGTATAATGGTTGGGGCCTTCGGACAAAATGCAGTAATTTTCGGGCACCCATTTATGCCCCAACGACTGTTGACACTAGTCACTGCGTCCCACAGCCGTTCGGCCCAGCCTGGCTTGTGTGGTTTAAGGAAGCGCTTCAGCAAGCCATTTGTTCTTTCCACAATCCCATTTGCCTGTGGGTAATACGGAGTATGAAATACCCATGAAATTCCCTCCTGAATTGCCCAGTCTTGGACTACTCTGGCAATAAAGTGGGAGCCATTATCTGATTGAATTGATTGTGGTTTGGGGAAGGTACCAAACCACTCCTTCAGAGCTTTTACCGTGTTTTCCCCCGTTGCTCTAGCAAATGCTTTGGTCTGGACTAGCCCCGACACTATCTCTACTCCAACCAACACATAATGCTTACCTTCTGATTTCCGGAAAGGGCCGATGTAGTCCACCTGCCAGGCTTCCCATAGGCCTTTCCCCTCCCTCAAGTGGAGGGGGTCATCCTCCAGGGGATGTCTTTCTAAGCGGGTACGACATTGTTCGCAAGCGGACACACAAGTCTTACATTCTTCCCTGGTAACTGGCCAACCTCGGGCTTGGGCCTCGCAATAGAGGTCCTTAACCCCTGAGTGTTTCCTTTTTACATGTAGCCATTCTAGCAACCGTTCCCAATCTTCAGTTATTTGGGTGTTCTGCAGGGGAGCCAATCGGGCTAGTTCATCAGCTTTGCCATTCCACTGGCTTGCAGGAGTATCATCTTGTTGGTGGGAAGCCACCCAGCCTACTGCAAATTTTCCTTGCCTAGCAATAGTTAGAATGTCTTGCCATTTCTCCTTCTGCCACACAGGTATCCTATTGACTTCCCACTCGTTCTGTTCCCAAAACGGAAGCCATTCAGTACAGCCTTTAAATACAGCGTAGGAATCAGTATAAATATAGGCAGGAGAAGCAGATTGGGCCTGATGTTGAAAAACACTCCATACTGCAACTAGTTCCCCTACTTGAGCACTACCTTCCCCTTCAGTAATTATTTGTTCATTAATGTCTACACGGAGTGCCACGGCTCGATATTTCCAGGTTTTTCCTTCCCGCTTGGAAGACGCATCAGTAAACCAAACATTCTGTAACTGCCCGGAAAATGGAGGGGCCACTTGTATTACGGGAGGGAACTCACTCATTTCCCTATCGGGGCCCATCTCCTCCTGAATGGTTAACATCTTTGTGGCTCCCTCAGATACCGTGAAGATGTCGCAGTAATGTTCTATCTGGGCATACCATTTTCGAACAGAAGCTCTCTGGGCCACCCCGTCAGGGGGTGGAGTTCCTGCCAAAACTGTTTTAATCACTTTAAATGGGCCTCTGAGCACTATTGGTTGTTGTCGGATAGTTCGTTCAGCCTCTCTCAAGGCTAAACTGACCACAAACAAACCCTTTTCCCAAGCTGTATATCTTTTTTCAGCATCTTTAAAACTGCGAGAATAGAATCCAATAGGTCGAGTGGGTCCTTTGGGGCCCTTTTGCCACAAATGTATCGATAGCCCAGTTTTGGCAAATCCCCATTCGATATGGACTGAAGGGTGAATAGGACCCAGAGCTTGATGGGCAGTTGCTTCAAACACCAACAACTGCAATGCCTCTTCATGAGGCTCAGTCCATTCCCACTGTGCCCCTTTTCGCAATAAGTCATGCAGGGGTCTTGCAATAATTGAAAAATCAGGAATGTGTTTTCTCCAAAACACAAGCAGCCCCAGCACATGCTGTAAGTCCCTTTTTGACTCTGGCATCTTAATCTGATCTAGCGAGGAGAGGGTGTCAGGTGGGATACATGTCATTCCTCCCTTCCACCAGATCCCTAAAAACTTTACTTCACTCGAGGGTGTTTGTGTTTTCTCAGGCGGAATCTTCAGTCCCAAACTTTCCAGATGGGAAATTATATTATCTTGGGTTGTCTGAACCCTTTCTACCTTATCCCCTCCCACAAGTATATCATCGATATATTGGTAAACACTGACCTCCTCCTCTACCTGGATTTTTTCCAGCTCCTGCGCCAATGCATGGTGGGCTAATGTTGGGGAATGCTTGTATCCCTGTGGGAGTCGGGTGAAAGTGAATTGCTGACCTTCCCAAGTAAAAGCAAAACGGTCTTGGTCCTCAGATTGTAGGGGGACCATGAAAAACATGTCCTTAACATCCACCGTCGCCATGATCGGGTGGGCTCGTTCCTGGATTGTAGCTATAAGCTCAGCAATATTCGGTACTGCGGCTGTCAATGGACCGGTGTTTGCATTAAGTCTACGATAATCCACAGTTAGTCTCCACTTGCCACTGGGTTTTCGTACTGGCCACACTGGGGAGTTAAAAGGGGAGTGGGTCGGAACCACGATGCCCTGTCCCTTTAAGTCCTCTAACACAGGTGTTATTCCCTCTCTGGCCCCCAAGGGTATCGGGTAAGGTTTAACATTCGTAAGCTTCGAAGGGGGAAGTGGCGGCGCAGCTTGTAGCAGTCGAATGTCTATTGTTGGAGAGCCAAACGACCACTGTCTCCCTTTATTATCAATCCAGGTCCTCCCTTTCAGGACATCAAGTCCCAGGAGGTTGAATGGAAAATCTCCCACAACCATTGTTACCGTGGTAGCAATATCTTCTCCCGGCAATCGTAGGCTGACCATTGCTAACGCCTGTGGTTGAACATTGCCAAATGCATCTGCTACAAACAGTCTCTGTTTAGAAAATTTAACCCCACAGCTAGTAGCATTTTTTGTTTTAATAGCCGAAATTTGAGCCCCAGTATCTACCAAAAACGTGACCGGGACTTGTTTTGGACCCACAACACCTGTAATTAGTAAATCACCCTGGCCGTTCTCGGTGAGCTGTCTGATGTACATCCAGCCTTCGCCCCCCCGCTCACCATCAGAGGACGAAGCATCTAGTTTCCCGCCGAATATCGGGGGACATTTGTTTCTGATAAGTCAATTAAAGAGGGTGCGCTCGGGGTTATATTTTTAGAACCCGTGTCTTTATCTGCCGATTTATCAGGCCATTCAGACACCAGTTTTTCTAACTTGTCAGTCGGCAATCCATCCATTAAGTCACGTGGGATCCCCTTTTGCCATCCCTTTGCCCACAGACTGCTGCGCTTATTTGGGATGTCCCTCCCTCCAGGTGGTTTAGAGAGGGGTGTTTTTCCATCGCCCTCAGGGCGTGGAACCATTTTTACTCCAGTTCGCCTCAGGCCTCTAGAGTCTGTTTTAGTGGCTGGAAGGTTTACAGGGCCATACTTGCGCCCATAATTGATCAATTCTTGGGCGACCTCCCCCCAAGTCCACATCTTCCTATCCGGGGACCGGCAGTGCCGGTCGGGTGTAAGTCCTTCTAAAGCAGCTGCAACTCTTTCGCCCTGAGGTATTGCTTGTATTTTCCCCTGTAACTGTATACCAATCGGCTTTAAGGAATCGGGAAGTCCCCTTATAAGGGGAGTCATTCGCTCAGGATCTACAGGCATCATCATCGGGGACTCCTGCCTAGGCTCCAACTTTCGATCATACATCATCTGCAAGCAAGCTGCCTTATGCACACTTTCCACCAACTGATCAACAGTCCCCGTGATTGCGAGGGGATCTCCCCTCTCCAAGGGGTTCAATCCCCCCGCCCAATAGGCTGCCCGCTGGGTTAAAGACCAAGGGGCGCGGTAATTCCCGGTAGTTAAAAATACTCCCGGTCCCCAATACCCCTCCGCCTCCTTTTCACTTAACAAAATCTGATCCCCCCCAGATAACGACACTCTCCACACATACTCCGTCTCCGACTCCCTAGGGGTTCGGCCAAAATCCTTTTTTAGCTTCGCCAATTCAGTGGCAGTATAGGGGACCTCCTTGGTTGTAACCTGGGGGAACTGATCCTCCTCATCATCATAAATATACTCGGTCTTAACCAAGGGTCGCAGCGAGGGCAGTTCCAATTTCTCTACTTTTTCTCTTGCTGCCTGCAAGTCGTTAAAAGGATAACCAGTTTCCGATCTTGGGGGTATTTCCTCATGGGCAGTGCCTGCAAGGAGTTGCTCCTTAAGAGCAATCTGCAGATATTTCACCTGGTCTCTCTCTCCTTCAAGCTGTTCCTTTAATTCCGCCACTTGCCCCTGAAGGGACCAAACGAGGTTTTGGAGGGATTCAACAATTAGGGATTCCTCAACGCGACAACGTTCTCTCGCCTCTACAGCAGCGGCTAAACTGGCACCAAGAACAGCACAAACAATCGCTTTTCCTCTTCCAGATCTCACTCTCGCATCCTTTTGCAAAGCACTCGTCCGATCAACCACACTCTGCAAATTATACCAATTTCCCTGAGCCCAATCCATTCCGGGTACAGAGGGTCGTGCATTATGTTTCTCCAAAAACTCAAACAAAACTTCTCTCCCCGAAGGGACAGTTTTAGTATCACTCATCTTTATACAAAGCGGGGAAGCGGTCATCTCAGGAAGGCAGCGCGCAAGTTTCAAACACAAACCCGCCCCCCTTCACTCTCCTGAGAGGTTTCACGTATTTGCAAAACAAAGCGGGGAAGCAGTCTTCTCAGGAAGGCAGCACGTAAGTTACAAACACAGCCCTGCACCCCTTCACTCTCCCGAGAGGTCTCACGTATTTAGAAAACAAAACAGCACGTAAGTTTTAAACACAGACAAAGCGGGGAAGCGGTCGTCTCAGGAAGGCAGCACGTAAATTTCAAACACAGCAAACACAGACCCGCACCCCTTACTTTCCTGAGAGGTCTCACGTATTTGGGAAATAGTACGGCACTCTCGTCTCAAGGGATCCTGTCCGTGACGCCAATTTAATGTCCCGATCCGATGTCGGGAATGTCCCGATCCGAAGTCGGGGGAGGTTTCGATATGATCCCAAGAGCGAGATTAAGACACAAAACGAGATCAAATGCCGTATACCCAAAACAGCAACTTTTAATATCAAAAGTAGAAAATTAGTAGCGATAGGATAGAATAGAGTAAAAAGACAGAAGTTAAGCAGGTATTCAGGATAGATTTGCAAGAATAGTCACCGCCATGGATCCGTGGCGTCCCGGGGGTCCAAGTCTCTCGGTGTTCCGGCGGTGGGCGGACGCTCCGGGGTCCGCGGTGTTTCGGCGGGGTCGGCAATCGCACCGGGGTCCTCTTGGCAGTCCCTTTTATTTCGTTTGAGGGCTGCAGTTTCCATGGCAACGACACGTCTCCGCATTCCTGAGTCTTGACTGTCCAAGCACGTGCCAGCCGGAGATCTTTCACACCTTGCTAGCCGGAGATCTCTGTGGCCTTGCAGCCATTCTTATCATATTCAGCAGCCAAAGGAATCCTCGCCCAGATCTTTCACGCCTTGCAGCTGATCTTATCATATTCAGCAGCCAAAGGAACCCTCGCCCAGATCTTTCACACCTTGCAGCTGATCTTATCATATTCAGCAGCCAAAGGAACCCTCGCCCAGATAAGCAGTCTTTGAGACAAAAGTTCTATAATTCAGTCTTTCACAGCAACCATCAGCCTGCGGTTATACAAGAACAATCAGAATGGTTAAAGATTACATATACAGAGAGGGTCTGCGGCCCTAGCATTGTTTCATATTGACACGAATCAGGTGAACACATTTCACATTCTACTAATTTTTCAGGGTTCTGCACTTGTTCAGGGGTAAAGTTCCAGAACACTGGGGGTGCCCATCGTCCTAGGCATTTGCCCATGCTATCCCACTCACCCTGCCACTCATAACTACCCAGCCTTGGGGCAGATCTCTGGATGACATTCTTGAATTGCTTACTAACCTTGGATAAAACCTCAAGAATATTCCCAAGGAGTACCAAGAGATGTATCTTAACTACCCAGGGATGTTCAAGGTACTGGCAAGTTATTTTAACAAAGGAGATGACATCATAGAGGAAGGTAGCGAGGGTGCCATTCTCTATTTCCTCCATAAAAAATCTCTCGGAGGAAAAGGTATAATTGCTAATGGTCTCCATGAGGTGGTACCCGAAATGCAGAAACGGCTTCATTACGAATCCCAAATACCAAATAACCCCCAATGCCAGCGTTTTAGTAACAAATCTCCCAGGCAAATCATCATTAATCATGACAGAGCACAACAGACTACAAAACCCAACTCCAATTTTTAACAGGTACAGTAAAAACAAGAGCATGGTGCAGAACAAATTAATATGTTACCAGATATAAATTCTTTAATATGCTCTAAATAATCTGTCGTTATCTCAACCCTTCGAGCCCCACGTTGGGCGCCAAAAAGGACTGTCATGGTTTAACCCCAGCCAGCAAAAATAAACTCCACGCAGCCACTCGATCACCCCCTGCCTCCGGTGGGATGGGGGAGAGAATCGGGAGGGCACAAGTAGGAAAGCTCCCCGGTTGAGATAAAAACAGTTTAATAATTGAAATAAAACTAAGTAGAACAGCAATAATAACAATGAGAACAACAACAAAAACAGAATACACAAAGCAGGCGATGCACAATGCAACTGCTCACCGACCGCGTGTCACGAACGGGGGGCGAGCCCCTCCCCCCCCCCCCCCCCCATGGTTTTTATACTGAGCATGATGTCACATGGTATAGAATACCCCATTGGCCAGCTGGGTCCACCACCCCGGCTGTGCTCCCCCCTCCCGGTGCAAGCATCACCCAGCAACAGCCAAAGCATCAATGGGCCATCAACACTCCTTTCACACTAAACCCAAAACACAGCACACCCCCAAGCTACTGGGAAGAAAGTTAACTCTGTCCCAGCCGGAACCAGGACAGAATCCTATCCTGTAACATCTGTCTTCTGAGATTATACACACTCATCTGAAGATAAGAGTTCTCATAGATAAGCAACAAAGTCATCAGCCAGAAAGGTCTCTGGGAGATATGAAGTACTGTGAAAGGGATGTTATTACTAGAAATCTCCAACTGGCATGGAGATGGTACCTCAGTCTTGTCAGAAATACTGTAAACAAAGCAGCACCCGAATTGATGGTGGCACATTCAGGTAATGTCCTAATGCAACCCTGATTAATAGAGGAATATGCATTTTGGAATTCTGTAAATGCCAATGAATAGCTGGTATTAAGTAGTAAAAACAGCATATAGAACTGAGTAACACGTGAAAAGAAAAATGAAATTATGACTAGTATGTTTTGTTGTTATTAGAGTATACAATGCTGTCCTGGTTCCAGCTGGGACAGGGTTAACTTTCTTCCCAGTAGCCTGGGGTGTGTGCTGTGTTTTGGGTTCGGTGTGAAAGGAGCGTTGATGGCCCATTGATGCTTTGGCTGTTGCTGGGTGATGCTTGCACCGGGAGGGGGGAGCACAGCCGGGGTGGTGGACCCAGCTGGCCAATGGGGTATTCTATACCATGTGACATCATGCTCAGTATAAAAACCAGGTGTGTGGGGGGGCTCGCCCCCCGTTCGTGACACGCGGTCGGCGGTCGGTGAGCGGTTCTGTTGTGCATTGCCTGCTTTGTGTATTCTGTTATTGTTGTTGTTCTCACTGTTATTATTACTGTTCTACTTAGTTTTATTTCAATTATTAAACTGTTTTTATCTCAACCCGGGAGCTTTCCTACTTGTGCCCTCCCAATTCTCTCCCCCATCCCACCGGGGGGGGGTGATCGAGCGGCTGCGTGGCGTTTATTTTTGCTGGCTGGGGTTAAACCACGACAGTCTTTTTTGGCGCCCAACGTGGGGCACGAAGGGTTGAGATAACGACAGATTATTTAGAACATATTAAGGAATTTATATCTGGTAACACATTCGTTTGTTCCGCACCATGCTCTTGTTTTTACTGTACCTGTTAAAAATTGGAGTTGGGTTTTGTAGTCTGTTGTGCTCTGCCGTGATTAATGATGTTTTGCCTGGGAGATTTGTTACTAAAACGCTGGCATTGGGGGTTATTTGGTATTTGGGATTCGTAATGAAGCCGTTTCTGCATTTCGGGTACCACCTCATGGAGACCATTAGCAATTATACCTTTTCCTCCGAGAGATTTTTTATGGAGGAAATAGAGAATGGCACCCTCACTACCTTCATCTCCTTTGTTAAAATAACTTGCCAGTACCTTGAACATCCCTGGGTAGTTAAGATACATCTCTTGGTACTCCTTGGGAATATTGTTGCGGTTTTATCCAAGGTTAGTAAGCAATTTAAGAACGTCATCCAGAGATCTGCCCCAAGGTTGGATAGTTATGAGTGGCAGGGCGAGTGGGATAGCATGGGCAAATGCCTAGGGCGATGGGCACCCCCAGTGTTCTGGAACTTTACCCCTGAACAAGTGAAGAACCCTGAAAAATTAGTAGAATATTTGGAAGAAGTATGCTGTCACCCTGGCCATTCCAGGGAGACGCAAATTACTACAATGTGCTGGGGCCTGGCCCACGCCTACCGAGCCCTATTTAACACCACTCAGAACCCCCAAGGGGAAGGAAACGTCTCTGCAGCTGATGACAAAGCAACAGGCCCTGCGGCTACCCCACCCCCCACGGCAAGCACAGCGGCTCCCTCACCCCCCAGGGCAGGCACGGCAGCTACTCTGCCCGCTGCGACAGAGAACCAACCCATGCCAGTATCAGTCGCCCCTATACAAAAAAGAAAATGCACAAGAAAATCAGCTCGTCTAGTAAGGGATGAAGATGAACCAGGGCCATCACGAGAACAGGAGGAGGAGGAGGCAGAACCCGTAAATGAGATGGTAACCACCCGATCCCTATCCCTGAGTGAGCTGCGAGATATGCGAAAAGACTTCAGCCGTCGTCCAGGGGAGTACATTGTCACCTGGCTGCTCCAATGCTGGGATAACGGGACCAGTAGCCTGGAATTAGAGGGTAGGGAAGCCAAGCAGCTGGGATCCCTTTCTAGGGAAGGGGGCATTGACAAAGCAATTGGACAAGGGGCACAAGTCCTCAGCCTCTGGAGGCGACTCCTGTCAGGTGTGAAGGAAAGGTATCCCTTCAAGGAAGATGTTATATGCCACCCAGGCAAGTGGACCACCATGGAGAGAGGTATCCAGTACCTGAGGGAATTGGTCGTGCTGCAGGTGATTTATGATGACCTGAACAACGAGCAGTTATCCAAAGACCCAGATGAGGTCAAATGCACCCGACCCATGTGGCGGAAGTTTGTACGGAGCGCACCAGCGTCACATGCAAACTCATTGGCAGTAATGACCTGGAGAGATGGAGAGGAACAAACAGTGGATGAACTGGCTGGCCAACTCTGGCAATATGAAGAAAGTCTCTCTTCCTCCCTACGAGCCTGTGTCTCTGCTGTGGAGAAACTGTCTCAGGAGGTCCAGCAACTCAAAGAGGATATGTCCTGCTCCCCCCCTGCACGGGCCAGCGTCTCAGCCATTAGGAGCAAACGTCCCTCTGCTCAAGAGAGGAGACATCGTGGGTACACACCCCGGGGCACCCTGTGGTTTTACCTGCGTGACCACAGAGAGGACATGAGGAAGTGGGATGGAAAACCTACCTCAGTCCTACAGGCACGGGTACGTGAGTTGCAAGGGAAAACAACCACAAAAGGGGGTTCTTCCAGGAAAACTGCTGCTCCAGTCTCCAGTGAGTTCCCCAGACAGAGTAGAAGGGCTGATTCCACTTCCGACCTTAACAAAGGGACTTCTGACTCATACTTACAAGAAGTAGATAGCGAATATGATGACCAGGACTAGAGGGGCCCTGCCTCCAGCCAGGTGGAGGAAAGGGACAACCGGGTTTACTGGACTGTGTGGATTCGATGGCCTGGCACATCAGATCCACAGGAGTAGAAGGCTCTCGTAGACACCGGTGCACAGTGTACCCTGATGCCATCAGGCTATAAAGGGGCAGAACCCATTTGTATTTCTGGAGTGACAGGGGGATCCCAAGAGTTAACTGTGTTGGAGGCGGAAGTAAGTCTAACCGGGAATGAGTGGCAGAAGCACCCCATTGTGACTGGCCCAGAAGCTCCGTGCATCCTTGGCATAGACTACCTCAGGAGAGGGTATTTCAAGGACCCAAAAGGGTACCGGTGGGCTTTTGGTATAGCTGCCCTGGAGACGGAGGAAATTAAACAGCTGTCCACCTTGCCCGGTCTCTCAGAGGATCCTTCTGCTGTGGGGTTGTTAAAGGTCCAAGAACAACAGGTGCCGATCGCTACCACAACAGTGCACCGGCGGCAATACCGCACCAACCGAGACTCCTTGATCCCCATCCATGAGCTGATTCGTCGACTGGAGAGCCAAGGAGTGATCAGTAAGACTCGCTCACCCTTTAACAGTCCCATATGGCCAGTGCGAAAGTCCAATGGAGAGTGGAGGCTAACAGTAGACTACCGTGGCCTGAACGAAGTGACGCCACCACTGAGTGCTGCTGTGCCGGACATGCTGGAACTTCAATACGAACTGGAGTCAAAGGCAGCCAAGTGGTATGCCACCATTGATATCGCTAATGCATTCTTCTCCATCCCTTTGGCGGCAGAGTGCAGGCCACAGTTTGCTTTCACTTGGAGGGGCGTCCAGTACACCTGGAACCGACTGCCCCAGGGGTGGAAACACAGCCCTACCATTTGCCATGGACTGATCCACACCGCACTGGAACAGGGTGAGGCTCCAGAACACCTGCAATACATTGATGACATCATCGTGTGGGGCAACACAGCAGAGGAAGTTTTCAAGAAAGGGGAGAGAATAGTCCAAATCCTTCTGAAGGCCGGCTTTGCAATAAAACGAAGTAAGGTCAAGGGACCTGCACAGGAGATCCAGTTTTTAGGAATCAAATGGCAAGATGGACGTCGTCAGATCCCAACAGATGTGATCAATAAAATAACAGCCATGTCTCCACCAACTAACAAAAAGGAAACGCAAGCTTTCTTAGGCGTTGTGGGCTTTTGGAGAATGCATATTCCAAATTACAGTCAGATCGTAAGCCCTCTCTATCACGTGACCAGGAAGAAGAACGACTTCAGATGGGGCCCTGAGCAACGACAAGCATTTGAGCAAATTAAACAGGAGATAGTTCAGGCAGTAGCCCTTGGGCCAGTCCGGGCAGGACAAGATGTGAAGAATGTGCTCTACACTGCAGCCGGGGAGAATGGTCCTACCTGGAGCCTCTGGCAGAAAGCACCAGGGGAGACTCGAGGTCGACCCTTAGGGTTCTGGAGTCGGAGATACAGAGGATCCGAGGCCCGCTACACTCCAACTGAGAAGGAGATATTGGCAGCATATGAAGGGGTTCAAGCTGCTTCGGAAGTGGTTGGCACTGAAGCACAGCTCCTCCTGGCACCCCGACTGCCGGTGCTGGGCTGGATGTTCAAAGGGAGGGTCCCCTCTACACATCATGCAACCAATGCTACGTGGAGTAAGTGGGTCGCACTGATCACATAACGGGCCCGAATAGGAAACCCCAGTCGCCCAGGAATCTTGGAGGTGATCACAAACTGGCCAGAAGGCAAAGATTTTGGAATATCCCCAGAGGAGGAGGTGATGCGTGCTGAAGAGGCCCCACCATATAACAAACTACCAGAAAATGAGAAGCAATATGCCCTGTTCACGGATGGGTCCTGTCGCCTTGTGGGAAAACATCGGAGATGGAAGGCTGCAGTATGGAGTCCTATACGCCAAGTTGCAGAAACTGCTGAAGGAGAAGGTGAATCGAGTCAGTTTGCAGAGGTAAAAGCCATCCAGCTGGCCTTGGACATTGCCGAACGAGAAAAATGGCCAGTGCTTTATCTCTATACTGACTCATGGATGGTGGCAAATGCCCTGTGGGGGTGGTTGCAGCAGTGGAAGCAGACCAACTGGCAGCGCAGAGGTAAACCCATCTGGGCTGCCGCATTGTGGCAAGATATTGCTGCCCAGGTAGAGAACCTGACTGTAAAAGTACGTCACGTAGATGCTCACGTACCCAAGAGTCGGGCCAGTGAAGAGCACCAAAACAACCAGCAGGTGGATCAGGCTGCCAAGATCGAAGTAGCTCAGGTAGATCTGGACTGGCAACATAAAGGTGAATTATTTATAGCTCGGTGGGCCCATGACACTTCAGGCCACCAAGGGAGAGATGCAACATATAGATGGGCTCGTGATTGAGGGGTGGACTTAACCATGGACACTATTGCACAGGTTATCCACGAATGTGAAACATGCGCTGCAATCAAGCAAGCCAAACGAGTAAAGCCTCTTTGGTATGGAGGACGATGGTTGAAATATAAATATGTGGAGGCCTGGCAGATTGATTATATCACACTCCCACAAACCCGACAGGGCAAGCGCTATGTGCTCACCATGGTGGAAGTAACCACAGGATGGCTGGAAACATATCCTGTGCCCCATGCCACCACCAGGAACACCATCCTGGGCCTTGAAAAGCAAATCCTGTGGCGACATGGCACCCCAGAAAGAATTGAGTCAGACAACGGGACTCACTTCCAAAACGCCCTCATAGACACCTGGGCCAAAGAGCATGGCATTGAGTGGGTCTATCACATCCCCTACCATGCACCAGCCTCTGGAAAAATTGAACGATACAACGGGCTGTTAAAGACAACACTGAGGGCAATGGGTGGTGGGACATTCAAGCATTGGGACACACATTTAGCAAAGGCCACCTGGTTAGTCAACACTAGGGGATCTGTCACTCGAGCTGGCCCTGCCCAGTCCAAACCCTTACGTGCTGTAGAGGGGGATAAAGTCCCTGTCGTGCATATGAGAAATATGCTGGGGAAGACAGTCTGGGTTGCTCCTGCTTCTGGCGAGGGAAAACCCATCCGTGGGATTGCTTTTGCTCAGGGACCTGGGTGCACTTGGTGGGTGATGAGAAAGGATGGGGAGGTCCGGTGTGTTCCTCAAGGGGATTTAATTTTGGGTGAAAATAGCCAATGAACTGAACTGTACGATGTTAGTTATTACATAGTACTGTATGTCATCACTTTTATGGTTACCATATGCCATATTAACAGTATTACAGTAAGAATCACCCAGATTAATTTAGGATGAACGCCGATGAAACTGAGCAAGGTGCAACAATGATAGAACCAGACGAGCGCCCAGAACTGGCCTCCGCATGCAAGAGCCCGACACCACACACCATCTCTCCTGCCCTGCAAGACTGTTACGACAGGTGGAACCCGAAGTCATGGACTACATGAACTCAACGGACGTTTTAGAGGGATGGCCCATGGACTAAGGGAATGATATCTCTGTGTGCGTATATATCAAAAGGCAGGGAAAAGTAGCGGTGACTAATTGGAATGTATGGGAAAATGTGAGACCTGGGCATGATGTAGATGGTATAGAATAAGGGGTGGATATTGTCCTGGTTCCAGCTGGGACAGGGTTAACTTTCTTCCCAGTAGCCTGGGGGGTGTGCTGTGTTTTGGGTTCGGTGTGAAAGGAGCGTTGATGGCCCATTGATGCTTTGGCTGTTGCTGGGTGATGCTTGCACCGGGAGGGGGGAGCACAGCCGGGGTGGTGGACCCAGCTGGCCAATGGGGTATTCTATACCATGTGACATCATGCTCAGTATAAAAACCAGGTGTGTGGGGGGGCTCGCCCCCCCGTTCGTGACACGCGGTCGGCGGTCGGTGAGCGGTTCTGTTGTGCATTGCCTGCTTTGTGTATTCTGTTATTGTTGTTGTTCTCACTGTTATTATTACTATTCTACTTAGTTTTATTTCAATTATTAAACTGTTTTTATCTCAACCCAGGAGCTTTCCTACTTGTGCCCTCCCAATTCTCTCCCCCATCCCACTGGGGGGGGGTGATCGAGCGGCTGCGTGGCGTTTATTTTTGCTGGCTGGGGTTAAACCACGACAAATGCTCACCTGGAAGTTGATAGGTGGTGGTGGGTTCTTTGGCTCTATTCTGACAACACTGGATTCAACTTTGGGAGGAGGCCTGAAGTTGTTCTTTCTAACCTGTTAGTCAGGAGGTCAGGCAACTGTATGAATAAGCAGCAAATCCTCACATTCCTAGAAACATTCTTCTCTCTTTGATAGCTTTGTTCGCTAACACAGAATGATATACCTTCATCAGACGGTCCACTTGAGCTAATAACCGAGTATTAATAGAGAACCTACAGTATAGTTTAGTTCCTGGTTTTGCAACCAAACGAAATGCAAATTCCCTTTGAAACATAAGTGTTGCACACCTGAGAATAACAGAAATGAGAAAAGGAATTTGAAGTCTAATCAGCTTTTAAAAGCCAACTAACAGACTTGAAAAACACAGGCTTTCCCTCAGCACTTAGAAGCAATAGAAGTCTGTCATAAACACACGCTGCCTTAATTATCTCAGTGCGTTAAAAAAACCAAAAACACCAGAAAACGTGGTGAAACCATCTAAATCTCCTTAAAGCTACAACAGAATTTGATTCTGTATACTGCTAAATGCATCAAGATCAAGGAGGCAGAGGCTAGTCTGAGTTTTGTGCATGACTGTACCAAATTATTTTGAATAATTCTATGACAAGTCCTTCAAACCTAAACTCTCTAGCTCCAAAAATTGATGAGTAATGTCACTAACATTAGCGCTTCAGTGAGGAATCAAAAACTGCTGACATATTGAACACAGAGAAGTACCAAAGTCACTTATTTTTTTAGACCAGACAATAGGAAATGGTTTGGCTTCAATCCTACCCTTACCACCCTTCCCTCCTAAGGTAAGAAGGCATTTCGTAGAATCACAAAATAGTTGGGGTTGGAAGGGACCTTTAAAGGTCATCTAGTCTGTTGTGGTTTAACCCGGCAGGCAGTCAAACACCACACAGCCGCTCGCTCACTCTCCCCTGCAGTGGGATGGGGGGGAGAATCGAAAAAAAAAGTAAAATTTGTGGGTTAAGATAAAGACAGTTTAATGGAACAGAAAAGGAAGGGAAAATAATAATAATGACAGAATATACAAAATAAGTGATGCACAATGCAATTGCTCACCACTTGCCGAACAATGCCCAAAACAGCAATCGCTACTTCCTGGACCACACCTCCTATTCATATACTGAGCATGACGTCACATGGTATGGAATACCCTGTTGGCCAGCTGGGCCAGCTGTCCTGGCTATGCTCCCTCCCAGCCTCTTGTGCACTTGGCAGAGCATGGGAAGCTGAAAAGTCCTTGACTAGAAGGGTACTTAGCAACAACTGAAAACATCAGTGTGTTATCAACATTCTTCTCATACTAAATCCAAAACACAGCACTAGGAAGAAATTTAACTCTATCCCAGCCGAAACCAGGACATAGTCCAACCCCCCTGCCGTGGGCAGGGACATCTTCCTCTAGATCAGGTTGCTCAGAGCCCCGTCCAACCTGACCTTGAATGTTTCCAGGGATGGGGCATCTACCACCTCTCTGGGCAACCTGTTCCAGTGTTTCACCACCCTCATCGTAAAAAATTTCTTCCTTATGTCTAGTCTACATCTACCCTCTTTTAGTTTAAAACCATTACCCCTTGTCCTGTCGCAACAGGCCCTGCTAAAAAGTCTGTCCCCATCTTTCTTATAAGCCCCCTTTAAGTACTGATAGGCCGCAATAAGGTCTCCCTGAAGCCTTCTCTTCTCCAGGCTAAACAACCCCAACTCTCTCACCCTTTCTTCATAGGAGAGGTGTTCCATCCCCCTGATCATTTTCGTGGCCCTCCTCTGGACCCGCTCCAACAGGTCCATGTCTTTTCTGTGCTGAGGGCTCCAGAGCTGGATGCAGTACTCCAGGTGGGGTCTCACCAGAGCAGAGTAGAGGGGCAGAATCACCTCCCTCAACCTGCTAGCCACACTTCATTTGAAATATTACGATGCCCTGCTTATCCCTGGAATAACAATTAGCTATAATACTACTGCAAACAGGTGCAACTCCTGTTTTCATCAGCTGGACAATCACTGATGCAAAGACTAAATTTTATCCTCGTGCTTAATACGTTGACATAAACTAATTTCCAGGCACTGACAGTTTTCATATTATAGAAAAACGTTGGTATGGCTCTGATCCACCAAACTGATATTTTAAGAACTAAAAACAAACAAACAAACAAAAATGTATTTTGGAATATTTTTTAAACTATTTTTTTTCTATCAGGCAATCCAGAGCTCTGTTCTTCCACATACCTGAAAAAAGGTCTATGAAACAACAACTTGAAAACAAAAGGTGAAGAAATCTGAGGAAAAGAATAATGGTATTAGTATAACTTCTGCGAAATTATCATTAAAAAAAAAAAAATTGCCATGTTGTTTAGCCCATACCTGGCAAGGCAAGTTACGTGCCCTGGACTCTCTTCTGAAGTTCACCAAGTCGAGGGTCAATTTCACAAGCAATAACCTGAAAACAAAGTATATATTTGCAACTTTATATAACTACTGCTAACTGGGATTAAAATTCAAATTGTAAAAAAACCTGTAACTATTGCTAAAGTATTAAATAATTCTTAAATATTTCCTATTATGCTATGTACCTTCCCCCCCACCACAAAACATGCAAAACTTATCACATAAATGGATAACAGCAATATAGTTTGATAAAACCATATAAGATTTACATGAGCAGCTAAAAACTCATTGGAATTATGAAAATGTTAAGAAAAATATCCATAGAGTAATTATACTTTTTTAAATCAGATAGATGAAGATCCTTCTGTTTGCCATAGTCTGAGCCACAATGTAGTTTGAGCTTAGGGGGGGAATTCACACTTACTTGTTTAACTTTCTCTAACATCTTTACTGTCAGGTTACCGATTCCCAGGCCTACTTCCAGAATGACATCTGTACGTCGTAAGGCAGCCTAAGAACAAACAGCATTTCAGTATTTTTCTAGAACCGATTTCAAGCAATCATTTAATTTTAAAATGAAAGGTACATGCAGCTCAATAAAAAGCTGAAATCAGCTAACAGATGTGTGAATGTCATTTAGAAAGGGATGGGAGGGAAACAGTGAAAACTAATTTATGAGAGATCCTTGGCCAAGTATAGAAAAGTAAGCAAGCACCCAGCTCAACCCCAAGAGCAGCTCTGGTCAATCACCTCCTTCACCTGGTTCCCTAACAGCATGTTCAAAAACACTCCCCAGGCCTGGGGGCAGCAACTGTTGGGCTCCACAGGCATGGAGGGCACAGGCTTTTCCCCATCCATAGGGAACCCACGTTAGCCTGTCTGAACACCTCAGCACTATTTTCTAAGCTCAAAGTCTGCTGTCAGGCAACACAGACTGAAAAGACTAACCATTTGGGTTCTTCAGCACAAATGCTGGACACTTGACTGTAAACCTGCCTAGCAAGTATATGAAATGAGCTGTTCCTGAAGCTTTAAGTCGCAGTTGAGACCACAGAGGAGCATTTACTCTAAAACCGAAGCGCAGAGCCATCCTGCTTCGTGGCCACAGTCCATTGGGCAGCCATCATCCACCTTCTCGACGATGCTATTGACAACGAGGAGGTTTTTCAAGATGTGTTGGCCAGCTCCAGTGTTGAACAGGATGCCTATGGTACAGTGCAGCCAGAGCAACAAAGTGACTCAAAATGAAAACATATCCCTTGGAAACACAACAAGAAACCTTTACCTAAGAAGAAGGTCTTTATCTGCAGCAGGCATTCAGGCTTCTTTCAGATCAAACGTTCCCTGCCGAAAGCAGCCCTCCCCTGAGCCTCCTACAGGGCCGCTTCCAGCACCGAGGCGTCCCCCGACCAAGGGTGGGGGGGCGGGGGGAAGGGAAGAGCGCAGGCCGCACCCGGGCGGTAGGCCCCAGCCCCGTCGCCGCTCAGCCTGGCTCGCACTCACCGGTAGTGTAGCCCTCCCTGCGCTCCTGCCACAGCCGCTTCCCCGCCCGCACCTTGGGCATAGCGGCGCCCGGCCCAGCTCGGCGCCGCGCAGACTACAAGTAACGCCGAGCACTGCGGCTGGGTCGGTGCACGTCACGGGAGGCGGGCGGGGCGCCGCGGGGGACACCGCCCGCCCGGTCCGGCGGGGTCTCGGGGCCGCTCCGGTGCTCCTCGCTGGGGTTGAGTCTCCCTGCACAGGGCACGTCGCTCGTGGGCGAGACCGCGCGGCAGCTGCGCCGGGCTCTCTCGCTGCTGCTGCTTCGGGTCCTGCTGGTAGATTTAGCTTAAGAATCGCGGTCTTTACATCAGAGCATGATCTTGCCTACAAAAGCAAGACCTCTGTGCCCAAAACAAGCTCCTGCAGAAGCTGCAAGTGTGCTTTGCAGCAGTGTTACCCTGTTCGCTTAAAAATAGCTCATCTGCAGGGCTACAAATATAGCACATAGCATGAGATCTCTTTTATTCCAAGTTGTCTGGAGAACAGACTCTTCAGGAGGAGTTACTAGGAAGAGCACCTAAATGTGGGAATATACACAGCCCTAATATCATAAAGAATGACAACATGTTTTCCTATCTAAATACACGTTATTTAATAAACAGTAAGTGGGAAGTCAATTGCATTGGCTATTTAGGCTTTGTTTTATTGCCATGTGGTGAGGGGTGATACCGAGAGAGAGGTAATGTCCTGGTTTCAGCTGGGATAGGGTTAAATTTTTTCCTAGTGCTGTGTTTTGGATTTAGTATGAGAAGAATGTTGATAACACACTGATGTTTTCAGTTGTTGCTAAGTACCCTCCTAGTCCAAGGACAGCTCCCATGCCTACTAACTGAACTAGGTACACAAGATGGGAGGGAACATAATCAGGACAGCCAGCCCAGCTGGCTAATGGGGTATTCCATACCATGTGACATCATGCTCAGTATATGAATGGTAGGCGTGATCCAGGAAGTACCGATTGCTACTTGGTTATCGGTCAGCGCAGGTGGTAAGCAATTGCATTGTGCATCACTCATTTTGTATATTCTATCATTATTTATTATTATTATTATTTTCCCTTTTTCTGTTCTATTAAACTGTCTTTATCTTAACCCACGAGTTTTTCTCACTCTTACCCTTCCGATTCTCTCCCCGTCCCACTGGGGGGCGGGGGGAGTGAGTGAGTGGCTGCGTGGTATTTGGCTGCCTGCCAGATTAAACCACAACAGGTAAATAACCCAGAATAATACCCATTCCAGGTAACTGGGGATGAGTAGAAGGCAGCAAAAACCTGAGGGAGAACAGATAACAAGGGGAAAGAGAAAAGAAACATATTTAAAATTTCTCTGGGTCAGAATATTCAGCGTTACACTGTTGTATATGAACAGCTAGAATTATTTCTTCTTTCATCAGTCCTGGAGGGATCTCCCTTGTTCCAGTACCTACTATCTAATGCAAACCTTATGTTTCAACCTTGAAAAAATTATTTAAAAGGTGATTCTCAGCAATTTCTGGTGATAAAGCAACAGGATGCTTTAACTCACTAACTCCATATGACATAAATGGTCTATCAGTTTATAATATGAAACTGTGGTTTATAATTAAATAATCCTCTATTATTGGTACACAGTATGGGTGGGTTGTTTGTTGTTGCTCTTACAGAGTCCAAGTGCTGTTACACAGGAGGAAACAGACTAAGTTGTGGGGCTACACTTGCACACAGTAACTCCTTATCCAGTTATACATAGAGATATCTGAGAGTCCAGCCTATGGATTTCATCAGGTACTTTTTCCAATATTTGGTATTCCCCAAAATAAACAAACAAAAATCAAGTTACTTAACATTAGACACCTGACTCAGTGTAAAATTATATGTGAATGTAAATATCATACATTTCTACTACAGCCCCTTCACACCATTCTTCCCCATCATTATAACTGTTCAGAATAATCACACAACACATAAGTAAAACTGTCAAAAGTTTAAATTTTCTTCAATTATTTTCAATCATTTACACACCAAACTCACCAGGAGAAAGCCATTATCCTGATTTGATGTGAAATACACAAATGAAACAGTGAACGGTTGTGAGGGAAGCCCAATAGTCCTATTATTTTAAAACAGGGAATTGCAATTATTTCAGCCACGGTTTCACAGCCACACTGCACCGAAACTGTGCAGCAGCAACCCAGGTTTGCAGGCCACTTCCCCGCGCCGGTAACATCTCCTAGCAAACCTGAGACAAGCGGCACTGGCGCACCCCATGGACCGTTATCCGGCAGCCGTGAACCCCGGTCTGCTGCACCACAGGTTTAAGCTCGCTCCTCCGGGACGGCTGAACAGCAGGGCCATCCCTGGCGAAGATGAAGAAACACCGGGTGCAAAGCTCTATCCGCTCTAAGGGCCGGTAGCGGCCCCACCACTCCTTATGGAGAAGCCCTCCCCCACCTTTCCACCCGTCAAAGCCACTGACGTCAGGGGGCGCCGCGCGCTAGGCACCCCGCCCACACCCCCTCGAGTCTCTGCCTCCAGCGGTGAGAGGCGCATGCTCACTAGAGATTGCCCCGGCCCTTCTAGCCCGCTGTCCGACGGCGTTCGCACGCGCCGTGGGGAGAGTCGGCCGCGTGTCGCTGGATGATGATGTCAGCAGCGGCGCGCCGGGGGAGGCGGGGTACCGCAGCGGCAGCAGCTGGTCCCGGCTCGCGGCGCGAGCTTCGGAACAGGCGGGGCCGCGCGCGCGCCAGGCCCGCTCTGCGTGCAGTGCCGCCAGCCGCCACGGTGAGCCGCGCTCGCGGGGCCGCCGCCACCCGGGGGCTTCCCCGCTATCGCGGGCCGCCCCTTTTAGGACCGAAGGAGTGGCGGTAGTGCGGGCCCGGGAGCGGGCGGCTGCGAGTTGCTGCCCCGGCGGGCGGGCGGGTGGCCTCCCGTGTCCCTCGGCAGGGCGGGCGGGCGGCGGCGCGACGCGGAGCCGGTCGGTGCTGGGCTCGGGCGGGCGCCGCGCCGTGCAGGCGCGTGGTAGGCCGGGGAGAGGGAAAGGGAGGGAAAAGTGGTTTCGGCTTAAAGCAAGGCACAGCTCGGAGGAAGGAGCCCTGAAGTTGGGAGTGCACCGAGTGATGCTCTTCCCGGCTGCTCTTCACCCCTATATATAGGCTGTTTACATCTTGTGTATTTTTATATGAGCTACCAGGTGCTGTTCTGTGTTAGTGCAGCATTGCTTTTATGTTGTGTGTCATTTTCTGTGCTGACTACTGTTGACTGCCAAGGATAAGACAACTTGGCTTTGTGTTTTATATTGTTTGGCAATGGAAAAGTGCTTTCTCTGAGTCAGAAGAAAAGAAGAACTGTTATCTAATTTCAGGGAACTATTTCCTAGTTTCAAATTGAAACAGTTTTCAGTCTGGGTAGAATCAATGGGAAGGCATCAAAGAATATGAAGCATGAAGCTGCGTGGTTTGTTGACAGAAGTTGTTTTTTTGTAGGAAAGAGCAAGTATTGGTCTTTCTTTAAAGATGGTTATTTTCTTCCTACAGGTTTTTGAAGAACAGCAGTTGAAGTCTTACTGGAAAACAGATTCTTCTCTAAATCAAAGGCAGGGTTAGTGCAGTAGTGGTGAGTTATTTCTCCAATTTATGTTACCTTAGAAGACAACATGTGTAAAATGTAGGAACATAGCCCTGCATCCGGTACTGATATTGCTTCCAACTTCTGCTACTACATACCTTGCTTCCCTTATTGTGGAGGGATTTTTATTAAATAACGGTCATCCTATGAACATTCCAAGCACTGAGGATTTGTTAGTAATAGTATAAGGCTGCTAAAGAGCAATTGTAGTTTTAGAGTCTCTGAAGTGATAGTAGAGTAGGAAAAACAGGCTGAGGAATGTAAATATCAGTAGATTATGTAACAGAATGCAGGCGCAGGAAGCGTTCGCGTGGACACCTGCTTTTGACCAATCTGTGTATGTTAAGATTCGTGTGCTTGCTGACTGTAAACCAATAGAGGATTCGTAGGTGCGCGTGTTAGTGTGGCTAGCTTATAAAAGTAGCACAATATCTTGAAATAAAGGAGAATGACCATACCCACATTGGGACTCCTCATTACTCCGGGAACGCGCTCCTATTCCGACCCATGGTCACTCCAACATCTGGTAGCAGAGGATGCGGAAACATGCTGGGCTCATAACCCAGAGGTCTGGTAGCAGAGACTACAATTCTTCGAGACTGCGGTAAGCGCAGCGAGAGAAGGGGAGTGGGAAACCAGCGACTGGGATTTGTACTATTCTATTGCTCAAACAGATAGAATAGATATCGGTGCAGAGTGGCCAACTGCCTCCCAGAGGGTGAGCTGCTATTATGGAGAATGAGGCAGCAGCTGCGTTGCTCATAGGACTACTCTCTAAGAGAGGGATCGAGACAAAGGTGAAACAGCTTATCAAGCTAATTAAGTTAGGACAACGTTTGGGACTTTTTAAGGACACTCACACGTTGTTTTCTGTGCTTGAATGGCGGGAGCTGGGAGAACTAATGTGGCAGAAGCTTACTGGAGGTGATAAAAAATTTGAGAAGGACATTAAGTCTGTGTCAGACTTGTGGGGAGACGTACTAGACACTTTAAAAGCTATGAAAGCTGAACGGGAGGTGGCGTGTGCGGCTGTTCAGATGCTGGCTCCGGACCCCATACCGGAACAGTCTAAGAGCATGGAATCCAAGGCGGGACCTTTCGCGCGATTTTTTGGGCTGCCTGCTGTGAAGGGTATGACGGGGTCCACCTGTAAGACTGTTGCCGAATTGCGCGATAGAGTTGAGCAGGACTTAAAAACGCCCGACAGTCTATGTTCGCCATCTTCCCCGACAATATCATCTGCGCCACAGCAGCCGGAAGTTGCCGGAGCTAAAGCGGAGCAGCAGTGTGAGGCGAAAGCGGAAGAGCAACCGCTGGGCATGAAGGGGGAGGAGTGGCCAGCTCCACCCACCCCCCCGATTCAAGGCGGGGAAACGTGCCGCCCTCCTCCCACCGCCCCTCCTCTCTGCCCCCCCTTGCCACTCTCCGATGATTCCTCCGGTGCTGCCACACCGCCATCTAGTGGAAAAGAGAAAAATTCAACAGAAAGTATTAATCAGCTGTTAAAAGAGGTTGTGCAACAACTAAAGGACTTGACTACACAGACTCAGCAAAAAGGAGAACCTTGGTCAACCGCCGGTTCGAGAGACAACTTGCCACCCTGTTTCTCCGGACCTACCGCGGCTACCCATCCTGGCCGATGGAGTGGAGTTGTTCGGGATGCTATTTTGGATGGACAGTGGGGAGTTGTATCCAACATTGGCCCCATGGCTTTTCCGGTGGTACAGCAAAACGGTCAAGGAAAATGGGAACCGCATGATTGGAAGATTCTACAACAAGCCAAAAATACTATATCGCAGTATGGTGTTAAATCGGAAGCCTCGTGACAAATTGTTATTTGGATTTTTTCTGCTGATTTGATGTGTCCTCATGATTGTCAAAGTCTGATGAGGCTTCTGTTGACACCTACACAGTTTTTGTTATGGGGATCGTCATGGTCTCAGAGGGCAGTGAATGCTGCTGCCCAACATCAGCAGCCAGGGGATCCATTATATGGGATCACAGCAGAAATGCTCATTGGTGGGGGACGTTATGCGGATATAAATGTCCAACTAACTTTTCCTGTCAATATGTTACAGTTATCTTCTAAGCTTGCTTTAGATGCGTTTCTTTCCTTACCAGGATCGGAAGGCCCTTCTTTCAGCTCGGTGACGCAAGGTGCAACTGAGAAGTATAGCAACTTTATTGATAGGCTTTGGGATGCAGTAATGAACCACCCAGATTTGGGAGAGAACAATAAACAACAAATGTTTAGAATTTTGGCCTTTGATAACGCCAATAACACTACCAGGGCCATTCTAGCCAGTCTGCCCAAAGGGGCAGGAGTGGAAGAAATGCTTTCTCGGGTGGAAAGAGCAGGAGTTCAACAACAAAATGAGTTGATGGCAGCTGTGCTGCAAAGTGCTGTCAAAGAAGTAGTACAACCATTGGCAGCTGTTGTTAGGCGAAAACACTCTCCAGGAATAGTTCAGCCCTTTAAAGGCATCTGCTATCGTTGCGGGGAACAGGGGCATAGCAAGCGAAATTGTCGTGCTCCCGTATGGTGTGATAGGTGTCAAAAAAATACCCATGCTACTAAGGCCTGTTCGGGAAACTTCAAATTGAGCGCGAGGAGAGGCCGCGTGCAGAAACAAATGCCCCCTCAGAACAGCAGCAGCAATCAGGGTTTTTACTAAAACACTCGGCTGCCACCAAAGGAAGTTTGGGAGTCGACCTGGAAACAACAATAGATTTCACTTTAACCAATACAGAAGTGTGCAAAATCCCTAGCAATGCAGTAGGGCCTTTAGTAGCTGATAGTAATAGGATAGGTGGAATCCTTTTAGGTCGATCTTCTGCAGGAATAAAAGGATTGATCGTAATTCCTGGAGTCATTGATGCAGACTATACTGGTCAAATTCATATTATGGCCTATACAATTAGTCCTCCTCTCTTCATCCCAAAGGGCAGTCGGATAGCCCAGATATTAGCTTTTAAAAATCCTTTAAATCGATCAAACCAAGATTGGGAAGAGCGTGGGTGTAAAGGATTTGGTTCTACTGGACCTGCTGTATGTTTCACTACAAAATTAGACCATCGCCCACTCGAAACTGTGACTTTGACTCAGGATAACCTTTCAATAAGAATCAATGCAATGTTAGACACTGGTGCCGACATAACTATTATAAATCGAGCAAATTGGCCGTTGCAGTGGGAAATAGAAACCCCAAAGGCATTAATTGCAGGAGTGGGAGGGAACTCAGCCTCATATATAAGTAGTAAACCGGTTCAAGTGAGTTTCCCAGAAGGCCAGAGGGCAACACTGAAGGTCCATGTTTTGTCACTCCCTGGAAATTTGGAGGCATTAATTGGACGTGATGTTCTCAGTCAGATCGGGGCAATGCTGACTACAAAGCATTTTTAGTCATGGGCACTGGGGAGCAATCGCCCAACCCACCGTTAACATGGATCTCCAATGACCCTGTTTGGGTTGACCAGTGGCCCATGACTAAAGAGCGATTGCAAATAACTAAACAACTGGTATCCGAACAACTTATAGAGGGACATATCAAACCATCTGTCAGTCCATGGGATACTCCTATTTTTGTCATCCCTAAGAAAAGTGGGAAGTGGCGTTTACTACATGATTTGAGGAAAATAAATGACCAAATGTTGCCTATGGGAGCCTTACAACCTGGAATGCCATCATCTAATATGTTACCTGAAAATTGGCACATACTTATAGTTGATTTAAAGGACTGCTTTTTCACAATCCCACTACACCCTCAGGACACTCAGAGATTTGCCTTTTCCATACCCTCGATAAATAAAGCAGCACCAGCAGAGCGGTATGAGTGGGTGGTACTTCCACAAGGGATGAAAAACTCTCCTACATTGTGTCAATTATATGTCGCCTGGGCACTGCAACCAATAAGAGAAAAATGGCCTGAAACTATTATCTATCATTATATGGATGATATTTTGTGTTGTCAACAAGTTCCTTTTGAAGTGCATCATATACAACAATTAACAACCATGCTAGCAGACAAGGGACTTGTAATTGCACCAGAAAAGATCCAAAGGTCTCCACCTTGGAAATACCTAGGGTGGATCATTGAACAGGCAAAAATTCGTCCTCAAAAAATAGCACTAAAAACTCCTCTTAAAACATTGGCTGATGTGCAAACGGTCTTAGGCGACATCCAATGGGTTCGCAATTGCGCTGGCATTACCAATGCAGACATTAAACCACTAATTGAATTACTGCGTGGCACTCAGCCTGCAGCTGAAATTCATATGACGGACAAACATCATGTAGCCTTACAGCACATTATAAACAAACTTACTATAGCCTGGACTGCAAGAAGAATCCTTGAACTGCCACTTTCTTTGCTTATCTGTAACACCGAAGAATCACCTTTTGCCGTTATATGTCAATGGCAAAACAAGAAGGGGGAGATGAAGGGACAACAGGGAATGAACTCCGTGATTGCCATTGACAACAAGAATAATGATAACTCGCCAAATTCCTCCCTTTTTTCAAATTTTGGAATGGGTTTTCTTACGGGTACAACCACGTTTCAGTATACAAACTCGTCCTGAAGCCGTAGGGGAATTAATCCGAAAAGGGAGAACGCGAATTACAGAGCTGACAGGACAGGAACCAGCAGACATCAGTATTCCTGTTAAAGCTGTAGATTTAGAATGGTGGATACGTCACATGCTGGCCATTCAAGAATCTTTGTTAGGATTTAGCGGAAAGGTGCATTCTCAGCAACCTCAAGGGAAATTGTGGCAGATTCTAAAACGAAATCAGTGGCTAGAAAAACCTAAAGTGATTGTTAGCCCGATACTCGAGGGGTTGACGGTATATACAGATGCGGGAAAACGTTCTAGACAAGCTGCATGCGTATGGTGGGAAACAGATCAATGGTGCAAAAAGATTTTGCAAGGGCAAGCTGGAGATACCTTACAGACTTTAGAATTAATGGCGGTGGTATGGGCATTAGGGAACTGGCCTGATCATCCTTTGAATGTGGTGACTGATTCTCTATATGTAGCTGGGCTTATACCAAGAATTCAAGATGCGCTGATTAGGGAAACAAATAATCCTCAGCTAGGGAAATTATTTATTCAATTAAGATCGACCATCTCCCAGCGAGTGGCTCCGTGTTGTGTTATTCATATCCGTAGCCATCAATGGGAGTTGGGTTTAGGACAAGGCAATCAGATAGCGGACAATCTTGTCAGTCCAGCGTGTCATGTACCACCTGTAGATAAATTTTTACAAGCTAGGCAGGGTCATGAAATATTTCATCAAAACTCAAAGGGTTTAAGAAGGCAATATGGGTTATCAGAAAACGAAGCTCGCTCTATCATACAGGCCTGTCCCAAGTGTGGAAATCATGGACCTGGAATAGGGCTGGGCGTTAATCCAAAAGGTCTCAAGGCTTTAGAGCTCTGGCAGACTGACGTCACTCACATTGCTGAATTTGGGCAGCTCAAATATGTGCATGTCACCATAGATACCTTTTCTAAAGTAATATGGGCCACGGCTTTATCGGGTGAGAAGGCTCATCATGTGTGTAAGCACCTCCTTGCTTGCTTCGCGGTGTTGGGTGTGCCAGAACAACTGAAAACAGACAATGGCCCTGCTTACACCAGTCAGAAGTTGAGAACCTTTCTGATGAGATGGGGGGTCAAGCATATTACTGGCATCCCACACTCACCGACGGGGCAGAGCCTTGTAGAACGCACGCATCAGGTATTGAAGGACTATCTAGCAAAGCAAAAGGAGGAAGAAAAGGACCCGCAGATGAGACTGCATAAAGTCCTATTTACCCTAAATTATTTGTGTCTGATGGGAGACAGAGAAGAGCCATCGATTATAATCCATCACCAAAACCTTAAGTTTAACTCTCATACAACGCTTCCGAAACTAAAAGTAATGTATCGAGACCCAATCACTGGCATGTGGCTGGGCCCAGTTTCGGTAATATTTAATGGAAGAGGATACATGTGTGTTTCCACAGATAAGGGACCAATATGGGTGCCTAGCCGAGCGGTGAAGCCTGCACTCTCACAAGAAGAGGTTACCTGGGCAAACAAAACAGATCAATCTGCGTTTTGTTTTGTCTCTTGCTACGGCAACTGAGCCTTTCAGAACCTGTTTGGTGTGCCTGGTTTCTGGGTAGAAGAGTTTATGTGTTGCATGAACCTATCCGATCATGGTGAGTCTACACTTAAACAATTACAATGGTTAAAAAAACATGTAAGCATGATACCACAAAATCATGGCATTTTAGATGAATGGCTCATGAATATTTTTAGAGAGTTGCTGCAATGGCTGATAGCTCTGATAAAAGAAGGTTTGCGTATATTGATTATCATCTTAATATTGTGCGTATGCTTTTGTATTGCTTTTAGTTGTATAAAAAAGGCTGTATCGAAAGTAGTAAATCAGGCTTGGATTGTTCAAAAACAAAAAGGGGGAATTTGTGGAGGGATTTTTATTAAATAACGGTCATCCTATGAACATTCCAAGCACTGAGGATTTATTAGTAATAGTATAAGGCTGCTAAAGAGCAATTGTAGTTTTAGAGTCTCTGAAGTGATAGTAGAGTAGGAAAAACAGGCTGAGGAATGTAAATATCAGTAGATTATGTAACGGAATGCAGGCGCAGGAAGCGTTCGCGTGGACACCTGCTTTTGACCAATCTGTGTATGTTAAGATTCGTGTGCTTGCTGACTGTAAACCAATAGAGGATTCGTAGGTGCGCGTGTTAGTGTGGCTAGCTTATAAAAGTAGCACAATATCTTGAAATAAAGGAGAATGACCATACCCACATTGGGACTCCTCATTACTCCGGGAACGCGCTCCTATTCTGACCCATGGTCACTCCAACACCTTATCTCATAGGTCGAGTGATGTCTGTAATGTATTTGCTGTGGCTTTCAAATTGGCATTGTCACCTGACACTAAGGGGACAGACAGGTTCTTTTAGGGATCCTTGGCAGAATGATGACGGCACTAAATCGCAGTTACAATTAAAGCTTTATTTTCTTAACAGGATATTATGATTAGTATAGCACAGAATTTATGATTAGAATGGCACAGGATTTCTACAAGCAGAATTGATATAGTACAATCTATAAGTAGCATAATACAGAATTTATAATACAACTTAACTTATGATTTCTAATCACCTGGACCCTCTGCAGATCAGGTCGAATCTTAATACATGGTTTGCTGTATCAATATAACAATCATAATCTAGACTCGAAAATCATATAAAAGAATACGAGTCACTCAGTCCTCGGAGGAAGCAGATGACGGTGGAGGCGTCCCTGGCCACTGGGGGGTCACGGGTCTCACTGTCCAGCAGCAGTTCCAGTCCAAGTTCCCCACTTAGGACTTGCAACTGCTTGATTTTATAGACAGTGCTCTGTGTGCTGTTATGCTTCCCTGTTCTGTGACGGGATCATCAACAACACCTGGTTGGCTGGGTGCCTGGGACCTTCAAGGCCAGTAAGGAAGGGAGTAATTGGCCTGGTGCCCAGGAATCTTGAGGCCAGTAGGGAGGGGAAAGAAGAAATCTGTTTGGTTTGTCTACTTGGTTCACAGGACCTTCAGGGCCTGATAATGAGGGAAAGGGAATGAATACGTGACCCGCTCGGTCACAGAGAATGGCTGCTTGCCTCATAAAATGGCGTTAGTTATGCTAACCACATTACCAGGGGTTGGGAGCAGGGGGTACCGGTCACAGGCATTCATAATATGCGAGAACTACCTCAGTCTTTGAAAATAGCATGTACCTTATGGGTTTTGACTTCTTGAAACTTCATTTTAACACTAGGCTTTTTCATCGCTGTCTGCTTTTCTTTTCTAATTCTTTCATTGCACCATTCTGCAGAAGGGCATTTAGTACCATATATATAAATGACATAATAGAGGTTTTTGTTGCCTAAGCTTTACATCTAAAATTTTAAAACTGTATCATCAGAAGCAGGTTTTAACTGTGGTGAAACTGAAATGGTTTAAAGCAGTTTCAGAGCACGAAGGCAGACTGAAACTTGAATTTCTATTTCAGCTCTTCTACAGCTAGGCAGAAGCTAGGCGAGAACAGAACAGGAGGGTCACTCCGCCGCTGCCCCCAGCGCCGCCATAGAGGAGCTGCCAGCGCCTTTCCCCCATTACCTTTGTGTTCGTGATCTAAGTACCGGACCCGCAGCTCCTCCTCCTTCGCCTCGAAACTGTAGAAACTGTAGAAGAGAGCGGCAATGCCTCCCCACACCAGCGCCCTGCAACCGGGCCGACTAAAGAAAGTCGCAGCAACTGCAGTAGCCAGCCCGACTCTACCTTGCAGGCCGTGTCCTCTCTTGCCACTGTCGCCTAAGCGCGAGGATGTTCACAGCACCCGCCCGTTCCCGCGCGCCCAACGGTCACCAGGGAGCCATTGCAGTTTCGCTGGCAGCAAGCTCAGTAGTAGCAGCCCCTGTGGAAAGTGCAACTCAAGCAAAGCATCACCTTTCCTGGCCTGATAATGCTTATTGTACCAATGGGAGAGTTACCTTAGACATTGTCACGAATGGGTGGTTTTAAGGCCGCATAAAGAATCACTGGCAAGGTATTGGCAAAGGGTGATTTTAATAGAAATTTATAGAAACGTGACTTAACAGAATTTGATGGCAAGGTTCACTCTATTACTTATTACATGGATTAAGTTACATAGGGGAAAATCGTATTAGAATTGTGTTGGAATGATTTGTACAGAGATTAAGAGTAAAAGGGTTAAAGATTAAAAGGTAAAAGGGGGACCCTCCCATTGAGTCACGAGGTTCAGAAGAGATCCGACTGGACCCAATCTTAGTCTCAGACTTGGACAACGGTTTATGTCTAATACAGAAAGGGATAGGAAGGACCTCCCGTTGGGTCACGAGGTTCAGAGTAGACCCTTTTGTTTTCTAAACTCCTTCTCAAAAAGGAGCCTAGGTGTGGCTGGATCTACCCTTAGCCTCAGACCTGGGCAATGGTTTATGACTAAAGGGTTAAGAGTTTTTAGCAGCAACTTAGAGTCTTACAATGCTTAAACATTGATCAATTTGACAGCTTACACAAAGAATTAGTTAAGATACTACAAAGATTAAAACAACTTAACTACAGGTTATACTTGTTAGTAACCATATAGATAAGCGCGTAAAAAGATTTAGATCAATCAATAACTACAGATAACTGTAAGCGCGCAAAAGATCTAGATCAATCAATACATATATATGTAACTACAGATTATAACTGTAAGCACGCAAAAGATCTAGATCAATCAATACACATATATATATATGCATATGAATATGGTACCAAAGCTGAATGAAAGGCCTAGAGTTAAAGGTATACCTGTTAAAAATTCCCCTCGAGTCCCATGAAATGCTCACGTCAAATGCTTTGTCATTTCCCAACGGGCGAAGAGTTGAGCTCCGAGGAGTGTCTCAGCCCAGAATCTCGGGGATCCTCCGAGTATTGCAAATTCGAGTTTGTGGACTCTGAGAGGCGTCCCACTCAGAGGGAGGTTCTGGATGCAGCCCGCTGCGGTCCAGGAGAGCTCAAAGGGTCTCACTTGGTACCGCTGTTTATAGGTTTGCAAGATGATTGGCTTTAGTCATCAGTAAATTTCCATTTTGGCTACTATCCGAGGTGGTCCAGGGTAGTAATTATGGTATTGTTTCACGGTAACAATGGTATTGTTCCACTTGAGCTATGATCCAGGTAGGGAAAGCTTCAGAGCTGTCAGAGATGATGAATTATCTCTTGTTTCTGTTCCCTACCTTGATCATGTAGCTAGCGTCCCTGGTACGATCAGTGTTGTTCCCCACCTTAGCCATGCAAGAGTGCTTGGTACGGCCAAGGGACGCTTAACCGCCCCACTCATACACAATGACTAAAGCTTAACAGAAGGTTCTGAGATCGTATCGTAGTCCAGAGGAAAAGAAGGGGGGAGGAATGCACCACCACAGACTTATGTATGCAACCGAGCTAGCTCAAGATCTAGCATAAATAAACCATGCTCAGATCCAGTGATGCCATCAATATTTACCAAAAAAATTAACTAAAATAGACCAGTTTTCGAAGTAGGGTTTAGTTTTACATCACTAAAACAAAAGGCTGCTCATACTGATTTCTCCTTTCACCTTGCCCCCACCCCCTTTTTTTGAATACTCAAAATTATGTTTGTTGTGCAAAAGCAAAGATCAAATTAACAAAACCTGGAATTCACAGCTTGGTTTAGTTGTATAGCCAAGCTGAATTAAAGCCTAGTTATGTCTTGTTAAAATACACCACCTTGGTATCTACACTCTAGGCCCAAATCTTTCAACATGCAATCCATGCATTCTGACAGGCCCATCTGCATAAAGCAAATTAAAGTATTTAAGTGATATCCTTTAATCCTAAGGGAGGAGGGAGGAGATACTTCCCTTGATCTTTAGTTGCAAATTCACATGTTATAAGACCACTATGAGTATCTTTTTGACCTGTTTCAGAAAGACTCTAGAATTTCACTGATTCTTGCATCAATACCATAACTTTTAGTTGAGGCAGAGTATATATATATTAGATATGAATAAAAAAGTTCACTTGACAATTATTCCTCACATAGGACTTGGAAAAGGTCGCTACAGCTGCAATTAATCTAGGATAGTAGTGAGGTTCCCAAGGCCGTAAATTGTGTCCTACTAAACTTTATTTACTTTGAAGAATTAGTATTTGAGAATTGAAGACATGTGCCTTTGAGCCATCCCCTGTAATTTTCAGAAATTAGTATTAGAACAGGCAGCAAGTAAGCAGTACTCCTTCCGAGCAAAGGCTCAGATGGAGCCACCTTGCTTGTCACTTGGGAACACTAGCTACTGCATTCCTCTCCTTCATGTGGTTGCTCAGCAGCTCCTCCACTGCCTTCCTTCTGAAGAAATTAAAGTCTAAAAATACCATCCCATTTGTTCTTGTAGAGCACCATGAAGGGCAAATGGGGGGGAGGGGCTATCACCTTGCATTTATTATGTTTAATTATTTAAACAGGACTATATCTTGTGATTAACAGTTTGCTCCACTAGTGCCCACAATATGCTAAAGACTTTTCCACCACAAAGGAATGAAGAATGCCTAACCTGGTGTACTAGGTCTGGCCAGGATGGAGTTAATTTTCTTCATAGCAGCCTGTATGGTACTGTGTTTTGGATTTGTGGCTAAAACAGTGTTGATAACACACCAACGTTTTGGCTATTACTGAACAGTGCTTGTACAGTGTCAAGGCTTTCTCTTTTTTTTTCCTCCTCACTCTGCACCTCCCCCCACACAGTGAATAGGCTAGGGGTGGGCAAGAGATTAGAATAGAACATAGCTGAGACAGCTGACCCGAATTGGCCAAAGGGATATTCCATACTATATAACGTCATGCTCAGCATGAAAAACTGGGGATAGAGGAAAAAGGGGGGCCACTGTCTTCCAAGTTAGCTGCTGCTCCGAGACTGGCTGGGCATCGGTCTATTTGTGGGAGGTCGTGAGTTTGCATTGCTTGTTTTCTGTTTTATTTTTGTTTTCTCTTTCCTTCACTTATTAAACTGTCTTTATATTGACCCACGAATTTTCTCGCTTTTGCTCTTCCTATTTGTCGTGGTTTAACCCCAGTCAGCAAATAAACCCCACGCAGCCGCTCGCTCATCCCACACCTCCGGTGGGATGGGGGAGAGAATCAGGAGGGCACAAATAGGAAAACTCCCGGGTTGAGATAAAAACATTTTAATAATTGAAATAAAACAAAGTAGAACAGTAATAATAACAATGATAACAACAACAATAGCAGAATATACAAAGCAGGCAATGCACAATGCAACTGCTCACCGACTGCCGACCGCATGTCACAAAGGGGGACAAGCCCCCCCGCACCCCCGGTTTTTATACTGAGCATGATGTCACATGGTATAGAATACCCCATTGGCCAGATGGGTCAACCACCCTGGCTATGCTACTGACCCACCACAGTTTCCCCTGCACTTGGCAGGGAATGGGAGGCAGAAAAGGTGCAAGCAACAACCAAAGCATCAATGGGCCATCAACGTTCCTCTCATACAAAACACAGCACACCCCGCAAGCTACTGGGAAAAAAGTTAACTCTGTCCCAGCCGGAACCAGGACAGTATCCACCCCTTATTCTATACCATCTACGTCATGCCTAGGTCTCACATTTTCCAATACATTCCAATTAGTCATCACCACTTTTCCTGCCTTTTGATATATACACACACAGATATCATTCCCTTAGTCCATGGGCCATCCCTCTAAAATGTCCATTGAGTTCATTTAGTCCATGACTTTGGGCTCCATCTCTCATAACAGTCTTTCAGGGCAGGAGAGATGGTGTGTGGTGTTGGATTGTTGCATGCTGAAGCCAGTTCTGGTTCCAGTATCGTTGTGCTTGTCCAGTTCTATCATTGTTGCACTTTGCTCGGTTTCATCAGAGTTCATTCTTCATTAATCTGGGTGATTCTTACTGCAATACTGTTGATATGACATATAGCAACCATAGAAGTGATGACATACAGTATTATATAGCAATTAACATCATACAATTCAGTTCATTGGCTATTTTCACCCAAAATCAAATCCCCTTGAGGTACACACTGGACCTCCCCATCCTTTCGCATCACCCACCAAGTGCACCCAGGTCCCTGAGCAAAAGCAATCCCACGGATGGGTTTTCCCTTGCCCGAGGCAGGAGTAACCCAGACTGTCTTCCCCAGCATATTTTTCATGTGCACGACAGGGACTTTATCCCCCTCTACAGCACGTAAGGGTTTTGACTGGGCAGGGCCAGCTCGAGTGACAGATCCCCTAGTGTTGACTAACCAGGTGGCCTTTGCTAAATGTGTATCCCAATGCTTGAATGTCCCACCACCCATTGTTCTCAGCGTAGTCTTTAGCAGTCCATTGTATTGTTCGATTTTCCCGGAGGCTGGTGCATGATAGGGGATGTGATATACCCACTCAATGCCATGCTCTTTGGCCCAGGTGTCTATGAGGGTGTTTCGGAAATGAGTCCCATTGTCTGACTTAATTCTTTCTGGGGTGCCATGTCGCCATAGGACTTGCTTTTCAAGGCCCAGGAAGGTGTTCCTGGTGGTGGCATGGGGCACAGGATATGTTTCCAGCCATCCGGTGGTTGCTTCTACCATGGTGAGCACATAGCGCTTGCCCTGTCGGGTTTGTGGGAGTGTGATATAATCAATCATCTGCCAGGCCTCCCCATATTTATATTTCAACCATCGTCCTCCATACCAGAGAGGCTTTACTCGCTTGGCTTGCTTGATTGCAGCGCATGTTTCACATTCGTGGATAACCTGTGCAATACCGTCCATGGTCATGTCCACCCCTCGATCACGAGCCCATCTATATGTTGCATCTCTTCCTTGATGGCCTGAGGTGTCATGGGCCCACCAAGCTATAAATAATTCACCCTTATGTTGCCAGTCCAGATCCACCTGAGCTACTTCAATCTTAGCAGCCTGGTCCACCTGCTGGTTGTTTTGGTGTTCTTCAGTGGCCCGACTCTTGGGTACGTGAGCATCTACGTGACGTACTTTTACAACCAGGTTCTCTACCCGGGCAGCAATATCTTGCCACAACGCGGCAGCCCAGATGGGTTTACCTCTGCGCTGCCAGTTGGTCTGCTTCCACTGCTGCAACCACCCCCACAGGGCATTTGCCACCATCCATGAGTCAGTATAGAGATAAAGTACTGGCCATTTTCCTCATTCAGCAATGTCCAAAGCCAGCTGGATGGCTTTTACCTCTGCAAACTGACTCGATTCACCTTCTCCTTCAGCAGTTTCTGCAACTTGGCGTATAGGACTCCATACAGCAGCTTTCCATCTCCGATGCTTTCCCACAAGGCGACAGGACCCATCAGTGAACAGGGCATATTGCTTCTCGTTTTCTGGTAGTTTATTATACAGTGGGGCCTCTTCAGCACGCGTCACCTCCTCCTCTGGGCATATTCCAAAATCTTTGCCTTCGGGCCAGTTCGTGATCACTTCCAAGATTCCTGGGCGACTGGGGTTTCCTATTCGGGCCCATTGTGTGATCAGCACGACCCACTTACTCCACGTAGCATCGGTTGCATGATGTGTAGGGGGGACCCTCCCTTTGAACATCCAGCCCAGCACCGGCAGTCGGGGTGCCAGGAGGAGCTGTGCTTCAGTACCAACCACTTCCGAAGCAGCTCGAATCCCTTCATATGCTGCCAATATCTCCTTCTCAGTTGGAGTATCGTGGGCCTCGGATCCTCTGTATCCCCGACTCCAGAACCCTAAGGGTCGACCTCGAGTCTCCCCTGGTGCTTTCTGCCAGAGGCTCCAGGTAGGGCCATTCTCCCCGGCTGCGGTGTAGAGCACATTTTTTACATCTTGTCCCGCCCGGACTGGCCCAGGGGCTACTGCCTGAACTATCTCCTGTTTAATTTGTTCAAAGGTTTGTTGTTGCTCATGGCCCCATTTGAAGTCATTCTTTTTCCTGGTCACGTGATAGAGAGGGCTTACGATCTGATATGCATTCTCCAAAAACCCACAAAGTCTAAGAAGGCTTGTGTTTCCTTTTTGCTAGTTGGTGGGGACATGGCTGTTATTTTGTTGATCACATCCGTTGGGATCTGACAACGTCCATCTTGCCTTTTGTCGTGGTTTAACCTGGCAGGCAGCCAAATACCACGCAGCCGCTCACTCACTCCCCCCACCCCCAGCGGGACGGGGAGAGAATCGGAAGGGTAAGAGTGAGAAAAACTCGTGGGTTGAGATAAAGACAGTTTAATAGAACAGGGAAAAAAAGGGAAAATAATAATGATAATGATAGAATATACAAAATGAGTGATGCACAATGCAATTGCTCACCACCCGCGCTGACCGATAACCAAGTAGCGATCGGTACTTCCTGGATCACGCCTACCCTTCATATACTGAGCATGACGTCACATGGTATGGAATACCCCATTAGCCAGCTGGGCTGGCTGTCCTGATTATGTTCCCTCCCATCTTGTGTACCTAGCTCAGTCAGTAGGCACGGGAGCTGTCCTTGGACTAGGAGGGTACTTAGCAACAACTGAAAACATCAGTGTGTTATCAACATTCTCCTCATACTAAATCCAAAACACAGCACTAGGAAGAAATTTAACCCTATCCCAGCCGAAACCAGGACACCTTTTTATTCCTAAAAACTGGGTCTCCTATGTAGACCCCTTGACCTTACTTTGTTTTATGGCAAAGCCGGCCTTCAGAAGGATATGGACTATTCTCTCCCCTTTCTCAAAAACTTCTCCTGTGTTGCCCCATACAATGATGTCATCAATGTATTGCAGGTGTTCTGGAGCCTCACCCTGTTCCAGCACAGTGTGGATCAGTCCATGGCAAATGGTAGGGCTGTGTTTCCACCCCTGGGGCAGTTCATTCTGGGTGTACTGGACGCCCCTCCAAGTGAAAGCAAACTGTGGCCTGCACTCTGCCGCCAAAGGGATTGAGAAGACGACATTAGCGATATCAATTGTGGCATACCACTTGGCTGGCTTTGACTCCAGTTCATATTGAAGTTCTAGCATGTCTGGCACGGCAGCACTCAGTGGCAGCGTGACTTCGTTCAGGCCACAGTAGTCTACTGTTAATCTCCACTCTCCATTAGACTTTCGCACTGGCCATATGGGACTGTTAAAGGGTGAGCGGGTCTTGCTGATCACTCCTTGGCTCTCCAGTCGACGAATCAGCTTATGGATGGGAAGCAGGGAGTCTCGGTTGGTGCGATATTGCCGCTGGTGCACCGTTGTGGTAGCGATTGCTACCTGTTGTTCTTCAACCTTCAACAACCCCACAACAGAAGGGTCCTCCGAGAGACCAGGCAAGGTGGTCAGCTGTTTAATTTCCTCCATCTCCAGGGCAGCTATACCAAAAGCCCACTGCCATACACAATGGGGTGCTTCTGCCACTCGTTCCCGCTTTAGGCTCACTTTGGCCTCCAATACAGTTAACTCTTGGGATCCCCCTGTCACTTATACTCCTGTGGGTCTGATGTGCCAGGCCATCGAATCCACACAGTCCAGTAAACCTGGTTGTCCCTTTCCTCCACCTGGCTGGAGGCAGGGCCCCTCTAGTCCTGGTCATCATATTTGCTACCCACTTCTTGTAGGTATGAATCAGAAGTCCCTTCATTAAGGTCGGAAGTGGAATCAGCCCTTCTGCTCTCTCTGGGGAACTGCTCACTGGAGACTGGAGCAGCAGTTTTCCTGGAAGAACCCCCTTTTGTGGTTGTTTTCCCTTGCAACTCACGTACCCGTGCCTGTAGGACTGAGGTAGGTTTTCCATCCCACTTCCTCATGTCCTCTCCGTGGTCACACAGGTAAAACCACAGGGTGCCCCGGGGTGTGTACCCACGATGTCTCCTCTCTTGAGCAGAGGGACGCTTGCTCCTAATGGCTGAGACACTGGCCCGTGCAGGGGGGGAGCAGGACATATCCTCTTTGAGTTGCTGGACCTCCTCAGACAGTTTCTCCACAGCAGAGGCACAGGCCCGTAGGGCGGAAGAGAGACTTTCTTCGTATTGCCGGAGGTGGCCAGCCAATTCATCCACTGTTTGTTCCTCTTCATCTCTCCAGGTCATTACTGCCAATGAGTTTGCGTGTAATGCTGGTGCACTCCATACCAACTTCCGCCACATGGGTCGGGTGCATTTGACTTCATCTGGATCTTTGGGTAACTGCTTGTTGTTCAGGTCATCATAAATCACTTCCAGCACGGCTAATTCCCTCAGATACTGGATAGCTCTCTCCATGGTGCTCCACTTGCCTGGGTGACATATAACATCTTTCTTGAAGGGATACCTTTCCTTCATGCCTGACAGGAGTCGCCTCCAGAGGCTGAGGACTTGTGCCCCTTGTCCAATTGCTTTGTCAATGCCCCCTTCCCTAGAAAGGGATCCCAGCTGCCTGGCTTCCCTACCCTCTAATTCCAGGCTACTGGCCCTGTTATCCCAGCATCAGAGCAGCCAGGTGACAATGTGCTTGCCTGGATGACGACTGAAGTCTTTTCACATATCTCGCAGCTCACCCAGGGATAGGGACGGGTGGTTACCATCTCATTTACGGGTTCTGCTTCTTGCTTCTCCTGTTCTCGTGATGGTCCTGGTTCATTTTAATCCCTTACTAAACGAGCTGATTTCCTTGTGTATTTTCTTTTTTGTATAGGGGCGACTGATACTGGCATGGGTTGGTTCTCTGTCGCAGGGGGCAGAGTAGCCGCTGTGCCTGTCGTGGGGGTTGGGGTAGCCGCAGTGCCTGCCGTGCGGGATGGGGTAGCTGCAGGGCCTGTTGTTTTGTCATCATCAGATACAGAGACCTTTTCTTCCCCTTGGGGGTTCTGAGTAGTGTTAAACAGGGCTCGGGAGGCATGGGCCAGGCCCCAGCACATTGCAGTGATTTGTGTCTCCCTAGAATAGCCAGGGTGACAGCATACTTTTTCCAAATATTCTACTAATTTTTCAGGTTTCTGCGCTTGTTCAGGGGTGAAGTTCCAGAACACTGGGGGTGCCCACCGTCCTAGGCATTTGCCCATGCTATCCCACTCACCCTGCCACTCATAACTATCCAGCCTTGGGGCAGATCTCTGGATGACATTCTTAAATTGCTTATTAATCTTGGACAAAACTGAAACAATATTCCCAAGGAATACCAAAAGATGTATTTTAACTACCCAGGGATTTTCAAGGTACTGACAAGTTATTTTAACGAAGGAGACGACATCATAGAGGAAGATAGTGAGGGTGCCGTTCTCTATTTCCTCTATAAAAAACCTCTCAGAGGAAGAGGTATAATTGCTAATGGTCTCCATGAGGTGGTACCCAAAGTACAGTAATGGCTTCATTACAAATCCCAAAGACCAAATAACCCCCAATGCCAGCGTTTTAGTAACAAATCTCCCAGGCAAAACATCATTAATCACTGCAGAGCAGAGCAGACTACAAAACCGAACACCAATCTTTAACAGGTACAGTAAAAACAAGAGCATGGTGCAGATCAGATAAATTAATATATCAATTCCTTAATACGCGCTAGTTAATCTGTTGTTATCTCAACCCTTCGCTGCCCCACGTTGGGTGCCAAAAAGGACTGTCGTGGTTTAACCCCAGCCAGAAAATAAACCCCACGCAGCCGCTCACTCATCCCCCACCTCCGGTGGGATGGGGGAGAGAATCAGGAGGGCACAAGTAGGAAAACTCGCAGGTTGAGATAAAAACAGTTTAATAATTGAAATAAAACAAAGTAGAACAGTAATATTAACAATGATATCAACAACAATAGCAGAATATACAAAGCAGGCAATGCGCAATGCAACTGCTCACCGACCGCTTACCGCGTGTCATGAAGAGCGACGAGGCCCCCCCCCCCCGGTTTTTATACTGAGCATGATGTCACATGGTATAGAATACCCCATTGGCCAGCTGGGTCAACCACCCCAGCTGTGCTCCCCACTCCCCACAGCTTCTCCTGCACTTGGCAGGGCATGGGAGGTTGAAAAGATGCAAGCACCACCCAGCAACAACCAAAGCATCAATGGGCCATCAACGCTCCTCTCATACCAAACCCAAAACACAGCACACCCCTCAACCTACTGGGAAGAAAGTTAACTCTGTCCCAGCCAGAACTAGGACACTATTCTTTCCCCCGTCCTGCTGGGGGATGGCGGGAGAGTGAGCGAGCGTCTGTGTGGGTGCTTAGCTGCTGGCCAGCGGCAACCCACCACACCTGGAAATTTTGTTCACAGTCAAAGAACATTTTATTTTAAGAGGATGAATTTTGAAAGATAATACCAAATAAAAATACTAGATAAGATAATACCAGAAAGATAAGGCCAACAAGGCAGATATCCTGCTGGGAGTCTGTTATAGACCACCTAACCAGGATGAAGAGGCAGATGAAGCATTCTACAAGCGGCTGGCAGAGGTCTCACAATCGCTAGCCCTTGTTCTCGTGGGGGACTTCAACTTTCCGGACGTCTGCTGGAAATACCACACGGCAGAGAGGAAACAGTCGAGGAGGTTCCTGGAGTGTGTGGAAGATAACTTCCTGACGCAGCTGGTAAGCGAGCCTACCAGGGGAGGTGCCTCGCTTGACCTGCTGTTTACAAACAGAGAAGGACTGGTGGGAGGTGTGGTGGTTGGAGGCCGTCTTGGGCTTAGCGACCATGAAATGATAGAATTCTCTATTCTTGATCAAGTAAGGAGGGGAGTCAGCAAAACCGCTACCATGGACTTCTGGAGGGCAGACTTTGGCCTGCTCAGGACACTGGTTGAGAGAGTCCCTTGGGAGACAGTCCTGAAGGGCAAAGGGGTCCAGGAAGGCTGGACGTTCTTCAAGAAGGAAGTCTTAAAGGCGCAGGAGCGGGCTGTCCCCATGTGCCGTAAGAAGAACGGGCGGGGAAGACAACCGGCCTGGCTGAATGGAGAGCTCTGGCTGGGACTCAGGAAAAGAAGGAGAGATTACCACTCGTGGAAGAAGGGGCAGGCAACTCAAGAAGAGTACAGGGATCTCGTTAGGTCATGCAGAGAGAAAATTAGAAAGGCAAAAGCCCAGCTACAATGCAATCTGGCCACTGTCATACGAGAAAACAAAAAATGTTTTTATAAATATATTGACGACAAAAAGAGAGCCAAGGAGAATCTGCATCCTTTATTAGATGCAGGGGGGAGGGAACATTGCCACCAAAGATGAGGAAAAGGCTGAGGTACTTAATGCCTTCTTTGTCTCAGTCTGTAATAGTCAGAGCAGTTATCCTCAGGGTATTCAGCCCCCTGAGCTGGAAGACAGGGACGGAGAGCAGAATAAACCCCCTATAATCCAAGGGAAGCAGTTAAAGACCTGCTACGCCACCTGGACGCTCACAAGTCTATGGGGCCGGATGGGATCCACCCGAGGGTATTGAGGGAGCTGGCGGAGGAGCTTGCCAAGCCACTCTCCATCATTTACCAGCAGTCCTGGTTAACAGGGGAGGTCCTGGACGACTGGAGGCTTCCCAATGTGACACCCATCTACAAGAAGGGCCGGAAGGAGGATCCGGGGAACTACAGGCCTGTCAGCCTGACCTCGGTGCCAGGGAAGATTATGGAGCGGTTCGTCTTGAGGGCGCTCACAAGGCCAGGGGATCAGGCCCAGCCAGCACGGGTTCATGGAAGGCAGGTCCTGCTTGACCAACCTGATCTCCTTCTATGACCAGGTGACCCGCCTAGTGGATGAGGGAAAGGCTGTGGATGTGGTCTACCTGGACTTCAGTAAAGCCTTTGACACTGTCTCCCACAGCATTCTCCTAGAGAAGCTGGCGGCTCATGGCTTAAGTGTACTCTTCGCTGGGTAAAAAACTTGCTGGACAGCCGAGCCCAGAGAGTTGTGGTGAATGGAGTTAAATCCAGTTGGCGACCGGTCACGAGCGGTGTTCCCCAGGGCTCAGTTTTGGGGCCGGTCCTGTTCAATATCTTTATCAATGATCTGGATGAGGTGATCGAGTGCTCCCTCAGTAAGTTTGCAGACGACACCAAGCTGGGCGGGAGTGTTGATCTGCTCGAGGGTAGGAAGGCTCTGCAGAGGGACCTGGACAGGCTGGATCGATGGGCCGAGGCCAACTGTATGAGGTTCAACAAGGCCAAGTGCCGGGTCCTGCACTTTGGCCACAACAACCCCATGCAACGCTACAGGCTTGGGGAAGAGTGGCTGGAAAGCTGCCCAGAGGAAAAGGACCTGGGGGTGCTGGTCGACAGCCAGCTGAACATGAGCCGGCAGTGTGCCCAGGTGGCCAAGAAGGCCAAAGCATCCTGGCCTTTATCAGGAATAGTGTGGCCAGCAGGACTAGGGAAGTGATCGTGCCCCTGTACTCGGCACTAGTGAGGCCGCACCTCGAATACTGTGTTCCGTTTTGGGCCCCTCAGTACAAGAAGGACATTGAGGTGTTGGAGTGTGTCCAGAGAAGGGCAACGAAGCTGGTGAAGGGCCTGGAGCACAAGTCTTATGAGGAGCGGCTGAGGGAACTGGGACTGTTTAGCCTGGAGAAGAGGAGGCTGAGGGGAGACCTCATCGCGCTCTACAACTACCTGAAAGGAGGTTGTAGCGAGGTGGGTGTTGGTCTCTTCTGCCAAGTAACTAGCGATAGGACGAGAGGAAATGGCCTCAAGTTGCGCCAAGGGAGGTTTAGATTGGACATTAGGAGAAATTTCTTTACTGAAAGAGTGGTCAAGCCTTGGAACAGGCTGCCCAGGGAAGTGGTTGAGTCACCATCCCTGGAAGTATTTAAAAGACATGTAGATGAGGCGCTTAGGGACATGGTTTAGTGGGTATGGTGGTGTTGGGTTGATGGTTGGACTCGATGATCTTAGAGGTCTTTTCCAACCTTTATGATTCTATGATTCTACCTAATTACGTTGCTAAGGTATGTTTAAATGCAGATAAAAGTTTCATTTCCAGTGACCTCATTAGTGCTTTTCTGAAAACAGAACAGTTGAGAAGACTGGTAATATAGTATAGCTACCATTCATAGAATCATAGAATCATAGAATAGTTTGGGTTGGAAGGGACCTTTAAAGGTCATCTAGTCCAACCCCCCCCGCCATGGGCAGGGACATCTTCAACTAGATCAGGTTGCTCAGAGCCCTGTCCAACCTGACCTTGAATGTTTCCAGGGATGGGGCATCTACCACCTCTCTGGGCAACCTGTTCCAGTGTTTCACCACCCTCATTGTAAAAAATTTCTTCCTTATATCTAGTCTAAATCTACCCTCTTTTAGTTTAAAACCATTACCCCTTGTCCTGTCGCAACAGGCCCTGCTAAAAAGTTTGTCCCCATCTTTCTTATAAGCCCCCTTTAAGTATTGAAAGGCTGCAATAAGGTGTCCCCAAAGCCTTCTCCAGGCTAAACAACCCCAACTCTCTCAGCCTTTCTTCATAGGAGAGGCATTCCACCCCCCTGATCGTGGCCCTCCTCTGGACCCGCTCCAACAGGTCCATGTCTTTCCTGTGCTGAGGGCTCCAGAGCTGGACGCAGTACTCCAGGTGGGGTCTCAGCAGAGCAGAGTAGAGGGGCAGAATCACCTCCCTCGACCTGCTGGCCACGCTTCTTTTGATGCAGCCCAGGATACGATTGGCCTTCTGGGCTGCGAGCGCACGTTGTCGGCTCATGTCCAGCTTTTCATCCACCAGTGCCCCCAAGTCCTTCTCGGCAGGGCTACTCTCAATCCCTTCCTCCCCCAGCCTGGATTGATACCAGGGGTTGCCCTGACCCAGGTGCAGGACCCTGCACTTGGCCTTGTTGAACCTCATGAGGTTCACACGGGCCCACTTACCGAGCTTGTCCAGGTCCCTCTGGATGGCATCCTGTCCCTCAGGCGTGTCGACTGCACCACTCAGCTTGGTGTCGTCTGCAAACTTGCTGAGGGTGCACTCGATCCCACTGTCTATGTCATTGACGAAGATATTAAACAGTCCCGATACAGACCCCTGTGGGACACCACTTGTCACTGATCTCCATCTGGACATTGAGCCGTTGACCACTACCCTCTGGATGTGACCATCCAACCAATTCCTCATCCACCAGACAATCCACCCATCAAATCCATATCTCTCCAGTTTAGAGAGAAGGATGTTGTGGGGGACCATGTCAAAGGCCTTACAGAGTTCCAGATAGACGACATCGGTAGCCCTTCCCATGTCCACTGATGTAGTCACTCCATCATAGAAGGCCACTAGGTTGGTCAGGCAGGACTTGCCCTTGGTGAAGCCATGCTGGCTGTCTCGAAGCACCTCCCTGTCCTCCATGTGCCTTAGCATAGTTTCCAGGAGGATCTGCTCCATGACCTTGCCGGGCACAGAGGTGAGACTGACTGGCCTGTAGTTCCCCGGGTCTTCCTTTTTTCCCTTTTTAAAAATGGTGGTTATGTGTCCCCTTTTCCAGTCAGCAGGAACTTGACCGGACTGCCACGACTTCTCAAATATGATGGATAGTGGCTTAGCAACTTCATCCGCCAGTTCTGTCAGGACCCGTGGATGGATCTCATCGGGTCCCATGGACTTGTGCACCTTCAGGTTCCTTAGATGGTCTCAAACCTGATCTTCTCCTACAGTGGGCGGCTCTTCATTCTCCCAGTCCCTGCCTTTGCCTTCTGCGGCTTGGGCAGTGAGGCTTGAGCACTTGCTGGTGAAGACCGAGGCAAAAAAGTCATTGAGTACCTCAGCCTTCTCCATATCCTGGGTAACCAGGTCTCCCGTTTCTTCCTTTTATCCCCAACGTACCTATAGAAGGTTTTCTTGTTGCCCTTGACGTCCCTGGCCAGGTTTAATACTGTCAGGGCTTTAGGTTTCCTAACCTGATCCCTGGCCGCTCAGACAATTTCTCTGTATTCCTCCCAGGCTACCTGTCCTTGCTTCCACCCTCTGTAGGCTTCCTTTTTGTATTTGAGTTTGTCCAGGAGCTCCTTGTTCATCCATGCAGGCCTCCTGGCGTTTTTGCCCGATTTCCTCTTTGTTGGGATGCATCACTCCTGAGCTTGGAGGAGGTGATCCTTGAATATTAACCAGCTTTCTTGGGCCCCTCTTCCCTCCAGGGCTTTATCCCATGGCACTCTACCAAGCAGATCCCTGAAGAGGCCAAAGTCTGCTCTCCTAAAGTCCAGGGGAGTGAGCTTGCTGTGCGCCCTCCTCGGTGCCCTAAGGATCTTGAACTCCACCATTTCATGGTCACTGCAGCCAAGGCTGCCCTCGAACTTCACATTCCCCACCAGCCCCTCCTTGTTGGTGAGAACAAGGCCCAGCATAGCACCTCTCCTCGTTGGCTCCTCTACCACTTGGAGAAGGAAGTTATCATCGACACATTCCAGGAACCTCTCGGATTGCTTACGCCCTGCCGTGTTGTCCCTCCAACAGATATCGGGGTGGTTGAAGTCCCCCCGTGAGGACCAGGGCTTGTGAACATGAGGCTGCTCCTATCTGTCTATAGAGGGCCTCATCCGCTCGGTCTTCCTGGTTGGGTGGCCTGTAGCAGACCCCCACCGTAATGTCACCTGTCCCTGCCCTCCCTTTAATCCTGACCCATAAGCTCTCGGTCGGCTCCTCATCCATCCCCAGGAGGAGCTCCATGCGCTCCAGCTGGTCATTGACATAGAGGGCAACACCCCCTCCTCGTCTCCCCTGCCTGTCCTTCCTAAAGAGCCTGTATCCTTCCATTCCAACGCTCCAATCATAGGAGCCATCCCACCACGTCTCCATGATGCCAATAAGATCGTAGCCCTGCAGGCGTGCGCACGTCTCTAATGCCTCTTGTTTATTCCCCATGCTACGTGCGTTTGCATAGAGGCATTTAAGTTGGGCCCCCGATGAAGCTGTCTTACTGGCTGGGGTTCCTTTGTGCCGCTCTTCAGGCGTTCTCCTGCTGACCTGTGATCCTTCTCCAGGCTCTGGGCATCTATTGCTGGCACTGGCATCAAACTGGTAGGAGTGGGATGGATTGAGGTTCCCCTCCCCTGGCAACTTTAGTTTAAAGCCCTCTTCACCAGCTTGGCAAGCCTATGACCAAAGATGCTCTTCCCCTTCTCTGACAGATGGACCCCATCAGCTGTGCTTGCCGGGTCGATATCATTGTAGCAATCCGCTGCAACGCTTGCTGAGCCTCAGGGGTTAACGTTCGTCGAGACCCCAATGCAGGATCACCTTTTAGCAAATTAAACAGAGGTCTCAACAGCTCGTTGTTGATTCCCAACAGAGGCCTTACCCAATTGATAGTGCCCAATAATTTGTGCAAATCAGTCAGGGTGTGGACCTGACTACTGATCTTGAGCCCTTGCGGTATCACAGTTTGCTCAGTAATGTGCCACCCTAGATATTTCCAGGGAGCGGTCTGCTGCACCTTTTCTGGGGCAACTATCAAGCCGTTACGCTGGAGGCTCGTTACGACAACCTCCATGGCCCCTCGTATCATGGCCTCAGAGGGGGTTGCTACAAGGATATCATCCATATAATGATAAATTACGACTTCAGGCAATCGGGTGCGGGCTGGACTAAGGGCCCGAGCCACGAACCATTGACATATGGTGGGACTATTTTTCATGCCTTGCGGGAGCACCGTCCAATGGTACCGTTGACTCGGCTGGGCTACATTGGTTGCGGGTACAGTAAAAGCAAACCGCGGCGCGTCATCTGGGTGTAGTGGAATGGTAAAAAAACAGTCCTTAAGGTCTATTATAGTGATGTGCCAGTTCATAGGTATCACGGTTGGTGAAGGGAGACCTGGCTGTAGAGCTCCCATGTCCTCTATAGCCTCATTTATACATCTTGGATCGTGAAGGAGCCTCCACTTTCCTGATTTCTTCTGGATGACAAAAACTGGTGAGTTCCATGGGCTCGTGGATGGCACAATGTTCCCAGCGCGCAGCTGCTCAGCAACTAGGTCCTGCAAGTGATGCAGCTTATCCGTGGGGAGGGGCCACTGATCCACCCATATAGGCTTTTCACAGGACCATTGCAACTTCAGGGTGTGCTGCCGATCAGTAGCCCCTAGGATAAATTTGTCCCCAGCATGATTCCCCATTGTGACAAACAGTCTCATCCCCACAGCGTGAGAGGGGCCGGAAGAACGAACGGTCAGACATTGGCCCGCCGACCCTCCGGTCCCTCGATTTGAATTAATTGAACACTCTGCAGTGGTGCTGTTTGCCCTCCGATACCTGTAAGGGCAATCGGGACCTTTTTCGTCGGCCATTGAGCTGGCCAGTGTGACTGCGCAATGACTGTCACGTCAGCTCCGGTATCAAGAAGGCCGCTGATGCGCACAGACTGCTGAGGGTCACCACCTGACAGGCAGCAAGTCAGTTGCAGTCGCCCCGCAGCGACAGGCTGCGCCCACCACAGTTGTGGCGTGCCGGTGGAACCAAAACCTTCACTCCCCCGTTCCTGAGGCTCCGCCGCAGGAGGGGCATCTCGAAAGTAGATGAGCTGTGCTATTCGTGATCCTGCCGGCACGTAACAGGGCGGAGTAGGTGTCCACAACATGATTTTAATTTCTCCCGTATAGTCTGCATCAATAACCCCAGGGAGAACGAACAAGCCCTGTAACGTAGCAGATGAACGTCCCAGTAAGAGTGCACTGTAACCGCCACCTAGCGGCCCCCACACTCCGGTGGGCACCGCTTGAACAGCCGTAGAAGTCAGGTTCACTGGCTGGGGGGGGGCCAAGTCCACGCCGGCACTTCCCCATGTCCGGGCGGATAATTCGGAGGCACGGATGCCAGCGGGGGGGCTGGGGGCACTTTGCATCATCGCATGGGGGGCTACTTGTATCATCGCGCGGCCCCTCCCCGCGCTCCTGCAAACGTTTCCCTGGATAGGCTGACCGTCTTTATCATACCGCGACCGGCACTGATTCACAACGTGCCGGCCCTTCCTACATTTTGGACACGTTCCCAGTTGTGAGTCAGCCAGTTCCCACCTCCGCCTGCCTGCCTGCGGGCACTGTCTCTTAAAGTGACCGGGACGGCCACAGGTGAAGCACGTCTGTTGACTAAACTTAGAGTTTGCAAAAGCAGCAGCCATCGCCACAGCCTGGTGCTCCGTGGTCCCCACACGGTTGCATTCCTCTATCATTTCAACTACCGTAGGGTTTTTTAACGGACGGAGCACCTTCTGGCAATCCGCGTTAGCATTTTCAATTGCCAATTTTTGTAATAATATTTTCCGCGCTTCCTCATTCTCTACTTGTTTGTCCAAAGCATCTTTTAATATCTCGATAAATTTCATATACGGTTTCTGCGGTCCCTGCCTAATATTAGTAAACGAGCGCTGGGGCTTCCCTACCTCGGGGACCTTCATAAATGCTAGGCAGGCAAGATTCTTTGAATCATTTAGGGCTTCCATTGGGAGTTGTGCCTGGACATGGGCAGTGGCATATCGACCCTCTCCTACCAATGCGTCAACTCCCAATAATCTCACTGGATCTGCCGCGGGACGCTCCAAATATTCCAGGGCTTTTGCCTCACAGAGTCGCCGCCACTCCCCATTCCAGAGCATAAACTGAGCAGAGGAGAGCAACAATTGCGCCAGCGTTTTACAATCGAGCGGACATAACGTGTAACTCCTCATGACTGACCCTGGCATGTTCGCAGAGTAGGGGGCATTAAGGCCAAATTCAATCACTCCCCTTCTCAACTCCTTCACTACTTGGAAACTCAGAACCTCCCACCGGGGCCTTTGATGAGCTTCATAAATCACCAGAAACGCCCGGACCTCACGGAGCTTAACCGCGAGGTCAGAGTCCCCTTCTTTCTCTGCCTCCCTTTGAATCCCCTTCCACACATCATGCAGATGCGGGGGATATAAATCCGGCTCTTTCTCTGGGTCTACCGGTCCCGGATCGAACGGATTGGGATCATCACTGCCGCTACCCTGCTCCCCCCAGGCAGCCACCGCTCCAGCCTCAGTGGCCGGGGGCGCAGAAGGCTCTTTGGCCACAGATGCACTCCCTCCTGAGTTTTCACCTCTCAGCTTGTCTTTAGCACTGACATGCTTTTTTAGGGTCTCATTCAGAGTCCTCCAAGGTGCTAGCAGTCCTGCAGCCACCGAGTCCGAACGAGTGGCAGCATCCCAAAGCTGGGTGCCTGCTTCATTCCAAATTTTTGGATCATAAATGTTAGTAGAATCGTCTCCCTTAACAGTGGTTGTCACCCACTTCAGGAGTCGTCTCAAGTCCCCATTATCCATGGTTACTTGATATTTTTTCAGGATCAATTCCATGGTCCTGCAAACAGTTTTTTCCTCCTTTGTCATGTTTAAACCCATGACTACTGCCCCCCGCTGCTCACCTCTGTTCTGCAGAGACGATTACGTGACGTCACTATCCTGTTTCCTTTCAACAGCTTTTGTCCCATTTCCTTTCAACGGCTTTCTTCCTGTTTCTTTTCAACGGCTTTTTTCCTGTTTCTTTTCAACAGCTTCTATCCCGTTTCCTTCCAACGGCTTTTTTCCTGTTTCTTTTCAACGGCTTTAGCAGTTCAGCGGGGCTCGCCACCGGATATTTCTATTTCCTTTCTTCAAGACCTTCTTCCTTCAGATTTTCTTCTTTCGGTCCCTGTTCGGGCGCCATTTGTGGCGAATAAGGGCACGGACTCCGTCTGAGAGGGCACGAAGACGAAGACGAAAATCCTCTATTATACAGCACAAGCGCCTTTTTATACCTCACATTATGCCATGTATGCACTTCAAAGAATTCCCTAGTACATCCCCTAAGCAAAGGTCATCTCGACACTCTTCCGCTAATTTCCTTATCTTTGTCACGCCCTCAGAACCGTTAACTGCCACCTCTTATCTCCCTTTTTCCCACGGCTTCTTTCACTTTCCATCTTCCCATGGCTTCTTGTTTACCAACGCTATGATACTGCTTGTACTCTCAGACATTGATTCCTCCACAGCTGGAGTTCCTTTGTGCTGCTCTTCAGGCGCTCTCCTGCTGACCTGTGATCCTTCTCCAGGCTCTGGGCATCTATTGCTGGCACTGGCATCAAACTGGTAGGAGTGGGATGGATTGAGGTTCCCCTCTCCCGGCAACTTTAGTTTAAAGCCCTCTTCACCAGCTTGGCAAGCCTATGACCAAAGATGCTCTTCTCCTTCTCTGATAGATGGACCCCATCAGCCCCCAGTAGACCAGGTTTCTCAAAGCAAGTCCCATGGTCTAAGTAGCCGAACCCCTGGCTGTGGCACCAGTCCCGTAACCATTTGTTGACTCACCAGATTCGACTGGCCCTTTCAAACCCTTTCCCTTTGACTGGGAGGGTTGATGAAAAAACTACCTGTGCTCCAGAGTCCCTTACCGCCGCTCCCAGGGCTCTGTAATCCTTCTTGATAGTCCTCAGACTGCTCCTGGCTATACCACTGGTGCCCACGTGAAACAGCAGCAGCGGATAATAGTCAGTGGATTGTGCAAGGCTTGGTAGCCTCTCGGTGACATCCCTGATATGAGCCCCCGGTAAGCAGCACACCTCTCTAGAGAGTGCGTCAGGTCGGCAAATGGGTGCCTCCATACCTCTCAGAAGAGAGTCACCTACTACTATCACCCGTTGCCTTTTCTTAGTTGCGCTGGTTGTTATACAGGGAGCAGATCGGGCTGCCTTACTCAGATCCAGCGTCTCTCCTGATGCGATGGGTCTTTCCTCTTCAGCCTGCAGAGCAGTGAAGCGGTTCTGCAAGGGCACCTCAGGCTTCAGGGGAAGTCTCTTCTTCCTGCTGGTCCTTGCTGTTGCAATCATCCATTCTTCTGCATTATTGGCCCCCCTCCCTTCTGCGTGTGCCGGTGGGGGAGTTTTTGGCTGTTTGGCCGTGGGATGCAGGTCCACTGCAGACTGCGCTTGGAACCAGCTATATCTAACTCGTTCTCCGTCTCCCTGATGTTACACAGCCTTCTCACCACCTCCTGCTGCTCAGCCACCTGCTGCAGGAGGTCCTCCACCTGGGCACACCTTTTGCAGGCAGGTCTGCTGCCTGTCCCTGCCCCAGGAGAGAGGTCTAGGCACTTCCTGCAGTTAACAAACATTGCAAACAAAACCAAAAAAATCAAAAGCTCTTGAAGATTTTTTCCAGTCCATATAGTAAATGTGATTTTTTTTAAAAAATCAAAATTAAAATTATTAGCAACAAGAGACATGTTTAATGCCTGTTAGAGTAGGTCATTCCTTTCTTTGAACTGTCTCTCTGCATTAATGCTTAAAACTGCATGATACATAAATATGTTTTATTTTGGTAATTTAATACTACAGCGCATATTGTAATACTATATATTCAGTTCCTCCCATTGCACTGGCATCCCGAGCATGAATCAGGACTCTTGGATGGAAGCATAGTTTTCCACATTCTCTGCTTCCTTGTTTTTTTTCACTGTGATTTAGTTCTACCAACACAGCTTTAAAGTCAAAGTACTATATGAAAAGCACATTTAGTTACAGATGGGAAGAATGTTGACATTGAGATGTTGTGGGTTAACCCCAGTTGGCAGCTAAGCATCACACAGCTCACTCCCCCCCACTCCTGCAGCAGGACGGGGGGAGGACGATGACACAGAGAATAGGAAGAATAAAAGCAAGAAAACTCATGGGTTGAGATAAAGATAGTTTAATAAGTGAAGGAAAGGGGAAGAATAAAGAAAAAAACCCAAACAAAACCAAAAAGCGGTGCAAAGGCAATCACTTACCACCTCCCACAAGTAGACTGATGCCCAGCCAGTCTACCAGCTATCTTTCCAAACCCCCTCCCCTCCGTTTTTATTGCTGAGCATGACATTATATGGCATGGAATATCCCTTTGCTCAGTTCAAGTCAGCTGTCCTGGTTGCGTCCCCTCAACTTCTTGTGCACCCCCAGCCTACTATCTGGGGGGGCAGAGTTGAAAAAGAGAAGGCCTTGATGCCATGCAAGCACTGCTCAGCAATAGCCCCAATAGCTAAAACACTGGTGTGTTATCAACACTGTTTTTTAGTCACAAGTTCAAAACATAGCACTATACAGGCTGCTATGAAGAAAATTAACTCCATCACAACCAGACTCAGTACAGCAGATTACTATTTAAATCCTATATTATATACTAATGTGGTGGGTTGACCTTGGCTGGCTGTCAGTCCCCCACCCGGCTGCTCTCTCACTCCCCCTCTTCAACAGGACAGGAGGAGAAAATAAGATGGAAAAGCTTAAGGGTCGAGATAATGACAATTTAAAAAGGAAAGTAACAGCTGCATGTGCAAGCAAAGCAAAAAAAGGAATTCATTCACTACTTATCAATTGACAGGCAGATGTCCAGCCACTTCCTGGGAAGCAGGGCCTCAGTACACATAGCGGTTGCTTCGGTATAGCGGTTGCTTTGGAAGACAAATGCCATAATCACAAATGTCCCCACATCCTCCCCCTTTCCTCCAGCTTTTATTGCTGAGTATGGTATGGAATATCCCTTTGGTCAGTTTGGGTCAGCTGTCTTGACTGTGTCCCCTCCCAACCTCTTGCCCACCCCCAGCCTACTGGCCTTGGGGGGAGGGGGGTTGGAGAGAAGGCCCTGATGCTGTCCAAGCACTGTTCAATAAAAGTCAAAACATTGGTGTGTTATCAACATTGTTTTAGTCACAAATGCAAAGCACAGCACCATATGGGCTGCTATGAAGACAGTTAACTCCATCCCAGCCAGACCCAGTGCAACTAATAAGAAAAATGCTGTAGCAACCAGAACAAAACTGTTAAGTAACTAATAAAATAACATATGACACTGCCCGGTAACCTGACCACTTCTACACACAGACATCCAAATGCTGATACTTGGTGATGGGTAAAATAATTTGATTTAGCACTGTATAAATTGTGACTGAGCCTCCCTCATGCTCAGAGAAGTAATATTAGCATGAATGAAAATAGAACCAATGTAGATGCAGAATAACTCATCAATTCTCTGCACTCAGCTATTGTAATATGGTCACTCAATCATAATCTAATCTAAGGGAAAAAACTTCAAGGTTGTTCACCTTGATTAATTTTGCATTTGGAATTATCTTGGAAAGTCCATTCACATCAGGTTGCAGGTTCTCACAGTGTACAGGACTGAGCCTGAAAAGTGAAACGTGTGGCCCCATTTTTAGCTTCACACATGGCTTTTGTTTGAAAACATAGCTTGAAAGGAAGGGAGTTTGGAGCTTGGGGTAGGGGGTTCTTTTTTCTTTTTTTTTTAATCCAGTACTGTTGCAGTAACTTTAGAGTACATAATACAGCGTCTAGGTGCTGAAACTAAGAAACTGCCTACATGGTTAGTGGAAATAAGTTTCTTCAGAACATCATTCAACATATACTTCAGTGAAGGGCTCCTGCCATAGTTCCCTCTCTAGAGGAACAATCTCACTCTTAATTAACTATAATGGAGGAGTGGAGGAGTCTGGCCTCTAAACTTAAGATCTAAATTAAGTACCTAAAGCTAAGGACTGTGAAAGTACTTGTGGGTGTTTAGTTAGGCATTAAGTATAATTAAAAATAATGATAAAAAAGAACATTTCAAATGACACAGGAAAAAATAATTGCATGTGTATCTATACTAATATTGGACTTTACAGGTAACAATGCAAAGGTGTAGACAATATGTACAATAACACAGGAATAAGGAAAAAGGATCTCAGTTTTGAGTTGTTTTGATTTTCTTACATTGTGCATGTAGATAAGGTGTAAGGGATAGTTTCATTTTCCCTGGATGAGCACATCATTGGCAGCATGTAGCTAAAGTGAAAAGGGAACATATTTTAGCAGAAAAATGGTGCTCCCAATTTTTACTTTTTAAGGTAAATCACTTGTGTTTCTTGCATAGTGTAAATTAACTGTCTCTGTAAACTGACTGTTGACATTTGAGTGTGAGGTCCATTTAGCTACCTGTTCTCTAAGTTGGTTTATAAAGGTTGTTTCAATTTCACACCACTTGCCAGGAGCTTTTGTCTCTTCTAAACTTCACATATTTGCTTTTAAGTAATTAATGGCAAAATTTTACTGATTATTGTGTTGTCCAATTAGCACATTTTATTGCATTTCCAACCTTGATTTTTAATTTTTTTTAAAGCTTTTTTGGTCATCTTCTAACTTTGATAATGCAGAAAAAAAAATCTCTTGTTGTTATATATGATTAATGAGCATGTAGTACACAGCACATTCTCTTTCTGGCATCATGCCTATTCAATATGTTTCAAAAGGCAGCTGTTTCCTTAGATTGTCTATTTTCTTTCTGCTTAGTGCAGCTTTAAGCTTATAAAACTGAGATATGTTTTTACAGCATACTTTTCCCTTTCAGAAATTATTCTCACTAAGCTCAATCTACCTGAGCATGCTTGCAAGTTTGCTTATGTAGCACTTGTTACCTGGTTCCAACACACATGGCTCAAAAATGCACCTGTATCACTCTTGCCTCAGAACACAGGACAAATTTTGTCTCTGCATTCATGTCTATCCCCATTTATTTGCGCTTATACTCTTGCATCTTGAAAATGGAGACAATTGTATTGGTCTGATTTAGTGGACAAGTGCGTGGCATATGTGAGCCAATTACGCAAGAAGCTTTTTAAAATCCTACTGCCTAAACGTGGAAGGTAGAAGCAACCAAAATGTCTACCCGTTCTCTGCAGATCACAAACAAGGCAGAATGCTAAAATGGTTACAGGAATATAAACATGTGACAAGCAAGGTCTCTTACATGAGTAAATTTGCAATAGCTGCCACAGAGCTACAACCATGTGATATCTGAACATCAGAGTCTAAGGAGGATCTTAGGTATTTATAACAGAAATTGGGCAGACATTTAGTAAAGAAATTGCACAGAATGTTTTCTCTTGGGTCGGGGCACACAGTTTATCCCAAAAGGACATGAAAAAAGATTTTTCTTTATGTGGAGTTAGATATAAGCAGAGAGAGAGGAAATAGAATATTGAACAGAACCTTCTTCCACAGAAACAAAACACGTTCGTGCTAACAGTGGAGATTACTAAAAATTGAGATATTTTTATGTAATTACAACTCCAAGTCTTTGAATACTGATATGTCTCCTTCTTTTGCCAAAGCTTTCAAAAGGCTGTGTTTAAAGTTGCTCAGCAGAACAGACATTCCCCTATCCAATTAAATAACTGTGCACTCAGGCAAACTGCAACCAGAGCATCATCGAAATCTTTTTTTTTATCTTGAATGTATCATTCTCAATTTTAAGCTATTTATAAATGTAGTGGGTTGACCTTGGCTGGCTGCCAGGTGCCCACCAAGCCCTTCTATCGCTCCCCCTCCTCAATGGGACAGGGGGAGAAAATAAGATGAAAAACTCGTGGGTGGAGATAAAGGCAGTTTAATAAAGAAAAGCAAAGGCCACGTGTAGAAGCAAAAGAAAACAAAAAGATTTATTCTCTACTTCCCATCAGCAAGTGATGTCCAGCCACTTCCTGGGACGTAGGGCCTCAGTAGGAGTAGCAGTTGCTTAGGAAGACAAATGCCTTAATAATGAATGCCCCCCCCCCTCCTTCCTTTTAGCTTTTATTGCTGAGCACAAGGTCATGTGGTATGGAATATCCCTTTGGTCAGTTTGGGTCAGCTGTCCTGGCTGTGTCCCCTCCCAGCCTCTTGCCCACCCCCAGCCTACTGGCCTTTGGATGGTGGGGGGTTGGAGAGACAGCCTTGATGGTGTGGGAGCACTGCTCAGCAGTAGCCAAAACATTGGTGTGTTATCAACACCCTTCTAGCTACAAATACAAAGCACAGCACTATGAGGGCTGCTATGGGGAAAGTTAACTCCATCCCAGCCAGACCAATACAATAATATATTGTTAAAATCATGTTTTCTCCATGATCAGGTTTCTAAAAGAGCCTTTATATGATGCACTTGTCCCCTTCCCTCTTTGTATTCTTTTGAAGAACTCCAGTCAACATTATTGTTAACTATATCTCGAAGGATCTTTGCTTTGGCAACTGAGAAGACAAGCTCTCTTATAGTAGAGAGGGGAAAGTAAAAGCTGCCAAGGAAAGTAAAAGCATGGAAACCAAGGCAGAATACTACCAGTGTAACTGAAATTTGATGTAAGATGTTTGATATGAAATTCGAGTAGAAAGAGGATTTTCCAATTTTATTATGGTGCCTTTATGTGTGGTAAAAAGCTATCTGGGCTACTGCTAAGGAAGCAGAAAACAATTTTGTCCGATCTATGCTGTATAGAAGAATGAAATAGAACTATGTTTTAGCTCAGAGAAGGAAGCATTTTACAGCACAGAATTACTAATTTATCAAAACCAATATCTAAATTTAGAGTGTGGGGTTTTCCTCCAAATAAGGCTTTAGTGAAATTAAGGTACAATTCATCTGAATAACATTTTATTAAAAAACTATTTCTGAACTAAAGTAATCAGGGACATTTTGTAGTGATCCTGGCTGGAAGACCATTGTACATCGAAGAGTTAGTGATCCACATAACAGTTAACCTGACTAGGCCAAGGCCTGTGCTGTGCTGTACATACAACTTGGCCTTCAGGCCTGTGTTGTGCTGCACAAATTTCTTGGTCGCAGGATAAAATTAGCCAGCTTATTGTAACAGGAACCTGCAGGCAGCTCCTACTTGGTACTGGTGATTACGCCACCTGTGTGTCCTTGCCTTTATCTAAAAGTGCAGCAAGAAGTTCTCATGGGAACATCCTTCCTGTTTGACAGTAGAAATGATGAATAGAATTGTTTCCCCATAAGAAAATCATATAATAACTCAAATGACCAAAATGGGGGAATTTCTTCTATGGATGGGGTCTGCACAGCATGCTGCATGTGGATCAGAAGGCCATTTGATGATGTTACACCACCCAGGGTTCCCAGTATGAAGTAGTGCATATGTTACTGTTCTTTTTGTTGCAATTTACTATAGTCCTGCTTATCTGACATGGTTTGGTGAAGAACAAGTTGTGTAACCTTGGAAAAATTATGGAGAAGATCATACTGGGTGTTACTGAAAGGCATTTAAAGGACAATGCAATCATCAGGCACAATCAACATGGATTCACAAAGGAAAAGTCCTGTTTAACTAATTTTATATCCTTCTACGATAAGGTCACCTGCCTAGTGGATGAAGGGAAGGTGGTGGATGTAGGTTTTCTGGATTTTAGTAAGGCTTTTGATACTGTCCCTCACAGCATCCTTCTGGACAAGTTGTCCAACTGTGAGATGAGCAGGTGCATGCTGTGCTGGGTGAAGAACTGGCTGAACGACAGGGCTCAAAGGGTTGTAGTGAATAGGGCTACATCTAGCTGGCGACCGGTCACCAGCGGTGTTCCTCAGGGCTCAATTCTAGGGCCAGTTCTGTTCAATATTTTTATCAATGATCTGGATGCAGGAGTTGAATGCACCATTAGCAAGTTTGCTGACGATACTAAACTGGGAGGTGCTGTTGACTCTCTCAAGGGACAAGAGGCCTTGCAGAAGGATCGAGATTGATTGGAGCATTGGGCAATGATTAATGGGATGAAATTTAACAAGACCAAATGCCGGATTCTGCACCTGGGACAGAGTAATGCCGGGCACAAGTATAGATTGGGAGAGGAGTGGCTGGAGAGCAGCCCTGCAGAAAGGGATCTGGGGGTGCTGGTTAACAGTAAGCTCAATATGAGTCAGCAGTGTGCCCTGGCAGCCAAGAGGGCAAACAGCATTGTGGGGTGCATCAAACACAGTATAACCAGCTGGTCAAAAGAGCTGATTATCCTGCTGTATTTAGCATTGGTGTGGCCTCACCTTGAGTATTGTGTGCATTTCTGGGCCCCACAATTTAAGAAGGATGTGAAGGTACTTGAATGCATCCAGAGGAGGGCAACAAAGCTGGTGAAAGGGCTGGCAGGCATGTCCTATGAGGAGCGGCTGAGGACTCTGGGTTTGTCTAGTTTGGAGAAAAGGAGGCTGAGGGGTGACCTCATTGCTCTCTACAGCTTCCTGAGGAGGGGAAGTGGAGAGGGAGGTGCTGATCTCTTCTCCCTGGTATCCAGTGACAGGATGCATGGGAATGGCTCAAAGCTGCGCCAGGGGAGGTTCAGACTTGACATTAGGAAACACTTCTTTACCGAGAGGGTGGTCAAATACTGGAACAGGCTTCCTAGAGAGGTGGTCGATGCCCCAAGCCTGTCAGTGTTTAAGAGGCATTTGAACAATGCCCTTAATAATATGCTTTAGCTTTTGGTCAGCCCTGAAGTGGTCAGGCAGTTGGACTAGATGATTGTTGTAGGCCCCTTCCAACTGAACTATTCTGTTCTGTTCTGTTCTGTTCTATTCTATTCTATTCTATTCTATTCTATTCTATTCTTCTCTCCTACCTATGGACCTGATTTCTTCCGCAAAACCTGATTTAATAGACCTGCCTCCCAAACCTAATACAAGGTTCCCTTGAGAGGGCAGGGGAATCATAATTCAAAGCCACACTGGTTTGTTTCGTGCTATAACGCTGACATCTAGCACAGAAAGTTAAAGGCTCCTGTCTCAGTCAAGGCCTGGTTGGATGCAATACAAGACTGAGAAAACTAGAAGCGAAAGCATCTTTTGGCTTCCTGACATAATACTGTGACAAGCCATATCAGGTCATTTTATTTAGCTATCTTTTTATTGAATTTATTATTAACCAGAATGAATTTTATAACCAGACTGAATGGTAGCCAGCAGCCAACCCTCCTGTAAAATAACCACAGTGATAAACTACACATTCTTCTTAGCAGTTCAGCTGCTGTTCTTCCCTTGGAGGATTTAGGCAATTCTTCCAAAAGATTGATTACACAGGTTGCTGTATTGGGTGTATGAGGCAAGGTTTTGGTAGTGGAGAGGCTGCAGAGGTGGCCTCTGTGAGAAGAGGTCAGGGTCTACCCTGTGCCCAACACAGCTGGTTCCAGCCAGCCTGGCAATGGACCAACTGAAGGTCAAAGCTGAGCCAATCACCAAAGTTGGTGGCGCCTCTGTGAAAACATATTTAAGAAAGGGTAGAAAACACCACACAGGCAGAGGAGGAGTGAAAAAGAATGAGACACAGCAGAGGGAACACCAAGGTCAGAGAAGAAGGAGGAAGAGGAGGTGCTCCATGTCATCGGTGCAGATATTCCCTGCAGCTTGTGGAAGAGCCCATGCTGGAGCAGATGGATATTCCTGAAGGACTGTAGACCATAGAGAATCCATGCTGGAGCAGAGGAAAAGTGTGAGAAGGAGGGAGCAGCAGAGAGAAACTGTTATGTATCACAGAATCACTGAATCACAGAATGGTTGAGGTTGGTCAACCAACCTGAGGGAGGTGACCTGAGGGAGGTCATCTTGTACAACCCCCTGCTCAAGTAGGGCCACCTAGAGCAGGTTGCCCAGTTCCATGTCCAGATGGCTTTTGAATATCTCCAAGGAGGGAGATTCCACAAACTTTCTGGGCAACCTGTTCCAGTGCTCAGTCACCCTCCCAGTAAAAAAGTGTTTCCTGATGTTCTGATGGAACCTCCTGTGTTTTAATTTGTGCCCATTGCCTCTTGTCTTGTCACTGGGCACCACTAAAAAGAGCCTGCCTCCCTCTTCTTTGTACCCTCCCTTCAGGTATTTATATACATTGATAAGATCCCCCCATCTCGAGCCTTCTCTAGGCTGAACTGTCCCAGCTCTCTCAGCCTTTCCTCATAGAAGAGATGCTCCAGTCCCTGGACTACCAACTGTAATCCCTCCTCCCCACCCCCCCTGTGTCACTCAGGGGAGTAGAGGAGGAGGGAGTGAAGGAGTGAAGTTGAGCCTGGGAAAGATGGGAGGAAAGGTGTTATTTTAATGTTTGTCTTTTTGTTTCTCACTACCTGAATGTATTTTAATTGGCAATAAATTAAATGAATTTTCCCCAAGTCGAGTCTGTTTTGCCCACGACAGTAATCAGTAAGTGATCTCCTTGTCTTTTTCTCAGTCCACAACCTTTCTCATCCTATTTTCTCCCACTGTCCTGCTGAGGAGAGGGAGTAAGTGAGTGGCTGGGTGGGAGTTTGGCCATTGGCCAAGACTAACCCACCACATTTGTTTTATCACCTCTTTTCTTTGTTAATACCTCAGCTTTGTCACCTGTAATGGGAGACCTCAGGATAGGTTTTGAAGTATGCCTGTCATGTAAATCAGATTAAAAAACACCTTCTCTATGGTAAAACTGAAAGCACAACAAGGTTTGCAACCTGGACTTCAAAGACAGAGGCACCAGGGGCTGCTAAATCCATGCATGGCTCTGAGCAGACTTTGCTCAGACATCTTTGCTACACAGACATGAAGGCTAAAATATGTCAGCTTTATACCTGAACTGGAGCTGGAGTGGAGAAAAGTAGTTCTCCTATCTCTCCCATGCTGAAGAAAGTGTAAAATGTTTCTCAGAATACTTTAAACCACCTGTCCTGTGAAATACAAACATAAGGTAGAGCTGGGGGGCTTTTTATTACATGCCAGTTAGAGAAACATATGAGACCTCACAGTCAATATTCATGTTTTTACAGATTGCCTTCCATACACATCAGGAGATTAAACCATTAACTGCAGCAAAAGCTTTTCTTATTTAGTAAAAAATATTCTGATGTTTGCTTATGAGGAACAATCTAACTACATGTGGAAATGAAAAGAACATATTCTTAAATGAAGAGAAGATCAGACAGAAAAAGGCAAACAAATTCTACTCACAGATCTCTATCAATGATATTACCCAACTTATCCTGAATTGTCAGCAATGTAGCTAAAAGCAAACTATGGTGCATCTTATCTTACTATAAACAGAATTGCTAACATGCTAACTGATACCCAGTCACAGTTGCATGAAAACAGCAAAGCAGCTAGGGAGGGAAGACGAGTGATAGGTTTTTCAGAAATATTCGTCCCTGAACAATAAAGATTCTGTGTGCAAAACCTTTCTAATGGGAAGACCAATACCTTCCGACTATTATATCAATAACACTATTTGTCATTAATAGAATAAACCTATGTTGTGGGTTAACCCCAGTAGGCAGCTAAGCACCACACAGCCACTTGCTCACTCCCCTGCACAGTGGGATGAGGGAGAGAACTGGAAGGGTAAAAATGTGAAAACTTGTGGGTTGAGATGAAGACAGTTTAATAGGTAAAGCAAAAGCTGTGCACACAAGCAAAACAAAATAAGGAATTCATTTGCTACTAACAGAGAAGGCCTTGACGCTGTGTAAGCACTGCTCAGCAATAACTAAAACATCCCTGTGTTATCAACACTGTTTTCATCACAAATCCAAAACATAGCCCCATACAAGCTACTATGAAGAAAATTAATTCCATCCCAGCCAAAATCAGTGCAGCCTATTAACATTGCACTGCATCATTTAAGTGATAATAAAGGCAATATACCATTTTAAGAAGAAATCATCTGTCTCCAATATGTTCACCCTGAAAGGAATAATTGTATTAAAATATACCACAGGAACCTTTAGGAAGTGTTTTACATTTTTTTCAAAGATTTATGAAGACTAAAGAAAGCTCAAGCTTTTATGTAGTGAAATTATAGCCTATACAGCAGAGGAAGATGCAGTGATCTTGGGCAGTATAATACTTACTTTCTGAAAATTTAACTGTGCCTGAAATACTGGGATGTACATGGATACTATCCAGCTGTTGTAGGGTTTCAGGCAAAGTGCAAGGAACAGTTAAATTGTACAGGTGCTAAAATGATGTCACTAAACATAGTTATGATTAAATTATTTTTTAAATTTTAACATGAAAACATGATGATCCTAGTCAACAGTTACTGAACCAGCAGGGAGGATCCACTGGCAGTATAATTCAGGACATCGTAGACATTCAACACATTGCATATGAACCTTAAAATAAACTGAAAGAGGGGCAGGATTCCAGAATTATTTTTAAAAACAATTTCATAATAACTCTACCATGTCAGCTACTTAGTGCTCCATGACACTCCCCAGTATCTGCTATGGTCTTGCTATCACAATCTCATCTGGAATTCTCTGTATATAATAAACTAAGAAAATAAAATGTTGTCATCAGGCTGGAAAAAAACAGACCCCAGGCAGAAAGAGCACTCACAATTTATAGATATTTGCTGTTGTGCTTTCTTCCATCAGCTTTCTGAAACCTATTTGCTAATGATGATAGGATTTGCTCTTTTTATTTATTTTTTTTCCCTGTTGACAACTGCCAGATCACATACAGGTTAAAATGTGACAGAATGGAATAAATGGCACAACAAATTTCTTGGTTCTATGGCAATGCTACATCTGGCATGTTTAGCAAGGAAACTTAGAGCAGAGGTATGCTGTATCAACATGCAAGATGAAACTTGGTAAATTATAGGATTCCAGAAACAGGACTTCAGAGCATAATCATTTGTTTGAAACATCAATCATTACCTGAGACTACTATGATATTGTATATGAAAAGAGTACTTTTAAAAAAAGGGAGGTTTTAAAATTTAAATGTGATACTAATCATCAGGTTTTGTTTACCCACACTCGGTCAATCACTCCTCAGACTTTTAGCTAATGAGCTATTATCTTTCTCAAATTATGCAACACTCCCATAAGAGATTTCAGATTATAAATGGATTTTTTCCAGTCATCATATTGCCATGTTGCCCCAAATTATCAGCTGACCTGCATTAATCCAGAATTTGTGGAAAGTCATTAGGCAACATAGCAACAGAGCTACAGGAACAGAGGTTAGTCATTACTGTGCCCCTAACTGAAATGACAGCACTAAAATCACATTAGAGAAGAATTTCAAAAGGCTACACCTACTGTATATAAGTAAAGAACCTAGATGAAGTGTTAACTGAAAGTCAGAGAAGTAGAAAGTTATGAAAATAAGATTAGAAGAAGAGTTACAAAGGAAACAGAATCAGATGATTAGAGAGAAATTATTCTAAGACCAACTGTTGTAATTTGGAAAAACTCCATGAGCATCCGATTTGATATTACCATATTTATGGTATTCAACACTGTAAAAAACAATTACTGAAGATACTAAATCCATACACTGGGGATCCCACAAGGGGACACTGACCATGCCTGACATTTAGGATAAAAAGCCAGGAGATTGCACTGTTCCTTTTATTTGCCCTCTACACTTCTCCATTATTGACTGGCTATGATATGGTTAGAAAGAAACCTGAGCTGCCCTGAATGACAATGAAGTGTCATTATATTATAATGGCTTGTTTAACTTATATGTTTCAATGTTATTTTTACCCCATGCCTTGGCAGACGTGATAAAAATCAAAAACACTGTGTGTGTGTGCACTCATATACATTACATTAAAGTCACATGAGCAGCTGACGTAATTCTGTCCCAGAAATAAATGTACTATAAAGGCTTAAGTTTTCTAAAAGTATTCTTCCCCATCTGATGCTCGTTTGGGGAAAGACAAATCATTTTGTCTTATTGGAAGATGCAGCAGGAATTCACACTAGTAAGCCTGTCCCCCACACCCCCTCACACACTTTCCCGGTGCTGCTGCATTCCTATATACAAAATAACCATGGTATCAGGAGCAATTCTTATTCCTTTTCTTCCCCCTCCTCTGTACCAATACTCGGACTAGTTTATGACAGAGCTTCTGGCCTCAATATGACAACACTTCAGTGGCACAGTAAGATTGAAGCAGTGCTGTGTATCATGAGGGCAATGCCATTCCTAATTCAAATACAAATTATTTGTAAACCCATCCCCACCAATTCTGAGAAACACAATCCACCGATAAGCTTCTTCACAGTCACTGTTGCATCTAAAGAGAAGAAAGGGAATGCCTCTGAGGATTACTCTTCCCCATAGTCTCTGACTGGCCTTCAGGCGATGGACAAGAAAGAAGAGCAGTATGAAACAGCAATGATTATTAGCTGTCAAATCCAAGGCTGGTCAGCTGAGTAGTATAGCATGGAGGAAGCCAAACTAACTTTAAACAAGCTAGCTCAGATACCAGGAGCACGCTTGCTAGCACGGTTTAGAGTTCTGTGCAGGCTACTCACACTTCTTCGCAATCCTGCTTCAGAAGCATCCTCTTGTTTCTGGTAGAAGAGCAAAACAACCGGTGGCTTTTGGAATCTGTTTGCTTGTTATGGCAACACATACAACAGCTTATGTGGATGTAAAAAAATTGCTGGGCTTGAACAGGCAATGCTCTCTTCTAACAGTACTAGCAGAAGCAGCCTAAAGGCCCCAAAGAGCAACCCAGAATTCAGGATTAGGGAGCACTGCTGAGCTCCAGGGCCTTGAGGAAGGAGAATATTTGGGGTGGCTAGGACAAGTGTGTGAAATATGTTCACTTGATTCGTGTCAATACAGAACACTGCTAGGGCCACATGGTGAAATGTGGCCCTCTCTGTATATGTCTGATTGTTCTTGTATAGCCGCAGGCTAGTGGTTGCTAAGCAAGAGGGCATGTATAGTTCATCGGGTCTGTTCCCGACGAACTGTCTGGGGGGGGGATTGTGTCTGTGGCGCCTCTGCGTCCTGGTTGTTCAGGTGGAGGAGCCCTATCTTTGAAACTAAGTTTCAACTTCTGTTCCTGCCTCTTGCAAAAGCAACCAATCAGGTTTTGCTAAGCAAGAGGGCATGTATAGTTCTTGCCTCTTGCAAAAGCCGCCAAACCGGTTTTGTTGCTAACTGCATAGTGATAAGCAAGAGGGCATGCGCCGAAGAAGATCCACCATTCGTGGAATAGTTATGAATATGTATTAGCAGATGGGATATGAACCGAAGGCGGGAACTGTACGGTGTGCGCGTCTTGGTGGAGCGGAGACTCCCGGCGCACCCAGCGCTGTTTGCTTGCCTCTATTCGTTTAATAAATTGTTAACTTAAATTGGAATCCTGTTTGGGACTAAATCATTTATAACAAGTGGTAGGTGAATATTTATACAGAAAGCTACATAAATATGTCCCTATGCTGTACCTGGTTGCTGCTGAGCCAGTCATTCAGTGCTTTTGAGCAAGTCAAATCTCTGTGAAGAAAGTGTCTCAGTTTCTTCACTTTGAAAACACAATAATGCTTAGAGTAAACCTCAGACATACCAAACGCCTGCCCTATGCTTTGAAGCTCACGCATAACATTTTACCGGAGTCATGCCCTTTTCTTCTTTTGCTATTTTACATGTGAAAAAAGTTATTCTATGAACATTAAAATGAAACCTGGTTGCTTACAGAGGTCAAGTCTGTGTCTCATCAGCTTTCTTTCCCCAGTCACTGCTGCCCAAACCTGTCTCCTCACTTCCCACTGTATCCTGGGTACATACCCTGTATGTGCAAGGCAACGTATGCTGTGCTAGGGAGCTCCATGTTGACTGCTTACTTACCTAAACAGCTAACACCTATGCTTTACCCGCCTTCTCCTCTGTAGAGGCACTACCTTTGTGTTTTTATTTCTAATCAGAAAGTGTTTTTCACAAATCTAGTGAAAACATCTAGTGAAAATCTGTAATCCCTCTTCAAATTCCATTGAAAACTGAACAAGGTCAGAAGCTACTAGTGAGTGGGACTAACAGACAGACAGACTGATGACAAATTAAGATTGTATAAGCCTAATTTTCTTATGAAGCCAAGCTACAGTAGAATTCGGAGATTCAAAATTATGCTCTCCACAGACTGTAATTCATCCACATTATACAAATTATTATAGAGTGGCATTATTCATTTTACATAGCAACACAAAATGTTACATATGAAAAAGGAGGGCTGGTCCCTCATTATAGTTGGTCTGGAGGTCATTGTTATAAATGACTTAGTCCCAAACAGGATTCCAATTTAAGTTTACAATTTATTAAACGAATAGAGGCAAGCAAACAGCGCTGGGTGTGCCGGGAGTCTCCGCTCCACCAGGACACACACCGTAACGCGGCACTCATCATAAATATATACAGTAAAACATTACATATTCATATAATTTTGTAATATGCCTATACATATGCATGACCTGTCCCCGCTTCGTATTAAAATGAGTTCCAAAAGTAATTTACATAGTCCAAGCATGCGCAGTAAAATTAGGGTTAGGGTCTTTTTCCTCTCCGGTGGTCGTTCATAGTCTTCTTCACTGTGTCCGTTAGTTGAACTCTGGGCTTCCTTTGTCTATATATGGTCATTCAATTAACTCATCTGTTCCTCGACTCTTGGAACATAACGGGGCATCGGGTTATCTTGTCCTTTAACACTTATCCCTTCACAGTTGTTTATTGTTAGTGATTTACATAGGACACTATCTCGTTACAGCTGTTACATAGGAGGCCTAACGAGCCAGCTCAAGGCCTGTCCGCTCTTATCAAGTGGGAGGATGTACCATGGTAAAATCTCAGTCAGGAATTGTTAGTTAATTTATGGCTTAGGCTAGACAATGGCTCTGTTATTAACCCTTAAGTGTTAGTTCCCTCTATCAATCCCCCCTTCTCTAAAAAGTTAGTAAATTCATTTACTATACCAGAATGTTCACTAAGTGGCTTTTGCAAGAAGCAGGAACTATATACATACTATATACATTAACCACTCTGCTAGACTTAGGCTTGTGGTCATACAAGGGTATGTAGTACAGAAGGTCACACTTCATCACACGAATCAGATGAACATATTTCACATCATGAACCTGATTATGGGTCTTGCAAACAAATAAAAAATTCTAATGATAACATTGTAGAATTTTGTTTAGCTGTTAAAACCTACAGAAAGTTGATTAAACAACCTCATTATTTGGATTTATTCTCAACTGGTTATAAAGCTAAGCTACTCTATTTTAACTATTTTAGCTATCTAACTAAAATACTAATTAATCACACATATCTGGTCTTCTGTTATGGAAATACTGACGACTCTTCTAAATCACAGTAGATATAGTGTAGTCTTCCCCATGAACATTCATGTCAGTACTACTAAATGTATTTCCCACAACTGAGTTCCATTGTGAGGCTATTTTGCAGTGGTATATACACTTTACATTTTGGTAGTATATACACTTCAGTTTATACATATGTAAGCTTTCTGTTTAATGTAAGTTTCTCATTCCATTTGTGGTTGCCATCAAACTACTTAACCTTGTTTAAAACCCCAGTTTTATTTAGCGCTGAAGAGTTACCTCAACAATATTAAGCCTACACATTTCTGATGACCTGCATCCAGCCATTTTAACTCAATAAACATACATGTCTTTTCCCTGGCCCTTTTGAGAGCTGTTCTGCAATGGGGGGGGGGAGGAGATATGTGATGGGGGGAGAGAGAGTGCAGGGTTCTTTCTGGATCTCAATAAGAAAGGCCTGGCAACAAATGGCTTAATAATATAACTGCTTTAATAAGACAGAATAAGAAGAGGAATATAGATAACGAGTAAGTCAGTCTTACGTCCCTTCAGATGCTGGGAACTCTGCGTGCGTCCAGCATCGGATGGAGCCCGGATGGATTTTCCCATGGCATGCTGTGCAGAGCAGAGCAAATCCTGTCCGTGGAGAGAAGCTTTCCCTTTTGGTCCTTCGAGCTAATATATATTTTCCTTACAAGAAAACAACTTTATTCATAAAGGATGTTCTCATGAGAACTTCTTGCTGCACTTTTAGATAAAGGCAAGGCCAGGCAGGTGACATAATTGCCAGTACCAAGTGGGAGCTGCCTGCAGGCTCCTCTGTTATAATGAACTGGCTGAGTTTATCCTGCAGCCAAGGGATTTGTGCAACACAACATAGGCTTAAAAGCCACACTGTACGTTCAGTTCAGCACAGCACAGGCCTGTGCCTACTCAGGTTAACTGTTATGTGGATAACTGACTCCTCAATATGCAACAGCCTCTCGGTCAGGATCAATACAAGAACATGCCTCATTCTAGCCATCCGTGACCATTTTGTGCTTAGGGCTTTATAACCAGCATGTCACAACATTCCTAAAATCCCAGAGAGGATCTCAAAATAGAACAAGAAATGAGCATTTAAATTAAAATCAACAGCCCTTCTTTGAAGCTGCCAGGTTTTTGGGGTTGATAGTGTCTTCTTGTCCACCCCCACTCTCTCTAGTCCCCCTTCTTCACAGGGTTGTAAGTCACATTTTCCATAATATTTTGCAGTGCCACCTAGGGTTGCATTTATTTTATTTATAAGAGCTTGTTATAAAGTGAAATAGGTGTCAGATTGAATGAGGCTGTTGTCTTCTCGGGGAGGGGATGGAAGGTTTACTATTTTCTGTACTTGGGGAATTTATAGTTTAATCGTTAATCTCTCTATGCAGGGTTCAGTGGGAGTGTAGTCTAATCAAATCCATATGTTTGAGTTAGCTTTTAGGTTACATTGACATTGTTTATCTTAGGGATTAGATGCACCAAGGATGATGAATCCCAGGAAGGCTCTGGTGAGATAAATGAGGAGGTACATCCTTGAAACTAGATAAGAGCTACCAATTAACACCATTGTTTAGGAAAGCCCAGCAAATTCCTCTAGAGTAGTCTGACCTATTCTGACCTATTCTAATTAGCATAGTAAAAAACCCACCCACGGGCAGGAAAGCCCCCTACACAGCAAAGCCCCTTCCCCACAGAATATGCACAGCAAAAAGAAAGGACACTGTGACTTTAAGACGAGGCATTACAAGAACCAATAGAAGCAAGGATGACTAAGCATAGATGTAAAAAGTACTGATAACTGTTGCTCGTAATGTATAAAATGCTTACCGTGCGTTAACTGAGCTGTGATAGCTTTGTGGAGTTACCACCTAGCACCCATCTCTGCGCAGACATGAAATAAACAAATATCTTGGCTCTGTGTGTGAGATTGGCTTATTGCACACTGGGTAACGAACCCCGCTTGAGGGACAACAGGAGGAGGGGAAGAGCAGAACAGTGGAAGGAAAGGTTAGCTTTCTGCTGAGGCTATGCAACTCCCTCTCTGTGAAATATGTTCACTTGATTCGTGTCAATATAGAACACTGCTAGGGCCACATGGTGAAATGTGGCCCTCTCTGTATATGTCTGATTGTTCTTGTATGGCCGCAGGCTAGTGGTTGCTAAGCAAGAGGGCATGTATAGTTCATCGGGTCTGTTCCCGACGAACTGTCTGGGGGGGGGATTGTGTCTGTGGCGCCTCTGCGTCCTGGTTGTTCAGGTGGAGGAGCCCTATCTTTGAAACTAAGTTTCAACTTCTGTTCCTGCCTCTTGCAAAAGCAACCAATCAGGTTTTGTTGCTAAGCAAGAGGGCATGTATAGTTCTTGCCTCTTGCAAAAGCCGCCAAACCGGTTTTGTTGCTAACTGCATAGTGATAAGCAAGAGGGCATGCGCCGAAGAAGATCCACCATTCGTGGAATAGTTATGAATATGTATTAGCAGATGGGATATGAACCGAAGGCGGGAACTGTACGGTGTGCGCGTCTTGGTGGAGCGGAGACTCCCGGCGCACCCAGCGCTGTTTGCTTGCCTCTATTCGTTTAATAAATTGTTAACTTAAATTGGAATCCTGTTTGGGACTAAATCATTTATAACAAGTGGTAGGTGAATATTTATACAGAAAGCTACATAAATATGTCCCTATGCTGTACCTGGTTGCTGCTGAGCCAGTCATTCAGTGCTTTTGAGCAAGTCAAATCTCTGTGAAGAAAGTGTCTCAGTTTCTTCACTTTGAAAACACAATAATGCTTAGAGTAAACCTCAGACATACCAAACGCCTGCCCTATGCTTTGAAGCTCACGCATAACATTTTACCGGAGTCATGCCCTTTTCTTCTTTTGCTATTTTACATGTGAAAAAAGTTATTCTATGAACATTAAAATGAAACCTGGTTGCTTACAGAGGTCAAGTCTGTGTCTCATCAGCTTTCTTTCCCCAGTCACTGCTGCCCAAACCTGTCTCCTCACTTCCCACTGTATCCTGGGTACATACCCTGTATGTGCAAGGCAACGTATGCTGTGCTAGGGAGCTCCATGTTGACTGCTTACTTACCTAAACAGCTAACACCTATGCTTTACCCGCCTTCTCCTCTGTAGAGGCACTACCTTTGTGTTTTTATTTCTAATCAGAAAGTGTTTTTCACAAATCTAGTGAAAACATCTAGTGAAAATCTGTAATCCCTCTTCAAATTCCATTGAAAACTGAACAAGGTCAGAAGCTACTAGTGAGTGGGACTAACAGACAGACAGACTGATGACAAATTAAGATTGTATAAGCCTAATTTTCTTATGAAGCCAAGCTACAGTAGAATTCGGAGATTCAAAATTATGCTCTCCACAGACTGTAATTCATCCACATTATACAAATTATTATAGAGTGGCATTATTCATTTTACATAGCAACACAAAATGTTACATATGAAAAAGGAGGGCTGGTCCCTCATTATAGTTGGTCTGGAGGTCATTGTTATAAATGACTTAGTCCCAAACAGGATTCCAATTTAAGTTTACAATTTATTAAACGAATAGAGGCAAGCAAACAGCGCTGGGTGTGCCGGGAGTCTCCGCTCCACCAGGACACACACCGTAACGCGGCACTCATCATAAATATATACAGTAAAACATTACATATTCATATAATTTTGTAATATGCCTATACATATGCATGACCTGTCCCCGCTTCGTATTAAAATGAGTTCCAAAAGTAATTTACATAGTCCAAGCATGCGCAGTAAAATTAGGGTTAGGGTCTTTTTCCTCTCCGGTGGTCGTTCATAGTCTTCTTCACTGTGTCCGTTAGTTGAACTCTGGGCTTCCTTTGTCTATATATGGTCATTCAATTAACTCATCTGTTCCTCGACTCTTGGAACATAACGGGGCATCGGGTTATCTTGTCCTTTAACACTTATCCCTTCACAGTTGTTTATTGTTAGTGATTTACATAGGACACTATCTCGTTACAGCTGTTACATAGGAGGCCTAACGAGCCAGCTCAAGGCCTGTCCGCTCTTATCAAGTGGGAGGATGTACCATGGTAAAATCTCAGTCAGGAATTGTTAGTTAATTTATGGCTTAGGCTAGACAATGGCTCTGTTATTAACCCTTAAGTGTTAGTTCCCTCTATCAATCCCCCCTTCTCTAAAAAGTTAGTAAATTCATTTACTATACCAGAATGTTCACTAAGTGGCTTTTGCAAGAAGCAGGAACTATATACATACTATATACATTAACCACTCTGCTAGACTTAGGCTTGTGGTCATACAAGGGTATGTAGTACAGAAGGTCACACTTCATCACACGAATCAGATGAACATATTTCACATCATGAACCTGATTATGGGTCTTGCAAACAAATAAAAAATTCTAATGATAACATTGTAGAATTTTGTTTAGCTGTTAAAACCTACAGAAAGTTGATTAAACAACCTCATTATTTGGATTTATTCTCAACTGGTTATAAAGCTAAGCTACTCTATTTTAACTATTTTAGCTATCTAACTAAAATACTAATTAATCACACATATCTGGTCTTCTGTTATGGAAATACTGACGACTCTTCTAAATCACAGTAGATATAGTGTAGTCTTCCCCATGAACATTCATGTCAGTACTACTAAATGTATTTCCCACAACTGAGTTCCATTGTGAGGCTATTTTGCAGTGGTATATACACTTTACATTTTGGTAGTATATACACTTCAGTTTATACATATGTAAGCTTTCTGTTTAATGTAAGTTTCTCATTCCATTTGTGGTTGCCATCAAACTACTTAACCTTGTTTAAAACCCCAGTTTTATTTAGCGCTGAAGAGTTACCTCAACAATATTAAGCCTACACATTTCTGATGACCTGCATCCAGCCATTTTAACTCAATAAACATACATGTCTTTTCCCTGGCCCTTTTGAGAGCTGTTCTGCAATGGGGGGGGGGAGGAGATATGTGATGGGGGGAGAGAGAGTGCAGGGTTCTTTCTGGATCTCAATAAGAAAGGCCTGGCAACAAATGGCTTAATAATATAACTGCTTTAATAAGACAGAATAAGAAGAGGAATATAGATAACGAGTAAGTCAGTCTTACGTCCCTTCAGATGCTGGGAACTCTGCGTGCGTCCAGCATCGGATGGAGCCCGGATGGATTTTCCCATGGCATGCTGTGCAGAGCAGAGCAAATCCTGTCCGTGGAGAGAAGCTTTCCCTTTTGGTCCTTCGAGCTAATATATATTTTCCTTACAAGAAAACAACTTTATTCATAAAGGATGTTCTCATGAGAACTTCTTGCTGCACTTTTAGATAAAGGCAAGGCCAGGCAGGTGACATAATTGCCAGTACCAAGTGGGAGCTGCCTGCAGGCTCCTCTGTTATAATGAACTGGCTGAGTTTATCCTGCAGCCAAGGGATTTGTGCAACACAACATAGGCTTAAAAGCCACACTGTACGTTCAGTTCAGCACAGCACAGGCCTGTGCCTACTCAGGTTAACTGTTATGTGGATAACTGACTCCTCAATATGCAACAGCCTCTCGGTCAGGATCAATACAAGAACATGCCTCATTCTAGCCATCCGTGACCATTTTGTGCTTAGGGCTTTATAACCAGCATGTCACAACATTCCTAAAATCCCAGAGAGGATCTCAAAATAGAACAAGAAATGAGCATTTAAATTAAAATCAACAGCCCTTCTTTGAAGCTGCCAGGTTTTTGGGGTTGATAGTGTCTTCTTGTCCACCCCCACTCTCTCTAGTCCCCCTTCTTCACAGGGTTGTAAGTCACATTTTCCATAATATTTTGCAGTGCCACCTAGGGTTGCATTTATTTTATTTATAAGAGCTTGTTATAAAGTGAAATAGGTGTCAGATTGAATGAGGCTGTTGTCTTCTCGGGGAGGGGATGGAAGGTTTACTATTTTCTGTACTTGGGGAATTTATAGTTTAATCGTTAATCTCTCTATGCAGGGTTCAGTGGGAGTGTAGTCTAATCAAATCCATATGTTTGAGTTAGCTTTTAGGTTACATTGACATTGTTTATCTTAGGGATTAGATGCACCAAGGATGATGAATCCCAGGAAGGCTCTGGTGAGATAAATGAGGAGGTACATCCTTGAAACTAGATAAGAGCTACCAATTAACACCATTGTTTAGGAAAGCCCAGCAAATTCCTCTAGAGTAGTCTGACCTATTCTGACCTATTCTAATTAGCATAGTAAAAAACCCACCCACGGGCAGGAAAGCCCCCTACACAGCAAAGCCCCTTCCCCACAGAATATGCACAGCAAAAAGAAAGGACACTGTGACTTTAAGACGAGGCATTACAAGAACCAATAGAAGCAAGGATGACTAAGCATAGATGTAAAAAGTACTGATAACTGTTGCTCGTAATGTATAAAATGCTTACCGTGCGTTAACTGAGCTGTGATAGCTTTGTGGAGTTACCACCTAGCACCCATCTCTGCGCAGACATGAAATAAACAAATATCTTGGCTCTGTGTGTGAGATTGGCTTATTGCACACTGGGTAACGAACCCCGCTTGAGGGACAACAGGAGGAGGGGAAGAGCAGAACAGTGGAAGGAAAGGTTAGCTTTCTGCTGAGGCTATGCAACTCCCTCTCTGTGAAATATGTTCACTTGATTCGTGTCAATATAGAACACTGCTAGGGCCACATGGTGAAATGTGGCCCTCTCTGTATATGTCTGATTGTTCTTGTATGGCCGCAGGCTAGTGGTTGCTAAGCAAGAGGGCATGTATAGTTCATCGGGTCTGTTCCCGACGAACTGTCTGGGGGGGGGATTGTGTCTGTGGCGCCTCTGCGTCCTGGTTGTTCAGGTGGAGGAGCCCTATCTTTGAAACTAAGTTTCAACTTCTGTTCCTGCCTCTTGCAAAAGCAACCAATCAGGTTTTGTTGCTAAGCAAGAGGGCATGTATAGTTCTTGCCTCTTGCAAAAGCCGCCAAACCGGTTTTGTTGCTAACTGCATAGTGATAAGCAAGAGGGCATGCGCCGAAGAAGATCCACCATTCGTGGAATAGTTATGAATATGTATTAGCAGATGGGATATGAACCGAAGGCGGGAACTGTACGGTGTGCGCGTCTTGGTGGAGCGGAGACTCCCGGCGCACCCAGCGCTGTTTGCTTGCCTCTATTCGTTTAATAAATTGTTAACTTAAATTGGAATCCTGTTTGGGACTAAATCATTTATAACAAGTGGTAGGTGAATATTTATACAGAAAGCTACATAAATATGTCCCTATGCTGTACCTGGTTGCTGCTGAGCCAGTCATTCAGTGCTTTTGAGCAAGTCAAATCTCTGTGAAGAAAGTGTCTCAGTTTCTTCACTTTGAAAACACAATAATGCTTAGAGTAAACCTCAGACATACCAAACGCCTGCCCTATGCTTTGAAGCTCACGCATAACATTTTACCGGAGTCATGCCCTTTTCTTCTTTTGCTATTTTACATGTGAAAAAAGTTATTCTATGAACATTAAAATGAAACCTGGTTGCTTACAGAGGTCAAGTCTGTGTCTCATCAGCTTTCTTTCCCCAGTCACTGCTGCCCAAACCTGTCTCCTCACTTCCCACTGTATCCTGGGTACATACCCTGTATGTGCAAGGCAACGTATGCTGTGCTAGGGAGCTCCATGTTGACTGCTTACTTACCTAAACAGCTAACACCTATGCTTTACCCGCCTTCTCCTCTGTAGAGGCACTACCTTTGTGTTTTTATTTCTAATCAGAAAGTGTTTTTCACAAATCTAGTGAAAACATCTAGTGAAAATCTGTAATCCCTCTTCAAATTCCATTGAAAACTGAACAAGGTCAGAAGCTACTAGTGAGTGGGACTAACAGACAGACAGACTGATGACAAATTAAGATTGTATAAGCCTAATTTTCTTATGAAGCCAAGCTACAGTAGAATTCGGAGATTCAAAATTATGCTCTCCACAGACTGTAATTCATCCACATTATACAAATTATTATAGAGTGGCATTATTCATTTTACATAGCAACACAAAATGTTACATATGAAAAAGGAGGGCTGGTCCCTCATTATAGTTGGTCTGGAGGTCATTGTTATAAATGACTTAGTCCCAAACAGGATTCCAATTTAAGTTTACAATTTATTAAACGAATAGAGGCAAGCAAACAGCGCTGGGTGTGCCGGGAGTCTCCGCTCCACCAGGACACACACCGTAACGCGGCACTCATCATAAATATATACAGTAAAACATTACATATTCATATAATTTTGTAATATGCCTATACATATGCATGACCTGTCCCCGCTTCGTATTAAAATGAGTTCCAAAAGTAATTTACATAGTCCAAGCATGCGCAGTAAAATTAGGGTTAGGGTCTTTTTCCTCTCCGGTGGTCGTTCATAGTCTTCTTCACTGTGTCCGTTAGTTGAACTCTGGGCTTCCTTTGTCTATATATGGTCATTCAATTAACTCATCTGTTCCTCGACTCTTGGAACATAACGGGGCATCGGGTTATCTTGTCCTTTAACACTTATCCCTTCACAGTTGTTTATTGTTAGTGATTTACATAGGACACTATCTCGTTACAGCTGTTACATAGGAGGCCTAACGAGCCAGCTCAAGGCCTGTCCGCTCTTATCAAGTGGGAGGATGTACCATGGTAAAATCTCAGTCAGGAATTGTTAGTTAATTTATGGCTTAGGCTAGACAATGGCTCTGTTATTAACCCTTAAGTGTTAGTTCCCTCTATCAATCCCCCCTTCTCTAAAAAGTTAGTAAATTCATTTACTATACCAGAATGTTCACTAAGTGGCTTTTGCAAGAAGCAGGAACTATATACATACTATATACATTAACCACTCTGCTAGACTTAGGCTTGTGGTCATACAAGGGTATGTAGTACAGAAGGTCACACTTCATCACACGAATCAGATGAACATATTTCACATCATGAACCTGATTATGGGTCTTGCAAACAAATAAAAAATTCTAATGATAACATTGTAGAATTTTGTTTAGCTGTTAAAACCTACAGAAAGTTGATTAAACAACCTCATTATTTGGATTTATTCTCAACTGGTTATAAAGCTAAGCTACTCTATTTTAACTATTTTAGCTATCTAACTAAAATACTAATTAATCACACATATCTGGTCTTCTGTTATGGAAATACTGACGACTCTTCTAAATCACAGTAGATATAGTGTAGTCTTCCCCATGAACATTCATGTCAGTACTACTAAATGTATTTCCCACAACTGAGTTCCATTGTGAGGCTATTTTGCAGTGGTATATACACTTTACATTTTGGTAGTATATACACTTCAGTTTATACATATGTAAGCTTTCTGTTTAATGTAAGTTTCTCATTCCATTTGTGGTTGCCATCAAACTACTTAACCTTGTTTAAAACCCCAGTTTTATTTAGCGCTGAAGAGTTACCTCAACAATATTAAGCCTACACATTTCTGATGACCTGCATCCAGCCATTTTAACTCAATAAACATACATGTCTTTTCCCTGGCCCTTTTGAGAGCTGTTCTGCAATGGGGGGGGGGAGGAGATATGTGATGGGGGGAGAGAGAGTGCAGGGTTCTTTCTGGATCTCAATAAGAAAGGCCTGGCAACAAATGGCTTAATAATATAACTGCTTTAATAAGACAGAATAAGAAGAGGAATATAGATAACGAGTAAGTCAGTCTTACGTCCCTTCAGATGCTGGGAACTCTGCGTGCGTCCAGCATCGGATGGAGCCCGGATGGATTTTCCCATGGCATGCTGTGCAGAGCAGAGCAAATCCTGTCCGTGGAGAGAAGCTTTCCCTTTTGGTCCTTCGAGCTAATATATATTTTCCTTACAAGAAAACAACTTTATTCATAAAGGATGTTCTCATGAGAACTTCTTGCTGCACTTTTAGATAAAGGCAAGGCCAGGCAGGTGACATAATTGCCAGTACCAAGTGGGAGCTGCCTGCAGGCTCCTCTGTTATAATGAACTGGCTGAGTTTATCCTGCAGCCAAGGGATTTGTGCAACACAACATAGGCTTAAAAGCCACACTGTACGTTCAGTTCAGCACAGCACAGGCCTGTGCCTACTCAGGTTAACTGTTATGTGGATAACTGACTCCTCAATATGCAACAGCCTCTCGGTCAGGATCAATACAAGAACATGCCTCATTCTAGCCATCCGTGACCATTTTGTGCTTAGGGCTTTATAACCAGCATGTCACAACATTCCTAAAATCCCAGAGAGGATCTCAAAATAGAACAAGAAATGAGCATTTAAATTAAAATCAACAGCCCTTCTTTGAAGCTGCCAGGTTTTTGGGGTTGATAGTGTCTTCTTGTCCACCCCCACTCTCTCTAGTCCCCCTTCTTCACAGGGTTGTAAGTCACATTTTCCATAATATTTTGCAGTGCCACCTAGGGTTGCATTTATTTTATTTATAAGAGCTTGTTATAAAGTGAAATAGGTGTCAGATTGAATGAGGCTGTTGTCTTCTCGGGGAGGGGATGGAAGGTTTACTATTTTCTGTACTTGGGGAATTTATAGTTTAATCGTTAATCTCTCTATGCAGGGTTCAGTGGGAGTGTAGTCTAATCAAATCCATATGTTTGAGTTAGCTTTTAGGTTACATTGACATTGTTTATCTTAGGGATTAGATGCACCAAGGATGATGAATCCCAGGAAGGCTCTGGTGAGATAAATGAGGAGGTACATCCTTGAAACTAGATAAGAGCTACCAATTAACACCATTGTTTAGGAAAGCCCAGCAAATTCCTCTAGAGTAGTCTGACCTATTCTGACCTATTCTAATTAGCATAGTAAAAAACCCACCCACGGGCAGGAAAGCCCCCTACACAGCAAAGCCCCTTCCCCACAGAATATGCACAGCAAAAAGAAAGGACACTGTGACTTTAAGACGAGGCATTACAAGAACCAATAGAAGCAAGGATGACTAAGCATAGATGTAAAAAGTACTGATAACTGTTGCTCGTAATGTATAAAATGCTTACCGTGCGTTAACTGAGCTGTGATAGCTTTGTGGAGTTACCACCTAGCACCCATCTCTGCGCAGACATGAAATAAACAAATATCTTGGCTCTGTGTGTGAGATTGGCTTATTGCACACTGGGTAACGAACCCCGCTTGAGGGACAACAGGAGGAGGGGAAGAGCAGAACAGTGGAAGGAAAGGTTAGCTTTCTGCTGAGGCTATGCAACTCCCTCTCTGTGAAATATGTTCACTTGATTCGTGTCAATATAGAACACTGCTAGGGCCACATGGTGAAATGTGGCCCTCTCTGTATATGTCTGATTGTTCTTGTATGGCCGCAGGCTAGTGGTTGCTAAGCAAGAGGGCATGTATAGTTCATCGGGTCTGTTCCCGACGAACTGTCTGGGGGGGGGATTGTGTCTGTGGCGCCTCTGCGTCCTGGTTGTTCAGGTGGAGGAGCCCTATCTTTGAAACTAAGTTTCAACTTCTGTTCCTGCCTCTTGCAAAAGCAACCAATCAGGTTTTGTTGCTAAGCAAGAGGGCATGTATAGTTCTTGCCTCTTGCAAAAGCCGCCAAACCGGTTTTGTTGCTAACTGCATAGTGATAAGCAAGAGGGCATGCGCCGAAGAAGATCCACCATTCGTGGAATAGTTATGAATATGTATTAGCAGATGGGATATGAACCGAAGGCGGGAACTGTACGGTGTGCGCGTCTTGGTGGAGCGGAGACTCCCGGCGCACCCAGCGCTGTTTGCTTGCCTCTATTCGTTTAATAAATTGTTAACTTAAATTGGAATCCTGTTTGGGACTAAATCATTTATAACACTCTCCCAACTCCATCTTTTCTTTTTTCATGTGCTGAAACCGAACTGAGTGTTTGAGAAAGGGGCCAGACAGCCTGTCCTGAAGAACGAAACCCTTAAAAGGTCCATGAAACAGACATAGCTCAGCCAAGAGGGGGAATAGAAAGCCCCCATCCCACCCACCCCATTCTATGCATCCCACCAGAGACCACTTCTGGGGCACAAAGATCAATGTAATGCCCCCTTGCCTCTCCATCTTATGCCAGCCTTGTTGTTATTAACAGCTAAATAACAAAGTTAACATAGCTTTTAGGAATTCTGAGAGTACGCAAGATATGGACCATTGTGCTAAGTTGTGTATAAGTAAGCACCAAAATAAATAGTCCCCGACCCACTGAGTGCAGAGGCAGACCAAGAAGGCAATGAGTCTGTGAACAAATGAAGGGCGTGGGAGTGGCATGGAAAGATAACAGAATTTAGTGAAAAGCAGAAGTCACATCTTGTTGCTTGTCTTCACTTTGACTTGCACATTAGCTGTGCTTATTGCCTAGATAGTGATTCCTAAGCACAAAAGAGAGGCCAGTAAGACATTTCACATAGGCCAGTAACAGCTCATGAATTATAATGACTATTAATCACTACCTATATAGAATTGAAGTTCCTACTACACTGAATTAACATCTCAGTGGCACTCCAGTATGTGCCAAGACATGTTACAGTAGAAAGCAAAAGAGTTGCCGCTTGACCAGGAAAGCATCCAAACTGCAGAAGTCGACTTGACAAACAGACGGAGGACAAAGATAATGCGATCAAAGTCAGACAGCTGCTCGGAGGAAGGAGAGTGGAACAAAAGAATTCGTGACTGAAGCTAGCTTTTCTTGGTGAGTAAATTTAATGCAGAGATGATAGTCTTCTTGGCACGCTAGAGAAAGCAGGTCTTTGGGAAGCATTGGAATGAGAAGCTCACAAATGGCATCAATGTGTAGGGAGAAGTCAGGAGAGATGCCCAGGGTCAATTGCAAAGGCATTGTACTGGTTTTGGCTCGGATGGAGTTAATTTTCTTCATAGTAGCTTGTATGGGGCTATGTTTTGGATTTGTGCTTGTCCTGGTTTCAGCTGGGATAGAGTTAAATTTCTTTCTAGTGCTGCGTTTTGGATTTAGTATGAGAAGAATGTTGATAACACACTGATGTTTTCAGTTGTTGCTAAGTACCCTGCTAGTCAAGGACATCTAGCTCAAGAAAAACAAACAAAACAAAACAAGCGTTGGGAGGGAGCACAGCCAGGACAGCTGGCCCAGCTGGCCAACGGGGTATTCCATACCATGTGACGTCATGCTCAGTATATGAATGGTAGGCGTGTTCCAGGAAGTACCGATCGCTACTTGGTTATCGATCAGCGCGGGTGGTGAGCAATTGCATTGTGCTTCACTCATTTTGTATATTCTATCATTATCATTATTATTTTCCCTTTTCTGTTCTATTAAACTGTCTTTATCTCAACCCACGAGTTTTTCTCCCTCTTACCCTTCCAATTCTCCCCCCGTCCCACTGTGGGGGTGGGGGGAATGAGTGAGCGGCTGCGTGGTATTTGGCTGCCTGCCAGGTTAAACCACAACAGTGCTGAAAATAGTGTTGATGACACAGGGATGTTTTAGTTATTTCTGAGCAGTGCTTACACAGCATCAAGGCCTTTTCTGCTCCTCACACTGCCCAGCCAGTGATTAGGCTGGGGGTGCACAAGAAGTTGGGAGGGGACACAGCTGGGACAGCTGACCCCAACTGACCAGAGGGATATTCCATACCATGTGATGTCATGGTCAGCAATAAAACTGGGGGGGGTGTGGAGGTTGGCAGGGGCTGCCATTGCTCGGGGACTAGCTGGGCATTGGTTGATTGGTGGTGAGCAATTGTTTTCTTTTGCACCACTTGTTTTTCTTCGGTTTTATTTTCCTCTCTCTTTGTTGCTGTTGGTTTTTTTCCTTACATTTTTTTTTTAAATTATTAAACTGTCTTTATCTCAACCCGTGAGTTTTCCAACTTTTACCCTTCTGATTCTCCCCCCATCCCACTGTGGGGGAGTGAGCGAGCGGCTGTGTGGGGCTTAGCTGCCTACTGGAATTAAACCACGACAGTCCTTTTTGGTGCCCAATGTGGGGCTCGAAGGGTTTGAGATAACAACAGATTTAAGCAGAGCGTATCAGAAGGAATTTATAATTATTATATCTGTTTAACAGTTGCTGGTCGCGATATTGACTTATCTGTTCTTGACATTGGTTTATCTGATCTGTGCCATGCTCCTTTTCTTGCTGTACGTTTTAAAGACTGGATTTGGCTTTTGCAGTTTGCTGTGCTCTGTAGCACTTAGTGGTGTTTTGCCTGGGGGATTCATTATTAAAGCATTGGCCTTGAGCTTAATCTGGTATTTGGGCTCTGTACTGAAGCCTTTACTGAACTTCGGGAACCATCTCATGGAGACAATTAACAATTACACTTTTTCCTCTGAGAGGTTTTTTGTGGAGGAAATACAGAATGGCACCTTCACCACCTTCTTCTGTGATGTTTTCTCCCTCGTTACAATAACTCTTCAGTATCTTGAACATCCTTGGGTGACCAAAATACTCCTATTGGTATTTCTTAGGAACATTGTTTTGGCTTTTTCTAAGGTTAACCAACTATTTAGGAATATCATCCAAGCCCCGAGGCAGTGTGGTTATAGGCGGCAAGGCATGTGGGAGAATATGGGCAGGTATCTAGAAAGGTTGTCACCTCCGATGGTCTGGGACTTCACTCCCGAACAAGTGCAGGTTCCTGATGAAGTGACAGAATGTTTGAAAAAGATTCTCTGGCTATTCCAGAGAGGCACAACTTATTGCACTGTGCTGGGGCCTGGCCTATCCCTACCAAACAGTGTTCAGTATTATTCAGCACCCTCAAGGAGAAGAGAGGATCTCTGGATCTGAAGACATACCAACAGACACTGTGGCTAAACCAGAGACCCAGCCTTCAACTATATCAGTCGCCCCTATAATCAAGAAGTGTCGTGGTTTAACCTGGCAGCAGCCAAATACCACGCAGCCGCTCGCTCACCCCCCCCACTGGGTGGGATGGGGGAGAGAATCAGAAGGGTAAAAGTGAGAAAAACTCGTGGGTTGAGATAAAGACAGTTTAATAGGGAAAGCAAAAGCCGCGCACGCAAGCAAAGCAAAACAAGGAATTCATTCACCACTTCCCATCGGCAGGCAGGTGTTCAGCCATCGCCAGGAAAGCAGGGCTCCATCACGCGTAACGGTTACTTGGGAAGACACACGCCATCACTCCGAACGCCCCCCCTCCTTCTTCTTCACCCAGCCTTATATGCTGAGCATGACGTCATATGGTATGGAATAGCCTATTGGCCAGCTGGGCCAGCCGTCCTGGCCACGCTCCCTCCCAGCCCCCTGCACATCTGGCAGGGCATGGGAAGATGAAAAGTCCTTGACTAGCGTAAACAATACCTAGCAACAACCAAAACATCAGTGTGTCATCAACATTATTCTCACACTACATCCAAAACACAGCACTATACCAGTTAATAGGAAGAAAATCAACTCCATCCCAGCCAAAACCAGGACAGTATCCACCCCTTATTCCATACCATTTACATCATGCTCAGGTCCCACACTATCCAATACATTCTCATTACCCACCATCCCCCTTCCCATCTTTTGATATAATACACAGATATCATTCCCTTAGTCTATGGACCACCCCTGTAAAATGTCCATAAAATATCCATAAATGTCCACAAAATGTCCACTGCGTTCATTTAGTCCATGGCTTCGGGCTCCATCTGTTATGGTGGTCACTCAGGACAGGAGAGGTGGTGTGTTGCGTGGAGTTACTGGGCACCAAAGCCGGCTCAGTCGGGTCACTGCTGCGCTTGCGCTGCTTCTTGTAAGGCTTGTCCTCCATTGGTTCAGGTGGTTCCTGCTATATTAATTCCTATAACATGCAACTCAAATCATGGGTTGCAACAATTTAAAGGTATATCCATTACACTCTCCACCCCTGGTCCCTTTGGGCCAGACCACAGGTTTAACATTGCAATGAACTTCTCCCCTTGCCCCTGCTCCGGCTTGGACTTATCCAGAGACTGCAGTCCCTTAGGGGTGTACCTGCTCCAAGTGGAGCCTTACCTATGAGCCACAGTCCCTCCAGAGGTATACCTGCTGCGGCACAGACTTGTCCACAGCCACAGTCACTTCGAGGTGCACCAGTCCCAGCGTGGCCTTACCCACAGCCACAGTCCCTTGAGAAGTAAACCTGCTCCAACACGGCCTTACCCATGGCTGCAATCTCTCCAGGGGTGTACCTCCCCTGTCATGGGCTTATCCACGGCCACATGCTTTGAGGTACTCCAGCATGGCCTCATGCACAGCCACTGACACTTCAAGGTGTACCTGCTGCAGCATGGACTTATCCACAGCCACAGATGCTTCGAGGTGTACCTTCTCCAGCGTGGACTTATCCTTAGGCCACAATCCCTTCAGAGGTATACCTGCTGCGGCACGGACATAATCACGGCCACAGATGTTTCAAGATGTACCTGCTTGGGGATGGGCTTATCCACAGTCACAGACGCCTCGGGGTGTCCTGTCCCGCATGGACTCAGCCACAGGTCACAGTCCCTTCAATTCGAGTTCACGCTGCAGTTCCAGCCTGTCCAGCACAGCAGCACAGAAGCAGCAGCGATGCCCTGGCCATCTGCCGGCCCAGGCGCATCCCCATTGCTGTTATCAGAATGTTCCCAGGCACAGCACAGTAAGACGAGACGATAAGCAGTGCAGCAGTACAGCAAGCAGCGAGAGCAAAAAAGCAGCCACTAATGAGCACAAGACTCTAATACACATTAAGGCAAGCAAGCCCCATGGCAAGCACAAGAGCCTGCGAATTAATAGCTAAACAGCAGTAACAGCTATAAATTCAATCTAGCACATTCCAATCAAACCTGTCGTTATCTCGAACCCTTCGAGCCCCACGTTGGGCGCCAAAAAGGACTGTGGTGGTTTAACCTGGCAGCAGCCAAATACCACGCAGCCGCTCGCTCACACCCCCCCGCTGGGTGGGATGGGGGAGAGAATCAGAAGGGTAAAAGTGAGAAAAACTCGTGGGTTGAGATAAAGACAGTTTAATAGGGAAAGCAAAAGCCGCGCACGCAAGCAAAGCAAAACAAGGAATTCATTCACCACTTCCCATCGGCAGGCAGGTGTTCAGCCATCGCCAGGAAAGCAGGGCTCCATCACGCGTAACGGTTACTTGGGAAGACACACGCCATCACTCCGAACGCCCCCCCTCCTTCTTCTTCACCCAGCCTTATATGCTGAGCATGACGTCATATGGTATGGAATAGCCTATTGGCCAGCTGGGCCAGCCGTCCTGGCCACGCTCCCTCCCAGCCCCCTGCACATCTGGCAGGGCATGGGAAGATGAAAAGTCCTTGACTAGCGTAAACAATACCTAGCAACAACCAAAACATCAGTGTGTCATCAACATTATTCTCACACTACATCCAAAACACAGCACTATACCAGTTAATAGGAAGAAAATCAACTCCATCCCAGCCAAAACCAGGACAAGAAGAAACAATGGAAGCGGAAGTCAGCTTGTTTAGTAAGGGATGAAGAAGCTTCTCCTAAGAGGGGGCAGGAGGGAGAATCAGAAGAGGCAGCCTGTTCTGCAGCAGAGCAGTCACAAGAACAGGAGGAGGAAGGGACTGAAATCATAAATGAGTCAGAAACCACCCCATCCCTATCCCTAAGTAAGTGACCTGTGAGATATGCAAAAAAATTTCAGCTGTCATCCAGGTGAGCAAATTATCAGCTGGTTGCTCCGATGCTGGGATATTGGGGCAAATAGTCAGGAATTAGAGGGTAAGGAAGCCCAGCAGCTGGGATCCCTTGCTAGGGATAAGGCCGTTGACAAAGGGATTGGAAAAGGGGCAGCAGTCCTCAGTCTCTGGAGGCAACTCCTGTCGAGCGTGAAGGACAGGTATCCCTTCAAGGAAGATCTTGCAAATTCCCTGAAGCAAGTGGACCACCACTGAGGGAGGTATCCAGTATTTGAGGGAATGAGCCGTGGTGGAGGTGATCTATAGCAACCAGGATGACAACCAGACATCCAAAGACCCAGATGAAATCCGGTGCATGCAGTCCATGTGGGAAAAGTTTGTACGAAGTGCACCAATGTCATACGCCAACACCCTGGCAATAGTGAGCTGGACAGACACGGAGGCACTGATTGTGGATGGATTGGCCAGCCAACTCCAAGAATTCGAAGAGAATCTTGCATCCTCCCTATGGACCTGCATCTCGGCTGTGGAGAAACTGTCCCAACAATTGTCCCAGCAATTAAAAAAAGGATATGTCTTCCTTGTTCATACCGACCAATGTCTCAGCTATTAAGAGTCAGCCTTTTTCTGCTCAAGGGAAAGGGTACCAGTGACGCACACCACGTGCCACCCTGTGGTTCTATCTGCGTGACCAGGGGGAGGACATGAGGAAGTGGGATGGTGAACCTACCTGGAGACTAGAAGCTGAAGGGACTTCTGGTTTGCAGTTACAAAAATCAAGCAATGAAGACTCTGACCAGGAATAGAGGGGCCCTGCCTCCGGCCAGGTGGAGGAAAGGGACAACCAGGTTTACTGAACTGTGTGGGTTCGATGGCCTGGCACATCAGACCCGCGGGAGTATAAAGCTCTGGTGGACACTGGTGCACTGTGTACTCTAATACCATCAGATTACAAAGTGGCAGAATCCATCTGTATTTCCGGAGTGACAGGGGGATCCCAACTGTTGTCTGTGTTGGAGGCTGAGGTAAGCCTAACTGGGAATGAGTGGCAAAAGCATCCTATTGTGACTGGCCCAGAGGCTCCATGCATCCTTGGCATAGACTACCTCAGGAGAGGGTACTTCAAGGACCCAAAAGGGTACTAGTGGGCTTTTGGTATAGCTGCCTTGAGTTCAGAGAAGATTAAACAGCTGTCTAGCTTGCCCAGACTCTCAGAGGATCCTTCTGTTGTGGGATTGCTGCAGGTCAAAGAACAGTAGGTGCCAGTTGCTGCCATGACAGTGCACCGGCGACAATATCACACCAACTGAGACTCCCTGGTTCCCATCCATAAACTGATTCATCGACTGGAGAGCCAAGGAGTGATCAGCAAGACTCATTCACCCTTTAATAGTCCCATATGGCCAGTGCGAAAGTCCAATGGAGAGTGGAGGCTAACAGTGGACTACTGTGGCCTGAAGTCATGCTGCTGCTGAGTGCTGCCGTACTGGACATGCTAGAACTCCAATATGAACGGGAGTCAAAGGCAGCCAAGTGGTATGCAACGATTGATAGTGCTAACACGTTTTTTTCTTGATCCCTTTGGCAGCAGAGTGCAGGCCACAGTTTGCTTTCACTTGGAGGTGCGTCCAGTACACCTGCAATCAACTGCCCCAGGGGTGGAAACACAGCCCTACCATTTGCCTTGGATTGATAGAGAATGCACTGGAACAAGGCGGAGCTCCTGAACACCTGCAATATATTGACGACATCATCGTGTGGGGCAACACAGCAGAGGAAGTGACTGAGAAAGGGAGAAGAATAATCCAGGTTCTTTTGAAAGCTGGTTTTTGCCATAAAACAAAGTAAGGTCAAAGGACCTGCACAGGAGATCCAGTTTTTAGGCATAAAATGGCAAGATGGGTGTCGTCATATCCCAATGGATGTGATCAATAAAATAACAGCCATGTCCCCACCAACTAGCAAAAAGGAAACACAAGCCTTCTTAGGCGTTGTGGGTTTTTGGAGAATGCATTCCAAATTACAGTCTGATCATAAGCCCTCTCTATCGAGTGACCCGGAAGAAGAATGATTTTGAATGGGGCCCTGAGCAGCAACAAGCCTTTGAACAAATTAAACAGGAGATAGTTCAGGCAGTAGCCCTTGGGCCAGTCCGGACAGGGCAAGATGTGAAAAACGTGCTTTACACCTCAGCTAGGGATAACGGCCCCACCTGGAGCCTCTGGCAGAAAGCACCAGGGGAGACTCGAGGTCGACCTCTAGGGGTTTGGAGCCGGGGATATAGAGGATCTGAAGCCCATTACACTCCAACTGAAAAAGAAATATTAGCAGCATATGAAGGTGTTTAAGCTGCTTCAGAAGTAGTTGGTACTGAAGCACAGCTCCTTTTGGCACCTCAGTTGCCTGTGCTGGGCTGGATGTCCAAAGGGAGGGTCCCCTCTACACATTATGCAACCGATGCTACATGGAGTGAGTGAGTTGCGCTGATAACACAATGGGCTCAAATGGGGAACCCCAACCATCTTGGAACTGATCATGGACTGTCCAGACTTCCGAGTGTCGCCAGAGGAGGTGACTCATGCTGAAGAGGCCCCACTGTATAATAAATTACCAGAAAATGAAGCCCTGTTTACAGATGGATCCTGTCATATTGTGGTAAAACATTGGAGGTGGAAAGCTGCTGTGTGGAGTCCTACACCACAAGTCACAGAAACTGCTGAAGGAAAAGGTGAATTGAGTCAGTTTGCAGAAGTGAAAGCCATCCAGTTGGCTTTAGATATTGATGAACGAGAAAAATGGCCAGTACTTTATCTCTATACTGACTCATGGATAGCAGCAAGTGCTCTGTGGGGGTGTGTTGTGTTTTAACCCGGCAGACAGCTAAACACCACACAGCCGCTCGCTCACCCCCCCACCCCCCCCGTGGGATGGGGGAGAGAATCGGAAGAGTAAAATGAGAACACTTATGAGTTGAGATAAGAACAGTTTAATAATTGAAAAAAAAAAAATTAATAATAATATGTAATGAAAAGGAATATAACAAAAAGAGAGGGAAATAAAACCCCAAAAAGACAAGTGATGCAAATGAAAAAAAAACAGTTGCTCACCACCAACCGACTGATGCCCAGCCAGTCCCTGAGCAGCGCTTGCCCCCCCGGCCAGTTTTCCCCTAGTTTATATACTGAGCGTGATGTCATATTGGTATGGAAGATCCCGTTGCCCAGTTTGGGTCAGCTGTCCTGGCTGTGCCCCCTCCCAGCTTCTTGTGTATCTCCAGCCCTCTCAGTTGGTAGAGCATGAGAAGCTGAAAAGGCCTTGACTCTGTGTAAGCACTTCTCAGCAATAACGAAAACATCTCTATATTATCAACACTGTTTTCAACACAAATCCAAAACATAGCCCCATACTAGCTACTACAAACAAAATTAACTCTATCCCAGCCAAAACCAGCACAGGGTGGCTGCAGCCATGGAAGTGGACCAACTGACAGCACAGAGGCAAATCCATCTGGGCTGCTGAATTGTGGCAAGATATTGCTGCCCAGGTAGAGAACCTGGTGCTAAAAGTACCATCATGGTTGGTCTTTCATTGCTCAGAGATTGTGCATTGATCTGCTTGTGCGAGGTGGTGAGTGATTCTTTTTTCCCCTCTTTCCTTCACTTTTTAAACTGTCTCGACCAATGATTTTTCTCACTTTCACTCTTCCTATTTTTCTCCCCCATCCCACTGTTGGGGGGGTGAGCAAGCAGCTGGGTGGTGCTTAGCTGCTGGCTGGGATCAACCCACTATAGAACTATAGTGCATAATGCTGCTTTCTGAAGTCATTAAGATTGGGCACACCAAATTTGGAACTGAAATGCACACGGAGTTTCTATCTCTTATAAAAATTACCCACTAATAGCCCACTTATTAAGCTGGCACAAGGGAAAAAAGGTTATGATCACTATATAGTAGTATATACATGCCCACAGTTTGTAGAGAGGTAAGTTATATGTCTTATTTGACATTGTCATGTACTATATTTTTCAGTCTTTCTCCCCCATCATTTTTTGAATTGAAAAGGCATTTCTTTCACTGTTCATTTCATCTTTTCCATTGGACAGATATTCTTTTTTTTCCCCCTCCCATGTTTCTCAAGATTATTTAAATTAGGCTTAGTGATTTTGACAGACTTGGATGATGTCATATTGAAAACCCTCACACTGAAGTCCTGTGTTAATTTCATTTATGCAAATCATGACAAAACAATATTCTACACATGCTGCAGCCAACAGACCTCAGTCATGTTCTGAACAATTCAAGATTAGATTCTAGTTATATGTAACTAATTTGTGTTTTTTTTTTGTTTGTTTCCTTTTTGAGGTCTCCTCTAAGGCTGCTAATGATGGTACGGTTTGTATTACACTGATACCACAAGCACATCTTGGTAGAGCATATATTGCACTCTGTATAGTGTTCACGATAGCAGCCACTAACAACCAAAGATAGCCCAGTGCACTAGCAAGTGCCTTTAAAAGTGTATCTGGACCATGATTTGTTTTCCTTTCCTTTCTTTCTCTTTTTGGCTCTTCAATAAAACCATCTGTGACACACATACAAGTTGCTAGGTGTGTGAGCAATGCTTCACACGTTATTTGATTGCCCTACTTGGCATTATTTGCTAGTCATTAAAGATTATGCAGGAGTTGTTTCAAGTCCCATTTTTTTTATTCTTTTAGCAAGCTAAAGTAGGAATAAGAGAGTGGTCAGTCTGCTGTACAGCTCTTTTTTTTTCTGGGAGAGGTTGTGTCTAGAGTTTAGACTGGGAATGATTTAGACTGGGAGGATTAGACTGGAAGGATTTCTGGGTTTTCTTCCTGACACTGACAGTCACTCATTGTGTGAGTTTGGGCCGGTCACTTAGGGCCTGTTTTTCACACTCCAGTTGAAATAAATGGGAGGTGCATGTGCTCAGCACCTCTGCAAACCAGGTAATTTATCTTTCCTCCTTTCATTTATGCATTGATAAATATATCCACCCTTGCCTTTGCATATACAAACTGGGTAGGAGGATACAAATGTAGGCAGTTAAACATGCAAATCCCTCATTTTGATGCACAATTGTCCATCACATATAACTGCGGATTTCTGCATTTGTAAGCCTTGTGTTCTTTTTAGAAAAATGGGCCATAAATAACAGAATCTATACAAGATTGTCATGGAGGTACAGATGAAATCAATATATTTGTGTAGCTGCTTTTCTATGATTTCACTTCTGTTAAAAGTACTGTTAAACTATTATTTTAGCCTACTTTATGACTGGATTAAACTTGCATATGCCTTGGGCTTTACATACTAATAGTAGGTTATTACAAGACTCAGCGTTAGCCATTGGACGCACTTTTAGATTCTTAGGTGGGCTTAATTATCCTTTCATGGTACGTGTATTTCTTCAGTGACAGTAAGGGTGCTTGAAGTTGCAAGCTTGCAACTGAGATTGCCTCAGTAAAATGCCTAATTTGAGGCAGGATAAATCTCAGCCCTATGAACATGTAGAAAGGGCAAGTTCTAGCAGACAAGGCTAGGAAAGGCAGGAGAAAGGAAATACTAGTGATAAGCAGTCTATTTTCACTCTGCATACCTCTGCTCAAAAAAAACCCAGTAAGAACCAGTTTCTTCAATGGAAATGAGAGTAATCACTTAAATGGTACTGATCTTGATATAAAAATTTCAGTGTCTCCTGGCTCCTGTGTTCTGCTCAGGTAGGAACTTGCTGGAAGTCAGAAGCACCGAGGGTCTACCTTGCAGCCACAAGATACTGTCCACCAGCTTCTTTGTTATTCTGATGCTTTAAAATGAGCCAACTCTGGTGAACACCCTGGTTAAACAAATGTCACAGTGTCACAGAAAGACTGTGGTACAACAAGGATGTCCTACCCGTGGCTTCACACCTGGATCCTGCTTTCCAGAACAATTCCTCCTGTATACACCCCCGTATTTACCACTTTCCCTAGGACTCCGCAATGTGCCCTTTCTCATGGGACAGACATGCCCATGGAGGAGGGGCAACAGGTGGAGATCATTGCAATGTTAAATCCTATAGCTTTGTCGAAAGGGACAAGGGGTGGAGATTGTAATGGATATACCTTTAAACTGTTGTAAAACATGATTTGAGTTATATGTTATAGGAAGTACTACAGCAGGAACCACCAGACGACAAGCCTCGCAAGAAGCAGTGCAAGTGCAACAATGACACAACCAGAGCTGGCTTTGGCGCCCAATAACTCAACACAACATACCGCCTCATCTGTCCTGAGCAAGCGCCATAAAAGATGGAGCCCAAGTCATGGACTGAATGAACACAATGGACATTTGATGGACATTTTATGTGGGTGGCTCATAGACCAAGGGAATGTTATCTATATATATCAAAGGACAAGAAGGGGAGTAGTGCTTAACGAGGATCTACTGGATAGTGTAGGACCTGAGCACGACACAAATAGTATGAAATAAGGGGTGGAGATTGTATTGGTTTTGGCTGGGATGCAGTTAACTTTCTTCATAGCAGCCCATACAGTGTTGTGTTTTAGATTTCTGACTAATACAATGTTGATAACACACTAGTGTTTTGGCTATTGCTGAGCAGCACCTGCACAGTGCCAAGGTTTTTTTTTTTTTCTTTTTCCCACTCTGCCTCCCCAGTGAGTAGGATGGGGGTGTGCAAGAAGTTGGTAGAGCACACAGATGGGATAGCTGACAAGAACTGACCAAAGGGATATTCCATACCGTATGATGTCATTGTCCCGGTTTTGGCTGGGATGTCATGCTCAGCAATAAAAGCTTGGGGAAAGGAGGAGGAAGTGGGGATATTTGTGGTTAGGGCATTTGTCTTCCCAAGTAACCATTATGCGTGCCAAGGTCCTGCTTTCCAGAAATGGCTGAACATCTGCCTGCTGATAGGAAGTAGTGAATAAATTCCTTATTTTGCTGGTGCAGTAGGGTAAAATCAGTGAGGGGCAACTGTGCCCTGTGTGTGCCTTCAGAACTTGAGAGGCAGCTGAGAAAGGCTGTGAGACCTCTGGGCATGGATGTTGATCTTTTGCCTCAGTACATTACCGAAAATAGCCCTGTATGACTTGTCCATGCTCTCACGTGGTATCCATGGATGAACAGGGAATGAACCCAGGTCTTTTGAATCCTTGACAAGGACCTCAGGTAACGTACCATCTTTCTTACCCTTTTCCTGATGTTTTAACTTGCAGAACTCCGAAGTACACAGTGAATCTGCTGTAAATACTTAGACAACTGTGAATTTCTCTGCTGATTTGTTGTGTTAAAAAAAATATTAATAGTGCTGCAGTTATGACAGTTGTAACAGAGGTACCAGGCCTAGATTTTTCAGAAGCAATTTCATGAGCTTATTTTATATTTTTTTTTCTTAGAGTTCGAGTAAATTCAGGAAATTAGACTTGTGTTAGTTAAGAATGCACAGTGTCTTTTTTTGGAAGAAAGACCTAGGCTGTGCTACATTGCTGTTAATGGAAAGGAGAGGTGATTAAAGCATATTGTGAATATGATTTCAATATATATACCAAGTTCCCCAAGGGTATCTCATCAACAGCAACTTCAAAAGTTAGTTTTATGCCACTTCCACTCAGATGACAAGAACACTTGACATTTTGAGAAAGTTTACAAGACAAAACATTAGTAGTTTGTGTTCATCATGTAACTCACTGGGAAAACACCCCCTTTAAATATCATGTCCACTCATTGCTGTATCTCAATCTAATGAGCAAAAAAGATAAGTACTTCTCAGAAATGAGTTGTTTTGTAACTTTTACAATTACAAACTTGCTAAATGAAAAACATGGACTGTTTTTAGAATTCAGTTAGGCATGGATGAAAGAGTGGGATTGCTGATGTTTTTAACTTGCTTTTTTATTTAAGTTTCCAGTATATAATCAGTTGAATAAAAACGACCTTCCATAAATATATTTGAGAGTGACTATACTATATTAGACTAATGACTGCAAAATGCAGAAAGCCAAAACAAGCATTTTGCCACTATCAACAAAAATGATGAAAACACAGTTTGCAGCAATGTAAGAATTATTGCTGCCAGCTTGCAGTTCCCAAGTGATGAAGTTTGAATTGTGACAACGAATATTGTTTATATCTTGAGCCACATTGTGGGCCAATTTCTGTTGTCATAAATCCAGACTAAAACCATTATAATTAAATAGTTCTGTCTCTGTCTGACTAGAATCAGAATTTTCCTTCTCAAAATCAAATAATGATGGTGAGAGGGGAAAAAGGCATATGCGGATTTCTGTTGCACAGTTTCAACCAGTTCAGTTACAGAGGTGGAGAGTGACTCAGTCTGGGAGTTAACTTGCACCAAGATATGGTGTCCAGAGCTTTGTTTACAAACAAGGAAGTAAAACAAATCTAATTTCAAGCTCCATTGGAAATGGAGGGCAAGCAAACAATATATGAGAAACAGAAAGCAAGGAAGGGATAGGATAAAAATTCAGGAGAGATGCAGAAGGAAAAATAAGCTTGAATTTTTTATCTGAATCCTTCCTAAATGTCTTCAGAGACTTGGTTCCAGACCATCCTAGTTTTAGCTTTTTAAAAACAAATCCTCCCTCTTATTTTAAATAGGAACAATGTTAAAGGGATCAGGAGCACAGGTGGTGTTCTCCTCTATCCTCCCAGTCAGAGAAAGGGGTTTGAGAAAAAGGAGATGAATTGAACAGGTGAATGACTGGCTGCATAGCTGGTGCCATGCTCAAGGTCTTGGCTTCTACAATCTTGGGCATACCTTCAAGAAACTGGGCCTGTTGACAGCTGATGGGGCTCAAATGACCAAGTGGGGCAAGAGTGTCCTGGGCAATAAGCTGGCTGGACTTATAAACAGAGCTTTAAACTAAATTTAGCAGGGAAAGGGGATGGAGTTTCGAGCAACAAAGAGCCAGGGGCTGCTGAGGCATTAGGAAGCAACAGCGAAACACACCTGTGAATTGCCTCAAGGGAATTTGGGTGAGCTCCTCTAAAAAGGTGATATGGCCAATAGCCCAGCTGAAGTGCCTCTATACCAATGCACACAGCATGGGAAACAAACAGGAGGAGCTGGTAGCTGCTGCCCAGATGGAAAACTATGACCTGATTGCTATCAATCACAGAAACTTGGTGGGATGAATCACACGATTGGAGTGCTGTGATTGATGGCTATAAACTATTCAGAAGGGACAGGCAAGGAAGGAGAGGTGAGGGAGTTGCCCTCTATGTCAAAAATGGGATTGATTGCACGGAGCTATCTTTGAAGAACAGCAATGCGCAGATCGAGAGTTTATGGGTGAAAATTAGAGACCAAGCCAACAAAGGAAACTTTGTGGTTGGCGTCTACTACAGGCCACCTGATCAAGAAGAGGAGGTTGATGAAGAGTTCTTTCTTCAACTGCAGGAAGCATCACGCTCGCAGGCCCTGATCCTGATAGGGGACTTCAACCACCTGGACATCTGCTGGAAAAGCGGCACAGTGAACTGCAAGCAGTCCAGGAAACTACTGGAGTGTGTTGAGGACAACTTCCTAGTACAGGTGATGGAGAGCCCGACCAGAGGAGAGGCACTGCTGGACCTGTTGTTCACTAGTGTGGAAGATCTTTTCAGAGAGGTCAAGATTGGAGGTAGCCTGGGCTGCAGCGATCATGCCCTAGTGGAATTCTTAATCTTGAGGGGTACAGGATGGGAAAAAAGTAGAGTCAGGACCTTAAACCTCAGAAAGGCAAACTTTCGGCTATTTATGGTGCTAGTGCGTGGGATCCCTTGGGAAACTGCCCTCAGAGGCAAAGGAGCGAATGAGAGCTGGGAGATATTTAAAGACAATTTTCTTAGGGCGCAAGAGCTCTATAATCCCAATGTGCAAGAAGTCGGGCAAGGGAGGCAGGAGGCCAGCTTGGCTAAGTCAAGACCTCTTAGCCAAACTGTACCCCCCTGATGAGCAAAACGGGAGACCTGGCTACAACCGACATGGAGAAGGCTGAGGTACTCAACAACTTTTTGCTTCGGTCTTCACCAGCAAATGCTCTAGCCACACCGCCCAACTCACAGAATCCAAAGGCAGGGAATGGGAGAATGAAGAGCCGCCCACTGTAGGAGAAGATCAGGTTCGAGACTATCTAAGGAACTTGAATGTGCACAAGTCCATGGGACCTGATGAAATGCATCCCAGGGTCCTGAGGGAACTGGCGGATGGAGTTGCTAAGCCACTATCCATCATATTTGAGAAGTCGTGGCAGTCCGGTCAAGTTCCCAATGACTGGAAAAGGACATAACCCTCATTTTTAAAAAGGGAAAAAAGGAAGACCCCGGGGAACTAAAGGCTGGTCAGTCTCACCTCTGTGCCCGGCAAGGTCATGGAGCAGATCCTCCTGGAAACTATGCTAAGGCACATGGAGGACAGGGAGGTGATTTGAGACAGCCAGCATGGCTTCAAGAAGGGCAAGTCCTGCCTGACCAACCTAGTGGCCTTCTATGATGGAGTGACTACATCAGTGGACAGGTAGATGTCATCTACCTGGACTTGTACAAAGCATTTGATACTGTCCCACACAGCATCCTTGTCTCTAAAATGGAGAGACATGGATTAGATGGGTGGACCACTCAGTGGATAAGGAATTGGCTGGATGGTCACACTCAAAGAATTGTGGTCAATGGCTTGATGTCTGGATGGAGATCAGTGATGAGTGGTGTCCCTCAGGGGTCCATATTGGGACCAGTATTATTTAACATCCTTGTCGGGGACATGGACAGTGGGATTGAGTGCACCCTCAGCAAGTTTGCGGATGACACCAAGCTGAGTGGTGTGGTTGATACTCCAGAGGGAAGGCATGCCATCCAGAGGGACCTGGACAGGCTAGAGAGGTGGGCTCGTGACAACCACATGAAGTTCAACAAGGCCGAGTGCAAGGTCCTGCACCTGGGTCGGGGCAATCCCAGACATGGATACAGGCTGGGCGATGAGTGGATTGAGAACAACCCTGCGGAGAAGGACTTGGGGGTATTGGTGGATGAAAAACTGGACATGAGCTGGCAATGTGCGTTTGCAGCCCAGAAAGCCAACCGTATCGTGGGCTGCATCAAAAGAAGCATGGCCAGCAGGTCGAGGAGGTGATTCTCCCCCTCTATTCTGCTTTCACGAGACCCCACCTGGAGTACTGTGTTCAGCTCTGGGGCCCCCAGCATAAGAAAGACATGGACCTGTTGGAGTGGGTCCAGAGGAGGGCCACGAAGATGATTGGGGGGGTGGAGCACCTCCCCTATGAGGACAGGCTGAGAGAGTTGGGGTTGTTTAGCCTGGAGAAGAGAAGGCTCTGGGGAGACCTTACTGCGGCCTTCCACTACTTAAAGGGGGCTGTGCTGGTTTTGGCTGGGATAGAGTAAATTTTCTTCATAGTAGCTAGTATGGGGCTATGTTTTGGATTTGTGCTGGAAACAGTGTTGATAACACAGGGATGTTTTCGTTATTGCTGAGCAGTGCTTACACAGAGTCAAGGCCTTTTCTGCCTCTCACACCACCCCACCAGCGAGTAGGCTGGGGGTGCACAAGAGGTTGGGAGGGGACACAGCCAGGACAGCTGACCCCAACTGACCAAAGGGATATTCCATACCATATGACGTCATGCTCAGCATATAAAGCTGGGGGAAGAAGAAGGAAGGGGGGGATGTTCGGAGTGATGGTGTTTGTCTTCCCAAGTAATGGTTACGCATGATGAAGCCCTGCTTTTCTGGAGATGGCTGAACACCTGCCTGCCAATAGGAAGTAGTGAATGAATTCCTTGTTTTGCTTTGCTTGCGTGTGCGGCTTTTGCTTTACTTATTAAACTGTCTTTATCTCAACTCATGAATTTTCTCACTTTTACTCTTCTGATTCTCTTCCCATCCCACTGTGAGGGAGTGAGTGAGCAGCTGTGTGGTGCTTAGTTGCCAGCTGGGGTTAATCATGACAGGGGCCTACAGGAAAGATAGGGAGGGACTCTTTATCAGGGAGTGTAGTGATAGGATGAGGGGTAACGGTTTTAAACTGAAAGAGGGTAGATTTAGATTAGATATTAGGAAGAAATTCTTTACTGTGAGGATGGTGAGACACTGGAACAGGTTGCCCAGAGAAGTTGTGGATGCCCCCTCCCTGGAAGTGTTCAAGGCCATGTTCAATGGGGCTATGAGCAACCTGATCTAGTGGAAGGTATCCCTGCCCATGGCAGGGGGATTGGAACTAGATGATCTTTAAGGTCCCTTCCAACTCAAACCATTCTGTGATTCTATGATAAAACTGTAAAATCTAACAACTTCCTCACCAAGGTAAACTTCTGTACAGAACAATGATATATACAGAAAAATGATTCAATACTAGTGTAATTTCCTGTAACAGAGTGCCAGATTTTAGGACATTGCATAGAAGACAAATATCTTCTGCTTACTCACTCTCATCTTGCTCCATACTCATATGGTACAATATGTCTGGTCAGTATCAGTCTGGGATTCATGCTGATGCTTTCACATCTGTCCTGTTTTAATTCCCTTCTATGGAGGGGGTTCAGGCCCAACTTAAGTATTATGGAAAACAGGTGAAATTCCCACCTGCTCTTTTACATACTTTTTCCTAAGCAGGAAAGGCTGAGGTTTGTATTTTTTTGTTATAGTTTGAGCTAACATCAAAGATAGAGTCATGGGTAGGTATATATCTAATATATATTGCACTAAGAACAGGTGGGAATAGCTATAAAGGCTCATTACTTTCATTGTTCCACTCTTGTTGCCAAAAAATTACATGCTGCTTTTCCCTAGCCGATCTTGAACCAGAAAAACTGACAGGAGCTTACCCACCATTTTCGTGTAAGCAGTATAAGAAAGATCTTAAATGCAGGAGTTTTGAGGTGGCACATCCATCCACTGGCATCTTTGAGGGAGAAATAGAGCCATTTCACTGAACACAGAGGGGGATGTTGTTCATCCAAAATCATTAGGGAAGAGTTACTGCTATCGGTAACAAACATGAGTCTTATTCTTTGAGGATACAGCTACACACATTTGCTAGAGCCTGATGGACAGGTCAATTCATTCTCTGAAGGTGGAGGCAAAGACAATGCACAAACTGATATGCTGATACGTGGAAATTCTGTATAAGAACATATACTCGCAATGGCAGTAGAAGCCAAACAGTAACTATAGGATTACCTGGTGGCTTACCCTTCTTGTAAAACCAGCATCATCCACTTGAACTGGAAAACGCTTATTTGAATCTATGAAATAATTATCATAGAGAAGAATTATGAGATTTTGATATTCCAAACAGAAACAAATAAAAGGATTTCAGACATCTCTACTCTTTCTGCTTATCATCTATTTCTATTGTAAGTATAGGAGCACTCTGTCTTTCTGGCTCACAATGAAATTTCCTCTGAAGTGAAAAATTGAAATTTGCAGAGGTCTTGGGAGACAGAAAATCTTGTGGGAGCTCAGTGTCATCCTAAGTGAAAAGGGTAGAGATGCTGGGTATGGGAATAGGTATTTGGTGTTTATACTGTTGCTGATGAGTTTTAGAGGACTGGAATACCTTTAGACCTGGCCTCGGCTTCCATTTCTTAGGAGTAGAGCAGATGTATCTCTTTAGGTGGCATGCACCATCCCATACCATCCCTATTGCCTGCAGAGAGGCTGGGATTACTGTTCTGGCACAACAACCATAGACCTTGTTTGTTCTTAGAAAGGAAAATGCTTCACCCAACTAGGAGACAAGATCTTTTGGAAGGTCTCCATAGCATTTCAGGGGCTGAGATTATGGATACAAAAAGGCGGGGGGAGGAGAGAGGAAATGAAAGATGTTATTGAGTGTTGGCCTGAGAGTGGAAGAGTACGTTACGGCGTTAAACATAGTTTGTGTCTGTGTGTAATATTCTTTATTGTACTTCATAATTTGGAGACTTACAAACTGCACTTATGAATAAATGAATTGGAACATTTCTGTGGGCATGTAGAAAGCACAATAAACACACATGATGTTATGTAATAAATACTAAAATATTATCTTCATGATACTAGAGTCACATGCCTTGATTGGAGGACTCAAATGTCTACTAGCAGTAAAATCCATTAGGAAAGGAAACTGTTTCCTCATATTGGCTTCCTCCAAATCCAGCACATTCAAAAATAAGCTGTTTCCATCTCCAAACATTCTGCTATTTGTACTGAGAAGACAGAAAACTCCTCTCTTCCTCCGTGTTAGCACAGGAACATGTTAACTTAATGCCTTCATTTCACTAATGATTTTGTATTTTGGACTTTGTTTGCCCATAAGAGAAAGATTCCTACATTAAAACCCCAACGCTCCAGACGTCACTTTTGCTAGAAAACTTGTAGAAATTCATGCATTCTGGAGCATACCACTTGACTGGCCATTTTCCATGATTTTGTGCCTAAAACAAGTCATAATAGAAAAGAAAAAAGCAAGCTAGAGAGACAGTAGTAAGTAGTAAACAACATCAGAATTCATATAAGCCAAGTTATATTAGAAAACATAATAGGAAGGAGTCAAAATATCTGCAAACATTTGCACTAAGTGTCATAACCTTTGTGATGCAGTTGCCATTAAGAGATAATATGTAGGAGCGTCTTCAAAACTCTTACTAAACTGTTCATGATCTTCCACTTTCTATGCAAAGCAATGAAATGAATATTATGGTAAAGCAAAGCTTAGCTAAATGACCTGGAGTCATGTTTTCAGTGGCATTCAATTTTAAGTTGCTCTTTAAAAGTAAGATTTTCATCTAGATTCTCCACAAGAGGGTAAGAGATATATACCCAGCTACATTGAGTCTCATTTTTACTTGAAGTTGATGCTTCATTTCTTAATATCAATATATCAATTGAAAATTATGTCATATTTTTATGTTAATGAGACATAGCTAAATATACTTTGTGTCTCTCTGAGATATTGGAACATACCTCCATATGTATTGGATCTGGCTGGGATGGAGTTAACTTTCCTCAAAGCAGTCCTCATAGTGCTGTGCTTTGTATTTGTAGCTGTAAAGGTGTTGATAACAAACCAGTGTTTTGGCTACTGCTGAACAGTGCTTGCACAGAATCAAGGCTGTCTCTCCACTCCCCCACCACCCAAAGGCCAGTAGGCTGGGGATGGGCAAGATGTTGGGAGGGGACATAGCCAGGACAGCTGAACCAAACTGACCAAAGAGATATTCCATACCCTATGATGTCATGCTTGGCAATAAAAGCTAGGAGAAAGGAGCGGGGGCATTTGTTATTAAGGCGTTTGTCTTCCGAAGCAACTGGGGCCCTACTTCCCAGGAAGTGGCTGGATATCGCCTGCTGATGGAAAGTAGAGAATAAATCTTTTTTTTTGTTTTGCTTTGCTTCTGTGCGTGGCCTTTGCTTTTCTTCATTAAACTGCCTTTAGCTCGACCCATGAGCTTTTCCATTGTAATTCCCCCCGTCCTGTTGAGGAGAGGGAGTGATAGAGCAGCTTGGTGGGCACCTGGAGGTCAGCCAAGGTGAACCCATCACACCATATTACATATCCTATGGCAGATTACTGAAATAAACTGAAAAATCAGCATGTTGTAGCATGTCTATGTTGAAGACATCAGTGCAATTTTTCCCCAGAGCAGACAGGACATTCCCAATTTAAGAGTGGACTAAATTAATGTTTTAGGTATGAACTGAACACTTGTAAATCATAGAATGGTTTGGGTGGGAAAGGACCTTGAAAGATCATCTTACTCCAATCCCCCTACCATGGGCAGGTACACTTCCAATGATGGGGCATCCACAACTTCTCTGTTCTAGTGTCTCACCACCTTCATTGTAAATTCTTCCTTATGTTCAATCTAAAGCTACCCTCTTTCAGTTTAAAGCCGTTGCTCCTCTTCCTGTCACTACAGACCCTGGTAACATGTTTCTCTCCATCTTTCTTATAAGCCCCCTTTTATATATTGAAAGGCCACAATAAGGTCTCCCCGGAGCCTTCTCTTCTCCAGGCTAAACAACCCCAACTCTCTCAGCCTTTCTTCATAGGAGAGGTGTTCCAGCCCTCCTCTGGATCCACTCTAACAGGTCCATGCCTTTCTTCTACTGGGGGCCCCAGGGATGGATTCAGTACTCTGGGTGGGATCTCACGAGAGCAGACTAGAGGGGGACAATCACCTCCCTCAACCTGCTGGCCACGCTTCTTTTGATGCAGCCCAGGATACGATTGGCTTTCTGGGCTGCAAACGCACATTGCCGGCTTATGTCCAGTTTTTCATCCACCAATATCCCCAAGTCCTTCTCGGCAGGGCTGCTCTCAATCCATTCATTCCCCAGTCTGTACTGATATTGGGGATTGCCCCGACCCAGGTGCAGGACCTTGCACTTGGCCTTGTTGAACTTCACAAGGTTTGCATGGGCCCACCTCTCTAGCCTGTCAGGGTCCCTCTGGATGGCATCCCTTCCCTCTAGCCAATCAGCTGCACCACTCAGCTTGGTGTCATCTGCAAACTTGCTGAGGGTGCACTCAATCTCATTGTCTATGTCGTTGATGAAGATATTGAACAGTACTGGTCCCAGTACGGACCCCTGAGGGACACCACTCGTTACTAGTTTCCACTTGGACATGGAACCATTGAAAAATAACTCTTTGGATGTGGCCATCTAGCCAATTCCTTATCCATCTAACAGTCCATCCATCAAATCCATATCTCTCCGATTTAGCAGCAAGAATGTTGTGGGGGGACCATGTCAAAGGCCTTACAGAAATCCAGGTAGAGGACATCCGTAGCTCTTCCTTTGTCCACTGATGCAGTCCATCCATCGTAGAAGGCCACTGGATTAGTCAGGCACGATTTGCCCTTGTTGAAGCCCTGTTGGTTGTCTTGAATCACCTCCCTGTCTTCCATATATTTCGACGTGTCTTCCAGGAGGATATGTTCCGTGATCTTACTGGACACAGAGGGGAGGCTGACAGGTCGGTCCCAGCATCCTCCTTTTTATCCTTTTTAAAAATGGGCATGCTGTTTCTCTTTTCCAGTCACTGGGGACTTTGCTTGACTGCCATGACTTTCCAAATATGATGGAGAGTGGCTTAGCAACTACATCAACCAATTCCCTTAGGACTCTGGGATGCATCTCATCGGGTCCCATGGACTTGTGTATGTTCAGGTTCCTCAGATGTTCTCGAACTATATCTTCTACCATGGGAGAGATTTAATTCCCCAGTCCCTGTCCTGAGGTTCAGGGACTTGAAAGATGTGGGAAGAGAGATTACCATTGAAAACAGAGGCAAAAAAATTGTTCAGTACCTTAGATTTCTCCATGTCAGTTGTCACTATTTCTCCTATCTTATTTACGGGGGGGGTGTGTGTGGGGGGGGGGGGGGTGGTGTGTGTGTACATTTTCTTTAATCTTCCTTTTCTGGCCAACATACATGTAGAAGTCCTTCTTATTATTCTTTCTATCCCTTGCCATATTCAGCTCCAACTGTGCCTTAGCTTTCTGATCTCATCCCTATACATCTAGGCAGCATCCCTATATTCTTCCCAGGATACATGTTCCTGTTTCCACTGCCTGTGTATTTCCTTCTTACACTTTAGTTTGACCTTACTCAGTTTGGTCCTTACTTAGCCATGCTGGTCTCCTGCCTTCCTTGCCCGATTTCTTACACATGGGAATCAAGAGCTCTTGCGCTCTAAGAAAAATGTCCTTAAAGAGCTGACAGCTCATGCATCTATAGCTTATCACTTCTAAATTTGGTCCAGCATTTTAGGGCAAAAAGAAATAGTGTCACCCAGTTTCAATTTCAATTCAGCAACTTCCATGTAGATTGGGCTCAAGCTCATCAGAAAAATCTGTAAACCTCAGCACTAGTTGTAGTAAATATAGTTTGAGTTTCAGGCTTCTATTTTTTTGGGCATTGCTCCAAATATTTTACACAGCTGGGCTCATAGGGTTACTTGCTAATAGCAAAAGAGCAAAAAATGAGAGACCTATCTAAATAACCATCAGAGAAACAAGGCTGAGGGGAGGATGTAAAACAAGTCACCATGTGGCCATGCCTACCTTCACTAACACACAATACGTATAAATTCAGAATAAAAAGCAATCAAACAAACCATCTCTGTATCTTATTCATTACATTTATTAATTTTTGGCTTATGTAGAAATCTGAGTGGAAAATGTTAGTGCAGTGGAAGAAGGCTATGCTAGCCTAAGGCATTTAAAAAAGTGATAAGCCTAGTCAAATTTCAGGAAAGAATACACATATCCAAATTATTGCAATGTACTGGGGAAAAAACCTGCTGTCGTGGTTTAACCCCAGCCAGCAAAAATAAACGCCACGCAGCCGCTCGATCACCCCCCCCCCGTGGGATGGGGGAGAGAATTGGGAGGGCACAAGTAGGAAAGCTCCCGGGTTGAGATAAAAACAGTTTAATAATTGAAATAAAACTAAGTAGAACAGTAATAATAACAGTGAGAACAACAACAATAACAGAATACACAAAGCAGGCAATGCACAACGCAACCGCTCACCGACCGCCGACCGCGTGTCACGAACGGGGGGCGAGCCCCCCCATACACCTGGTTTTTATACTGAGCATGATGTCACATGGTATAGAATACCCCATTGGCCAGCTGGGTCCACCACCCCGGCTGTGCTCCCTCCTCCCGGTGCAAGCATCACCCAGCAACAGCCAAAGCATCAATGGGCCATCAACGCTCCTTTCACACCGAACCCAAAACACAGCACACCCCCCAAGCTACTGGGAAGAAAGTTAACCCTGTCCCAGCTGGAACCAGGACAATATCCACCCCTTATTCTATACCATCTACATCATACCCAGGTCTCACATTTTCCCATACATTCCAATTAGTCACCGCTACTTTTCCCTGCCTTTTGATATATACACACACAGAGATATCATTCCCTTAGTCCATGGGCCATCCCTCTAAAACGTCCGTTGAGTTCATGTAGTCCATGACTTCGGGTTCCACCTGTCGTAACAGTCTTGCAGGGCAGGAGAGATGGTGTGTGGTGTTGGGCTCTTGCATGCGGAGGCCAGTTCTGGGCGCTCGTCTGGTTCTATCATTGTTGCACCTTGCTCAGTTTCATCGGCGTTCATCCTAAATTAATCTGGGTGATTCTTACTGTAATACTGTTAATATGGCATATGGTAACCATAAAAGTAATGACATACAGTACTATGTAATAACTAACATCATACAATTCAGTTCATTGGCTATTTTCACCCAAAATTAAATCCCCTTGAGGTACACACCGGACTTCCCCATCCTTTCTCATCACCCACCAAGTGCACCCAGGTCCCTGAGCAAAAGCAATCCCACGGATGGGTTTTCCCTTGCCAGAGGCAGGAGCAACCCAGACTGTCTTCCCCAGCATATTTCTCATATGCACGACAGGGACTTTATCCCCCTCTACAGTACGTAAGGGTTTGGATTGGGCAGGGCCAGCTCGAGTGACAGATCCCCTAGTGTTGACTAACCAGGTGGCCTTTGCTAAATGTGTGTCCCAATGCTTGAATGTCCCACCACCCATTGCCCTCAGTGTTGTCTTTAACAGCCCGTTGTATCGTTCAATTTTTCCAGAGGCTGGTGCATGGTAGGGGATGTGATAGACCCACTCAATGCCGTGCTCTTTGGCCCAGGTGTCTATGAGGGCGTTTCGGAAGTGAGTCCCATTGTCTGACTCAATTCTTTCTGGGGTGCCATGTCGCCATAGGACTTGCTTTTCAAGGCCCAGGATGGTGTTCCGGGCGGTGGCATGGGGCACAGGATATGTTTCCAGCCATCCTGTGGTTACTTCCACCATGGTGAGCACATAGCGCTTGCCCTGTCGGGTTTGTGGGAGCGTGATATAATCAATCTGCCAAGCCTCCCCATATTTATACTTCAACCATCGTCCTCCATACCAGAGAGGCTTTACTCGCTTGGCTTGCTTGATTGCAGCGCATGTTTCACATTCGTGGATAACTTGTGCAATAGTGTCCATGGTTAAGTCCACCCCTCAATCACGAGCCCATCTATATGTTGCATCTCTCCCTTGGTGGCCTGAAGTGTCATGGGCCCACCGAGCTATAAATAATTCACCTTTATGTTGCCAGTCCAGATCTACCTGAGCTACTTCGATCTTGGCAGCCTGATCCACCTGCTGGTTGTTTTGGTGCTCTTCACTGGCCCGACTCTTGGGTACGTGAGCATCTACGTGACGTACTTTTACAGTCAGGTTCTCTACCCGGGCAGCAATATCTTGCCACAATGCAGCAGCCCAGATGGGTTTCCCTCTGCGCTGCCAGTTGTTCTGCTTCCACTGCTGCAACCACCCCCACAGGGCATTTGCCACCATCCATGAGTCAGTATAGAGATAAAGCACTGGCCATTTTTCTCGTTCGGCAATGCCCAAGGCCAGCTGGATGGCTTTCACCTCTGCAAACTGACTTGATTCACCTTCTCCTTCAGCAGTTTCTGCAACTTGGCGTATGGGACTCCATACAGCAGCCTTCCATCTCCGATGTTTTCCCACAAGGCGACAGGACCCATCCGTGAACAGGGCATATTGCTTCTCGTTTTCTGGTAGTTTATTATATGGTGGGGCCTCTTCAGCACGCATCACCTCCTCCTCTGGGGATATTCCAAAATCTTTGCCTTCTGGCCAGTTCGTGATCACCTCCAAGATTCCTGGGCGACTGGGGTTTCCTATTCGGGCCCGCTGTGTGATCAGTGCGACCCACTTACTCCACGTAGCATCAGTTGCATGATGTGTAGAGGGGACGCTCCCTTTGAACATCCAGCCCAGCACCGGCAGTCGGGGTGCCAGGAGGAGCTGTGCTTCAGTGCCAACCACTTCCGAAGCAGCTTGAACCCCTTCATATGCTGCCAATATCTCCTTCTCAGTTGGAGTGTAGCGGGCCTCGGATCCTCTGTATCTCTGACTCCAGAACCCTAAGGGTCGACCTCGAGTCTCCCCTGGTGCTTTCTGCCAGAGGCTCCAGGTAGGGCCATTCTCCCCGGCTGCAGTGTAGAGCACATTCTTCACATCTTGTCCTGCCCGGACTGGCCCAAGGGCTACTGCCTGAACTATCTCCTGTTTAATTTGCTCAAATGCTTGTCGTTGCTCAGGGCCCCATTTGAAGTCGTTCTTCTTCCTGGTCACGTGATAGAGAGGGCTTACGATCTGACTGTAATTTGGAATATGCATTCTCCAAAAGCCCACAACGCCTAAGAAAGCTTGCGTTTCCTTTTTGTTAGTTGGTGGAGACATGGCTGTTATTTTATTGATCACATCTGTTGGGATCTGACGACGTCCATCTTGCCATTTTATTCCTAAAAACTGGATCTCCTGTGCAGGTCCCTTGACCTTACTTCGTTTTATTGCAAAGCCGGCCTTCAGAAGGATTTGGACTATCCTCTCCCCTTTCTTGAAAACTTCCTCTGCTGTGTTGCCCCACACAATGATGTCATCAATGTATTGCAGGTGTTCTGGAGCCTCACTCTGTTCCAGTGCGGTGTGGATCAGTCCATGGCAAATGGTAGGGCTGTGTTTCCACCCCTGGGGCAGTCGGTTCCAGGTGTACTGGACACCCCTCCAAGTGAAAGCAAACTGTGGCCTGCACTCTGCCGCCAAAGGGATGGAGAAGAACGCATTAGCGATATCAATGGTGGCATACCACTTGGCTGCCTTTGACTCCAGTTCGTATTGAAGTTCCAGCATGTCCGGCACAGCAGCACTCAGTGGTGGCGTCACTTCGTTCAGGCCACGGTAGTCTACTGTTAGCCTCCACTCTCCATTGGACTTTCGCACTGGCCATATGGGACTGTTAAAGGGTGAGCGAGTCTTGCTGATCACTCCTTGGCTCTCCAGTCGACGAATCAGCTCATGGATGGGGATCAAGGAGTCTCGGTTGGTGCGGTATTGCCGCCGGTGCACTGTTGTGGTAGCGATCGGCACCTGTTGTTCTTGGACCTTTAACAACCCCACAACAGAAGGATCCTCTGAGAGACCGGGCAAGGTGGACAGCTGTTTGATTTCCTCCGTCTCCAGGGCAGCTATACCAAAAGCCCACCGGTACCCTTTTGGGTCCTTGAAATACCCTCTCCTGAGGTAGTCTATGCCAAGGATGCACGGAGCTTCTGGGCCAGTCACAATGGGGTGCTTCTGCCACTCATTCCCGGTTAGACTTACTTCCGCCTCCAACACAGTTAACTCTTGGGATCCCCCTGTCACTCCAGAAATACAAATGGGTTCTGCCCCTTTATAGCCTGATGGCATCAGGGTGCACTGTGCACCGGTGTCTACGAGAGCCTTATATTCTTGTGGATCTGATGTGCCAGGCCATCGAATCCACACAGTCCAGTAAACCCGGTTGTCCCTTTCCTCCACCTGGCTGGAGGCAGGGCCCCTCTAGTCCTGGTCATCATATTCGCTATCTACTTCTTGTAAGTATGAGTCAGAAGTCCCTTTGTTAAGGTCGGAAGTGGAATCAGCCCTTCTACTCTGTCTGGGGAACTCACTGGAGACTGGAGCAGCGGTTTTCCTGGAAGAACCCCCTTTTGTGGTTGTTTTCCCTTGCAACTCATGTACCCGTGCCTGTAGGACTGAGGTAGGTTTTCCATCCCACTTCCTCATGTCCTCTCCGTGGTCACGCAGGTAAAACCACAGGGTGCCCCGGGGTGTGTACCCACGATGTCTCCTCTCTTGAGCAGAGGGACGTTTGCTCCTAATGGCTGAGACGCTGGCCCGTGCAGGGGGGGAGCAGGACATATCCTCTTTGAGTTGCTGGACCTCCTGAGACAGTTTCTCCACAGCAGAGACACAGGCTCGTAGGGAGGAAGAGAGACTTTCTTCATATTGCCAGAGTTGGCCAGCCAGTTCATCCACTGTTTGTTCCTCTCCATCTCTCCAGGTCATTACTGCCAATGAGTTTGCATGTGACGCTGGTGCACTCCATACAAACTTCCGCCACATGGGTCGGGTGCATTTGACCTCATCTGGGTCTTTGGATAACTGCTCGTTGTTCAGGTCATCATAAATCACTTCCAGCACGGCTAATTCTCTCAGGTACTGGATACCTCTCTCCATGGTGGTCCACTTGCCTGGGTGGCATATAACATCTTCCTTGAAGGGATACCTTTCCTTCACACCTGACAGGAGTCGCCTCCAGAGGCTGAGGACTTGTGCCCCTTGTCCAATTGCTTTGTCAATGCCCCCTTCCCTAGAAAGGGATCCCAGCTGCTTGGCTTCCCTACCCTCTAATTCCAGGCTACTGGCCCCGTTATCCCAGCATCAGAGCAGCCAGGTGACAATGTACTCCCCTGGACGACGGCTGAAGTCTTTTCGCATATCTCGCAGCTCACCCAGAGATAGGGATCGGGTGGTCACCATCTCATTTACGGGTTCTGCCTCCTCCTCCTCCTGTTCTCGTGATGGCCCTGGTTCATCTTCATCCCTTACTAGACGAGCTGATTTTCTTGTGCATTTTCTTTTTTGTATAGGGGCGACTGATACTGGCATGGGTTGGTTCTCTATCGCAGGGGGCGGAGTAGCTGCCGTGCCTGCCCTGGGGGGTGAGGGAGCCGCTGTGCTTGCCGTGGGGGGTGGGGTAGCCGCAGGGCCTGTTGCTTTGTCATCAGCTGCAGAGACGTTTCCTTCCCCTTGGGGGTTCTGAGTGGTGTTAAATAGGGCTCGGTAGGCGTGGGCCAGGCCCCAGCACATTGTAGTAATTTGCGTCTCCCTGGAATGGCCAGGGTGACAGCATACTTCTTCCAAATATTCTACTAATTTTTCAGGGTTCTTCACTTGTTCAGGGGTAAAGTTCCAGAACACTGGGGGTGCCCACCGTCCTAGGCATTTGCCCATGCTATCCCACTCGCCCTGCCACTCATAACTACCCAGCCTTGCGGCAGATCTCTGGATGACATTCTTGAATTGCTTACTAACCTTGGATAAAACCGCAACAATATTCCCAAGGAGTACCAATAGATGTATCTTAACTACCCAGGGATGTTCAAGGTACTGGCAAGTTATTTTAACAAAGGAGATGACATCATAGAGAAAAGTAGCGAGGGTGCCATTCTCTATTTCCTCCATAAAAAATCTCTCGGAGGAAAAGGTATAATTGCTAATGGTCTCCATGAGGTGGTACCCGAAATGCAGAAACGGCTTCATTACGAATCCCAAATACCAAATAACCCCCAATGCCAGCGTTTTAGTAACAAATCCCCCAGGCAAAACATCATTAATCACGGCAGAGCACAACAGACTACAAAACCCAACTCCAATTTTTAACAGGTACAGTAAAAACAAGAGCATGGTGCAGAACAAACGAATATGTTACCAGATATAAATTCCTTAATATGTTCTAAATAATCTGTCGTTATCTCAACCCTTCGTGCCCCACGTTGGGCGCCAAAAAGGACTGTCGTGGTTTAACCCCAGCCAGCAAAAATAAACGCCACGCAGCCGCTCGATCATCCCCCCCCGGTGGGATGGGGGAGAGAATTGGGAGGGCACAAGTAGGAAAGCTCCCGGGTTGAGATAAAAACAGTTTAATAATTGAAATAAAACTAAGTAGAACAGTAATAATAACAATGAGAACAACAACAATAACAGAATACACAAAGCAGGCAATGCACAACAGAACCGCTCACCGACCGTTGACTGCGTGTCACGAACGGGGGGCGAGCCCCCCCACACACCTGGTTTTTATACTGAGCATGATGTCACATGGTATAGAGTACCCCATTGGCCAGCTGGGTCCACCACCCCGGCTGTGCTCCCCCCTCCCGGTGCAAGCATCACCCAGCAACAGCCAAAGCATCAATGGGCCATCAACGCTCCTTTCACACCGAACCCAAAACACAGCACACCCCCCAAGCTACTGGGAAGAAAGTTAACCCTGTCCCAGCTGGAACCAGGACACCTGCTTATAAAACACAAGCAATTATGATTGCATTATGACAAACCTAAACTATTACACAGCAGAAGCAACAGCTGGAAACAAAACACTCTTAGTTCTCCTTTTTCTCCTAATTCAAAGATCACTTTATGTCAAAACCTGTCTGGATTTACTTCTAAATTCCAAGTTTGTTTGACATTTTCTCTGATAGGGTTCTCTTAAATCTTCAAATGGTCCTGTTTTAGGCTTAATGCCTGGTGGTCAGTTGAAAGGTTTTGTCAGTAGACTGATAAGGCCATCTGTTTCCTCTGAGTGACTGTTAATGAGTTCAGCAACACTTGCGTGAGACTTAGCTCTGCAATAGTGTATGAGCCACTAGCTCCCTCTCAACTGTATAATGATGAATTTTCCTTCCATGGGCCAAGGATAAGGCAAAGCTGCCTAGGCAATTCTGGCTTCGGTGGAGCAGATGTAGTTCATCACTGATTCCTCCTTGCATCAGATACTCGGTTTCCTCTCACGAAATATTGCCAAAGATGTATGGCAAATATTTAGTGGTGTTAGCTGTGTTGGAAGCCATGTTTTTTTTCTTTCCAATTAGAAAAACAATGTTTTATATCTGAAAGGAAAGGAGACATGAGTAGAGTTGAAAAAAGAGGATAAACCAGTAAGATGGCGGTTGGTAATATAATTTTTAAAAGCTTTTGGGAAAAAGCTTGCTTTTTCTAAAAAAATCTTGTTGGAATTTGTCTTTCTAAATCCCAATAGAAAGTTTCTCCCTGTTATACAGTAATATAACAATTTCCTATAACTCTATAAGTTTCCTATAGCTCTTTCCCTCTCCTCTGGTCCTTGTCTAGCCATATGGAGTCCTGACATTTTTTCTTGCCTGAATACCTCTATTTATCCTGTTGTTCTGGCCTTGAGGTATTTCCCAATAAAAGTAATTAAGTAGGTAAGAAAGATTCAGTAAGAATAGTTCTTCATTCCAGTTTTGTGCCATTTTAATTCTCCTTATAACAGTAGCTTATCCCAGTCTAAGTGTGGGCTGAATATGGATAAAAGTCCTATATTAAAATAGTTAACATTCGTCTCTCATAGACTTTTCCCAGACTACCACCTTTGGCATGTAATGTTGAAAAAAAAAAAAAAAAATCAATACTATAGTGTCTTTTTGAACAGCTGTCATTTTGAATATCTTACTTATATTGAAATTACATGAAGGTACACTACCAACAAAAATATAGAAGAGAACAAAGTTCAGCATCTCTGAAGAATAATGAAGATGATATAAATGGCTCCAACTTTTTATTCTTAAATTAACAGTAAAAATATTCTCTTATAATCATATATTTTATTTCAATAAGCATGCACAAGGACTCTAACTACAGAAACACTGTTCTTCCTGTGGTCTCTCTTCCCTGAGTTATCCCAGCCTCTCACCTACGTTGTGAGCAGAAAAACTAATTTTCATTAAACCCCTATGGCAGGTTTACACTGCCTGGACAACTTGGGTATCATGCTGGAATTACTTTACTCTCCTTCAAGTCACTGGAGTAGAGACATCAGAATGCAAAAGCTGTATTGGATTTATTATTCTTATTAGTGACTAACAGATATAGGATAGAATACCTTAGCTATCTAGTGAGAACATATAAGTGGATAGACAGTGAATATATTGACACCAATAAGACTCATATTCTTTCAAGAATATTTGCAGGTTTTTTTTTTTTGTCAGATGAAGCTGTCTACAACTGCAACTACTTATGTTATACCAAGTCCACATGTTTAGTCATAAAGGTTTCCTGCAAAATTATGAGGTTTTCATATACTTTTCCCTCCAAATGCTTCCAAAATCCATTCATGGTTTAATCAAAGCAGTCACAGATTGTTATATCCACATCTCATTGGGCATGAGAAGGAAGGAACTCCATTTAGGAACAATTTAACATCTTCTTTCAGTCTAGAAAGAATCATTTTTGAAGGCGGAAAAAAAAACCACCACTAAGTATTATTGCCTGTGCTTCCATAAACCCCATCTCAAAAATAACTTTCATAGAAAACATGAAATGCTAAATACAACTAGCAGTACATTCTTATGTTTGCAGTATAATATTTGTGCTTATTAAATGAAAGCTTTCTTTAGGAAATATCTCAAAACTTCATTGCCAGAATTTTTATTTACTTTTAAGTCCAGTTGTGAAAACTTAATTTTGAAATACTCTCAAGTAGACACAATAAGTAACAAGCAGCCTCTCTTATCCATAAGTGGATTATCCAGATTATAAGTTAACCAGGCAACACTACAAATATAACAAAGAAAAAAATCGCTGTTGTTTCTTTGTATTTTCAAGATCACTGCACACCTTATATTTTTTTCCAGTGTATGTATAGTGGATACAATGTATAATACTAAATACAAAACCCATGGACATTAAGCTACAAAATACTTTATCGTCTTTGTTTTTGTATTATGCTGGTTATTGCAGCTCTTTTTTCCCACCTTCCACTATCTTGAGTAAAAGCTGACCAAAGGATCAGTTCAGTTCCCATTTTTATTGCTGTGCAGGATCTAGCAGCAGAACCATTTTGTGTCCTTCACAGTTAAAAGGAACAGCAGGATTTTAGGGAAGCAGTGCAGTGGACTGTGGAATCACCATGAAATAATTCAGGATGAATGTGAACAGGGTTAACAGACCTCTCAGCTTGCAGCTGGACGAAGTGCAAGAATGAGTATGTGAGCATGGGTGGAGAGGACTTTATGGCAGAACATGTAAGAAGGGTGGGTCCCTGGTGCAAAGCTGCAACTGAAGATCAGGCCTCTCAACAAAGGGCCTTTCAGCATAGGGTTCTTCAAGCTGATACCTTCCCTGGAAGATCAGCAGCGGGCAGAGCTATAGCCTCCCTGCCACTTGGTTCAGACATGCCTCATCATTGGACAACGGCCAATCTGCTGTCTCATGCTTGGGTCAAGAAGCAAGACAGAAATATCTGTGCTGCTCTGTGAATATATGAAGTGCAGGCACAGTGCAAAGGAGCATGCAAGTCAAATGAACAAGGCTCACACAGTATGGAAAACTACATAGGGCCAAGCCATCTGTTGTGTGAATCTTCTGGTCATCTCCCACCTTTTCAAAGAAGGGATGGATCAGAGCTGTGAAGCTACTGCAGCCTACAAAACAGAGCTGCATATTACCTCTTATTTATTACTCTTGTGATCCGCAGCCAAAGGTCAGTCAGTGGTTTCAGAAGATCACTTCTGCTTAAGGTAATCTTTCTGGCATTTTTTGTTAAAAAAATTTTCCTCTACTTTCCCTTTTAAATCTCTTGCTTCTGACCATTCATGGTCTTAATCCAAATGGATTCATAAACAAAAGATACAATAATTACAAAAGAAAGCTATAACATCAAAAGGCAGTAACCAGTAAGTCATCATCACACAAAATACCATTCATAAGGACAATTTTGTCTGCACCAGATGAAGAATGAAGACAGAGGGTTTTCCTTTAACTGAATGCATTTTTTTAGTATCTAAGACAGAACTAAAGGCACTGTAAAGTGAATATATTTTTTGTGAAACTCCATTGCCATGAATTCCACAATTTAATAGTTGTATGAAAAAGTTTTTCTTATTAAAATCGCTCTATACCTAAAGTTTCAGAAACATTCTACTGAAAATGATCTGCTTGATCATTTAATTATTAATCCAAATGTGATTATAAATATGGAAACCTGGATTGCACTCTCTTCAGTTTCTTTATATACACATCGTTCCTGACTATTCATGGCTCCCAGACATCCTCATGTCATCCTCTTTCCTTCATGCTGGACCACAAAAATTGCTGGTTAGGAGATGAATGCACATCATCCCTTCTCTGGCAGCATGCTCCTTGAAGGCAGAGTACAAATCATCAGTCTCACTGCCAGGAAGAGTGGAAGGAAAGATATTTGCTGCTAGATTTTCAAGAAGGTTGTAGGAACTGAGCACAAAGAGCCTAAATCATATTCCAGTACAATTAAAACAAAATAAGACCAATCTCTAGAGTTTTTATCCCACAAAACTCTTTTTGGCTCTCAACAGCAGCAACAACTGGGACAGAGGGCAACAGCTGCCAAACATTAAACCTGAGACTGCAGGGGGTTTCCATCAGGAACTTGGTCATGAAGTGGGCCTGGACACAGAACTGTGATGTAGCACAATCCATTTTGGCCCTCCACCACCTCTGTATAGCTAAAGAAATGTATTTGGAAAAAAGGCCAAAAAAAAAAAAATCCCATATAATTCTCATGCCAAGAATGGCACAGCACTGTGTGCTAGCTGTTCAAAACAGCTCAGTAATGCTGTAGTGAATAAAATTCAAACAGAAAAATGCCACCACACTCGCTAACTGTGGGAATTTATTTTCATGGAAGTCTTCAAATCTTTTTCCAGTACCTTCCATTTCAGATTCATATATCTAAAAATAAACAAAAAACCTAGATCGTCATATCTAAAAATGATAGTCACTCCCTGAATACTAAAGATCCTAACCCAATGGCTACTGAAATTAAAATCCACACTTTGACTTTGCTGTGTTTTAAATCAAACTACTCCTGAGCTTATTGTTTAGTCTCAGATTTGCTAGTCTCTCTTCAGGATTAAACAGCCAGACACAAGTTCTGTTTGGTGGTCTGATATATGCGTGCTCTGTAAGGCCAAGTTTTTCCATTGATGATAATTCAGCATGTTTATGAATATTTAAAAAGTTCAAAAAAATCATATCTATCCATTAGAAGTCACAGAACACACAGAAAAATGGAAGTGATATGTATGCACAGGATCAACAACCTCTGAGTAAAATTTATCTACTCTTTCTAAAAGATGTTCCAAACTGCTCTCCAAAGGGGCAGCATGCATAGTCACATCGAGTTAAATTGAATTATTCATCTCAGATAGGGAAAGCAGTGAAGCTGGTGCATCAGGATATTCACTGTGAGTTTAAAAGTTCACCTGGAAATCTGGATAAATGCTCAGGAAGCTAATCAGTGCTGAGCTTCGTGCTGCTGTTCTGGCAGTGCTGTCATTACTAAACCATCAGATTTGAAAATAGTTCGAGTGTATTTATGCCAGCTGTGATTGTACCTTTGGTGTCACCTGTGGACATATGCCAGTAAGGTTGATATATGCCCGTAAGATTGTAGCTGAAATCCCCCGAAATTAAAACTGAGATGCTGTGTGTTCCAGGAGGATCCTCACCTGGATGAATGACTGTTGGTCTAGAACTGGTCCTTGTTCTTGCTGGAGCTTGAATTTTATTGAACCTCAAATGGCTGATGTGCTAATATGTAATGGCATCAGCCTGGACTGTCTTCCTATCTATTGGCTGCAGTTCTTCACACAGTTCTTCAGTTTCCTATAAAGCCCATTATGATCCATTTTAAGCTAGAAAGAAATAATCTGTTATCCTGAACAGTGAAGTTCCGCTCTGCAAGTGAAAAGGTATTGTTTTGACAAATTCAGTCTCTATAAATTCCTTTCCAGTAAATGAGTTATGGAATATATTACTATATGGATATTACCTCTAACTTCATTAGTTAGCTTCGTTAAAGCAATTAAAATCTTGTGGATTTGAGTCAGAGCATCAATCTTCACTAAAGAGAGGCAGTCAGAAACTCCACCGTTGTATACAGGTATAGCACTGCTGAAGTAAAATACACAAATTAAACCTGCTAAAGATCTTTCCTTTAAGGACTGTTTTCTTCTTATTCAGTGACCTACTTTTCTTTTATTTCTGTTCAAAGTTGCATTTAAACATGGCAAAGGAACAGAAATAAAAGATTAAAAAAAGATGCTCTAATAAAAATCCCCATAAAAGTTTTTTAGGCTATTTTATTAAGCCACTGAGATGAATCTAAAGACATAGATTACATAGATTGGGTTCTATCCTGCTCTTTATATTCTGTTTGTCATAAAACCAAACTTCTTTATCCTGAAAAAGTATCAGCACTGTTGGCAAAGGGGAAAAGCACAATGAGTTATTCAGCACCATGTCAGCATATGGGTAGAGGTATTGGGCAAGTAGTTCAATCATTCTGCTCTGTTGATTAGTCACACTGCTCTATCTGACTTTTTTAAGAAGCAGAAACTGTCTAGAAGTTTGCAAAAAAAGGAAAATTTGTGTTTCCTTTCAATCCTCTTTTTACTTTTAATCTTTAATTCAAACTAATGAACACCACACAAAACTCTCATTGAAACAGCAAACTGCTCTGTGAACAGGACCTCTTTTCCTATCACTTAATGCACTATAGCCTTCAAGCAGGCTCCTCCCATTAGGCTCCCTCTTGCTCCTTCTTCCAAAATTATCACAAACGCCAACTGACTACCCCTACCCAAGTACTCTCACTTTCTTCCTCATGCATTAACTACTGCATGGCTGGGAAACATATGCTGCAGCTATGCATGTACTGTTTGCAGGCTTAAAAAAAAAAAAAAAGAAAAAAGGGTAAATGTGGAGCTCATGTTTTCCTGCAGTGGAGACACTGTGTTGGCTCATTCTCCTGTCTGCTCATTCATTTTTTCTCATAAATGATTTATTGAACTATCTGTGAAACTCTCTCCTCTGAGAAATTTGTTCAAAATTAAAAAGCTACCAGGGAGAGATTGACAGGATAGTGACTGCATGAGCCTGTTTCTTTAGAAAACCAGGCAAAAATAGGTGGAATGTGATTTAGCATTTCACAGCAAATTCAGAATTTTTAAAAAGTACAATAAATACCACAAAAGCCAAAGTAGGCTCTGGACTCCAGCAGGACAATGGTAAATTTCAGTCACTACAAAGCATTAAAACACATCTCTTCAAGGTGATGGATGCTCTGAGCCAAGGACATCACAAAGACTTCTTATAATTCTGAGATAAAGACTGTGGGTGATGATTCTTCTTTGGCACAACAGACCCTTCTATAAGGAGATTAAAGCTTGCCTGAGTAGAAGGTTTGTCCACTAGATTGAATTAAAGAACAGTAAAAAACTCTGTTCCAGGTGCAAGATGGACTTTGCTTTGGTTATCATACCTACAAACCAACCTCCCCCCAAAAGACAACAAAAAGACAAATTTAAGGACAGTCACCCAGCTCCTAGAAGCCTATCAACATGTTCCATATGCTTCTCACCTGGGCCAAAATGTGAGAGGGAAAAGTAACACATGGCATGTTTAGTTGTGTTGCCTATGCCCTAGAGAAGGTTATTCACATCCCATTGTAATGAGCACAATGTAAGAGCCATCTCTGGATTCCTCCCTTCACCTGGCCATTTTAGCCATCTTTCTGATGGTATCAAAGAGAACAGAAATTCTCTTATGCAGGCTGCATCCCTATTTCCAAGACCTAGAGTACAGGCAAATGTCCTATTGTCTTAAAATTATACCGTAAGAGTTTTTTTATTTTATGATGCACTCAAGATGTAGTGTCCACTAAAAAACTGCTCTGTTTCACTGCATTTACTGAAGATTTATTTGGAGTTTGAGTTCATACAGACCAGAAAGTCCCTGAACGTGAGAGAGTTCATAGTTAGGTAACTTAATCCTACCACTCCCTACAAAAGTTAAAGCAAACTCATGGAGTCTTCTACAGAAGACAAATGCATATGTATAACACTAAATGTGCATCAAATATAAATAAAACATCAAGTTCTTTCCTGAATATTACTGCTTCTCACAAAGATGCTAGGCTACAGCACATCAATGACCTATTTAATGAAAATATATTTTATTCCATATTTAAAATTACCACATGCTACTCCTGAAAACTATCAATAAAAAGTTTATAATGAATCTATGAAAAATATCAAGACAATAGTTTGAGGGATATACTAGAAACTCGCACTGACAATACTTAATTTTGGCCTACTGTAGCTGGGTGAGCATTGCATGGTTTTGGTTGTTGACATGTCTGACTTTGCTATTCCAATTTAGAGTTTTACTTGCAATGTGACAAATTCAGTAGTCTGAATTTATGAAAAATTGCTTCTACAGAAATCCTGCATTCCAGAGATCAGTCATAACAACTCTCACATCTGATTTTAATTTCTCATATTCCTATGATTTTTTAGTCAAGACACCATTCATTGTTAGCTAAAGATCAAGAAAAACTAACTTTTCTTCACTTTTTGGGCAAAAGATGTTTCTACACCTAATGTCTTCTTGTGATGGGTACATTTTAAAATGTTATTGTTTTTTAGCAGTTTATAATTCCTAGAACAGAGAAAAAAATTAGATAAAGAGAAATAAAACAATCCATATAATCAAAAGAAAATTACTATACTGCAAATGGCAGTGGCAGACAGGTAGAGTTCATCTCTGGAGATGAGGGACTATTTCTTAATTCTTCAGAACATAAAATAGAGAAGTACATAGCTCAAAGAAACAAGATCTGCTATAAAAAGTTCATAAAATATGGGGAAGATTTCTCAATTATTACTGAAAGAACAGCCACATGTTTCCTTATGATCTCTTAAATTTGACAAGCCTTTTATCCATAATTGTTTCAGACAACAAAGCCTTGATTTATGCTTGCAAAAGAGGGTAATGTTGATAGATTTTAGGCAAGGTTTCTTTAGCTTGCCTGATATGTGAAAAGTGTTCAGTGTAATGTTTGGAATGATATAGTTCTAAACAGACATGCAAGGATCCAAATATATACACAAAACATTAGACAGCAGTTAAAAACTTATCTTTTGTAAGAATTTCTGTATTTGAGATGGCTGTTCTCTTGGACTGGACCTTCAAATATTGCCTTCCTTTCTGGAGTTCAAATACCCTTCTAGGATCACTAATACAGTAGAAGAGAATGCATTTGGATTCACTTTTTTCCCCTCCCTTAAATTCCTACGGGGCCAAATAATGCTGAGCCCGTCAAGTTAGCAGAGTTACAAATGTGAGGCTATAAGATGGAGATTCAGTCCCTAAAGGGCTGAACGTAAGGCTATACTCCTGAGAGGGCTGAAGGAAGTGCAGTTGGTTACCAGAGAGATGCACTTGAGTAAAACAATAAAAGACAGTCTGAAGTGCAGCTCTCCCCATAGCCGTGACATCTGGAAGCAACAAGTGCAAGCAAATATCATGGTTATCTTACATGAAAAAAAATATGCAAATACATAGAAAAATTAGGTACCCACTTCCTCCAGGTAGCTTTCGCACCAGTGATGTGATCAGTTTTGTAGACAGCAAGTACTCCAGACATAAGGCAAGAGTTTAGTATCAACTCACACATTTCATGCAATGTAGGGAAACAGAACATTCATACAAAATAGAGGAGCCAAACTCAGGAAAACTCACCTGGAGAGCATTACAAAGAATCTATGCTGATCATACTGTTACCCTTAGCTTGCTTCTCTTTCATCTCTTATATTTAGACAAGGATAATGGTAAACACATTGATTTATTGAAAGATTTGCACAACAGCAATCAGTGTCACTGAGGCACTGGACTCTACGATAGTTAAAAAATAATAAATAGGACTATGAACCTTGCTACATGTCCTGGTTCCGGCTGGGACAGAGTTAACTTTCTTCCCAGTAGCTTGGGGGGTGTCCTGTGTTTTGGGTTTGGTATGAGAGGAGCGTTGATGGCCCATTGATGCTTTGGTTGTTGCTGGGTGGTGCTTGCACTGGGGACTTTTATTTTTCCCCAGCCTCCCATGCCCTGCCAAGTGCAGGGGAAGCTGGGGGGTGGGGGGGAGCATAGCCAGGGTGGTTGACCCAGCTGGCCAATGGAGTATTCTATACCATGTGACATCATGCTCAGTATAAAAACCAGGGATGGGGGGGAGGGGGCTCGTCCCCGTTCGTGACATGTGGTCAGTGGGTGGTGAGCAGTTGCATTGTGCATTGCCTGTTTTGTGTATTCTGTTATTGTTGTTGTTCTCATTGTTATTATTACTATTCTACTTTGTTTTATTTCAATTATTAAACTGTTTTTATCTCAACCCACGAGTTTTCCTACTTGTGCCCTCCAGATTCTCTTCTCCATCCCACCGGGGGGGGTGTGTGTGTGTTAGCGAGCAGCTGCGTGGGGTTTAGTTGCTGGCTGGGGTTAAACCATGACACTACAAAGACCAAACAAGAATGTGGAAGGAGACTTGGGGACAGTTGATTAGTTTACTCATCCTCCTATAGTATGATGAGTAAAGGGACTGCACTGGGAAAAAAGATCAAGAGCCATGTAGTGGGCAAAAAGTGTTCCTGAGTAAGCTCTTCATTTGAATAGGGTTTATTTTTTTCTACCTTTGCTTTTTAATGTAATACCCTGTGAGCAATGCATGAAAGTAGTTTGGAGCAAGTATCTTCTACGTGGGCAAGATGTAAGAAAGTCTCAATAGACAGTGTAGAATGATGAAAATATGATGAATGAAACAATCTGTTCTAGTGTAATGTGATCTTTTAAGCACCTAACTTTTAACTTCTACACTTTTCTGATTATACACAGAAAAAAAAATTTAATATGAATAAGCTTTTTTCCTAAATTTTTTGTTTAATAAGTATTCTTGAAAGCAAGATGTGTGCATTTGTGAAAAAGCACTACAAATTTTCATTCTAAGATTCTTTCCTATGTTCACTCCTTACATAACACACATTAAAACTGAAAGGAATTAAGCATTATAGAATGAGAAACATACATTTTATGGTGGTTTCATTAAGTGCATTAAGTACTGTTGTACTTTTGGGGTAAGTATGTTACATTCCATACTGATGTAAATTCTGAGATAATTACTATAAATGTATTATGACTAGGGAGGATCAAGCACCCTTTTAGCTAGTGCTAAGGACAGGCCTATAAAACAGCCAGGCCAAGAGCACAGCTCCTAGAGTGCAGCTAACAGACACAGCATTATATACAGTAGGGCACAAAGAAGAGGGCCTCATATGAGTTAAAAACAGTGTAAACAGTCTCGGTATGGTGGTGATGTGCCATAGGGGACTTTCCCCAGCAGGTGTCCCTGCAAGGGCAGAGGCTTCCACCCAGACAGAGCTTCAGATGATGGATGCAGCCCTCCAAGTCCCAGGGTGCAGGGAATGCCTGGGGCCTTTCCCTGATGCTGGGAGAGATGGTCTTCTTTCCAACAGGAGGTGTGCTGTCTTTGAGGAGATGTGTTGCCAAGTGGAGGAGTTATGGAAGGAAGTGAACAGGCTGCACAGCATCAGAGAGGATGAAAGGGAAATAGATAAGATCTTCCTGGAGATGCCAACAGCTTGAAAAGCCCCAGACCCCATTTGCAGTGGAGACACAGGCAGTGTCCATCCCCAGTAAAATGGTAAGTACAACCTCTGGAGAAGGTGAAGAACGGAAGCTGGTGACTTCTGGCGCTAAAAGGAAGGCTCCTGCCTCACCTGAAGGCTTACAGTTATGAAATAGATTCACCACCCTCAAAGTTGAAGAGGAGCCAAATATCCCTTAAAGCAAAAAATCTGAGCCATGCAAGACCACCAGGAAGAAGTGGCAAGGGATAGTAGTGAGTGACTCCCTGCTGTGGGGGGACAGAGGCACTCATCTGCTGACCTGACCATCATCTAGAGAGGTTTGCTGGGGCCCCAGATCCAGGATGTTAGGAATGCCAAAGCTTGTCTGACCCTTTGACTATGCCCGCCCCCCTCCACGTTCTTTCATGCAGGTACCAATGATGCTTCCAGGGGCAACCTGGAGAGTATCAAAAGTCACTACAGAGCTCTGAGAGTAGTAGTAAAGGGCACGGGGGCGCTGGCAGGTGGTGTTCTGAATCCTGCTGGTGAGGGGAAATGGTCTGAGGAGGACACTGACAATGAGGGCACTTGGTTACGGAACTGATGTTGGTGACAATGTTCCGGGTTCTATGACCATGGGACCCTGTTTGTGGATCAGCATCTGCTTGGGAGAGATGGTATCCACCTCACTAAGCCGATGTCGTGGTTTAACCCCAGTCAGCAACCAAGCACAACACAGTTGCTCACTCACACACCCCCCTCCCCCGCCCGGTGGGATGGGGGAGAGAATCGGAAAGGCAAAAGTAAGAAAACTCGTGGGTTGAGATAAGAACAGTTTTATAATTGAACTATAATATAATAAATTGTAATGAAAAGGAAAACAACATAAAAAGGGAAAAAAGGAAGACCCGGGGTACTACAGGCCAGTCAGTCTCACCTCTGTGCCTGGGAAGATCATGGAACAGATCCGCCTGGAAGCTATGCTAAGGCACATGGAGGACAGGGAGGTGCTTCGAGACAGCCAGCATGGCTTCACCAAGGGCAAGTCCTGCCTGACCAACCTAGCAGCCTTCTATGATGGAGTGACTACATCAGTGGACATGGGAAGGGCTACAGATGTCGTCTATCTGGACTTCTGTAAGGCCTTTGAAAGAGTCTCCCACAACATCCTTCTCTCTAAACTGGAGAGATATGGATTTGATGGGTGGATTGTCTGGTGGATGAGGAATTGGTTGGATGGTCACATCCAGAGGGTAGTGGTCAACGGCTCAATGTCCAGATGGAGATCGGTGACGAGTGGTATCCCTCAGGGGTCCGTACTGGGACCAGTACTGTTTAATATCTTCATCAATGACATAGACAGAGGGATCGAGTGCACCCTCAGCAAGTTTGCAGATGACACCAAGCTGAGTGGTGCGGTCAACATGCCTGAGGGACGGGATGCCATTCAGAGGGACCTGGACAAGCTCAAGAAATGGGCCCGTGTGAACCTCATGAAGTTCAACAAGGCCAAGTGCAAGGTCCTGCACCTGGTTCAGGGCAATCCCCAGTATCAATACAGGCTGGGGGATGAGTGGATTGAGAGCAGCCCTGCCGAGAAGGACTTGGGGGCACTGGTGGATGAAAAACTGGACATGAGCCGACAATGTGCACTTGCAGCCCAGAAGGCCAATCGTATCCTGGGCTGCATCAAAAGAAGCGTGGCCAGCAGGTCGAGGGAGGTGATTCTGCCCCTCTACTCTGCTCTGCTGAGACCCCACCTGGAGTACTGCATCCAGCTCTGGAGCCCTCAGCACAGGAAAGACATGGACCTGTTGGAGCGGGTCTAGAGGAGGGCCATGAAAATGATCAGGGGGATGGAACACCTCTCCTATGAGGAAAGGCTGAGAGAGTTGGGGTTATTCAGCCTGGAGAAGAGAAGGCTTCGGGGAGACCTTATTGCAGCCTTTCAGTACTTAAAGGGGGCTTATAAGAAAGATGGGGACAAACATTTTAGCAGGGCCTGTTGCAACAGGACAAGGGGGAATGGTTTTAAACTAAAAGAGGGTAGATGTAGACTAGCTATAAGGAAGAAATTTTTTACGATGAGGGTGGTGAGACACTGGAACAGGTTGCCCAGAGAGGTGGTAGATGCCCCATCCCTGGAAACATTCAAGGTCAGGTTGGACGGGGCTCTGAGCAACCTCATCTAGTTGAAGATGTCCCTGCCCACGGCGGGGGGGTTGGACTAGATGACCTTTAAAGGTCCCTTCCAACGTAACGATTCTGTGAACATTGTGACAGGCAGAGGAAGATCTCTGGGCCCGTGGCGCAACACAGGAAGGTCATGTCACAGTACCAAATGAGGTGGCATGGGTCAAAGGGGGTGAGAGCCAATTTCAGCAATCTGACTGACCCATCTCCAGAGTAACCCTGCCTGATAATTAAACAACCATGCTCTATGTCTTCCTGAATTGCATGTTTCTTGTTTATGTTCTTACCAGTAAGCAAATGCAGAGTCATTTAAAAGCAACAATCCAGGAAAGGCCATAAAGTTTCAGCAGTTACTTTTAGTAAATTAAAAGTTGACATTTCCTCACTTAACAATATGGTACCCTTCATATTTGGGGTGACTACACAATCACATTAGATGTTCATTCTTTCAAAGCACAGAGTCTGCAACATACTGTGCTGAGAATTCATGGCATGCAATTATCAGAAAGGCACGGTTGGAAAACAAGGGGGAAAGTAAAGAGAATAAATATGACTAAGGGGAGGATGCTGAAAATACTGTAAGGTGTCCCTTGGCATGACCAACACAATCAATTGCCTCATCGGATTTCCTGGGCCTGGCAAAATGCTTCCAGTGTACTCCCGCTGTACCTGTGGCCCCTCTGGAGCTCCAGAAAGCTGAACCCTGCTGCAGCGACAGTGGGGGGGTCCCTTAGGGCATGAATATGCAGAGGCCAGCATCCCATTCCTCCAGGATCCCTTTCCACATCGATCATCGGTGCCATGGGCGAGCAGTCCCCTCTCTGCAGTGCCAAGCTCAGCCCTGTCCCTAAGGCTCTGGGCTCTCCTTGTACCCACAGGACCCCCGAGAGCACCGGTCCTCCCCACAAACCAGCATGGCTGGACCCTTTCTTCCAGCCTGACACTGTGGGTAAAACTGCACACACAGACACTTTCCTGGTGGGCAATCTTTGTTCCTTGCACTGAGTTTGTAAAGATCCTTAGAGAAATACTTCAAAATACACTTTGAGAGCATTGATCAAAGTAGCATGAAAACCCATAGCTTAATCTACTCGTGTGACTCTAACCAAAGTGATTTCATGTCAATTTATTGGTAAGAAATTATCCATCTTAGGACAGTTGATTGTCCAAAAGTTGATTTTGAGAATACCCCTTAGAAGAAGCAATGAGAAGAAGACATAAATTACAGTCAAGGAGGTAAAACTGTGTAATGTTAGTGCTAAGACGATTTTCACGTTACTGAAATCCATTAATAGACAGGACTTGGAAGTGTCAGAATTTACCGATGATGAAATTACTTTGTTTAAAAAGAATTACAGAAAATTGGCCGGAACTTCAGAAGGCCACATCAAAACTAGATATACAGAAAACATAATGGCAGATGACATTTAGCACTAAAGAATGTGAATTAATGTACATTGGAGGAAATATTTTGCTCACATTACTGAGTCCTAAGCTACTTGTAATGATTCAGGAAAAAACTATATTCCTTTCCTGTGAACAGTCTCTGTTATAGAAAGAGTATTAAAAAGAAGGTTAAAAAAAAAAGAAAATGTTATAAACCGTGAAATATTATATGAAGGGCAAATTCAAATTGTAACAGCTCAGCAGTGGCAATTTGTGACTGAGCAATTGTCAGGGCATGGAAGGCAAGAAGGCCCAACTACAGAAGGGGTTAAACGGACTGGAAGCAGGAATACCATAGAATCATAGAATCATAGAATCATTAAGGTTGGAAAAGACCTCTAAGATCATCCAGTCCAACCGTCAACCCAACACCACCATACCCACTAAACCATGTCCCTAAGCGCCTCATCTACATGTCTTTTAAATACTTCCAGGGATGGTGACTCAACCACTTCCCTGGGCAGCCTGTTCCAAGGCCTGACCACTCTTTCAGTAAAGAAATTTCTCCTAATGTCCAATCTAAACCTCCCTTGGTGCAACTTGAGGCCATTTCCTCTTGTCCTATCACTTGCTATTTGGGAGAAGAGACCGACCCCCACCTCGCTACTACCTCCTTTCAGGTAGTTGTAGAGCGCGATGAGGTCTCCCCTCAGCCTCCTCTTCTCCAGGCTAAACAACCCTCAGCCGCACCTCATAAGACTTGTGCTCCAGACCTTTCACCAGCTTCGTTGCCCTTCTCTGGACACGCTCCAACACCTCCATGTCCTTCTTGTACTGAGGGGCCCAAAACGGAACACAGTATTCAAGGTGCGGCCTCACCAGTGCCGAGTACAGGGGCACGATCACCTCCCTGGTCCTGCTGGCCATGCTATTTCTGATACAGGCCAGGATGCCGTTGGCCTTCTTGGCCACCTGGGCACACTGCCGGCTCATGTTCACCCGGCTGTCAACCAGCACCCCCAGGTCCTTTTCCTCTGGGCAGCTTTCCAGCCACTCTTCCCCAAGCCTGTAACGTTGCCTGGGGTTGTTGTGGCCCAAGTGCAGGACCCGGCACTTGGCCTTGTTGAACCTCATACAGTTGGCCTCAGCCCATCGATCCAGCCTGTCCAGGTCCCTCTGCAGAGCCTTCCTACCCTCGAGCAGATCAACACTCCCGCCCAGCTTGGTGTCATCTGCAAACTTACTGAGGGAGCATTCAATCCCCTCATCCAGATCATTGATAAAGATATTGAACAGGACCGGCCCCAGTACTGAGCCCTGGGGAACACCACTCGTGACCGGCCGCCAACTGGATTTAGCTCCATTCACCACAACTCTCTGGGCCCAGCCGTCCAGCCAGTTTTTTACCCAGCAAAGAGTGCACCTGTCTAGGCCATGGGCCGCCAGCTTCTCTAGGAGAATGCTGTGGGAGACAGTGTCAAAGGCTTTCCTGAAGTCCAGGTACACCACATCCACAGCCTTTCCCTCATCCACTAGGCGGGTCACCTGGTCATAGAAGGAGATCAGGTTGGTCAAGCAGGACCTGCCTTCCATGAACCCGTGCTGGCTGGGCCTGATCCCCTGGTTGTCCCGGACATGGCTCGTGAGGACCCTCAAAACGAACCGCTCCATAATCTTCCCTGGCACCGAGGTCAGGCTGACCGGTCTGTAGTTCCCCGGATCCTCCTTCCGGCCCTTCTTGTAGATGGGCGTCACATTGGCAAGCCTCCAGTCGTCCGGGACCTCCCCTGTTAACCAGGACTGCTGGTAAATGATGGAGAGTGGCTCGGCAAGCTCCTCCGCCAGCTCCCTCAGTACCCTCGGGTGGATCCCATCCGGCCCCATAGACTTGTGAGCATCCAGGTGGCGTAGCAGGTCATTAACTTCTTCCTCTTGGATTATGGGGGCTTTATCCTGCTCGCCGTCTCTGTCTTCCAGCTCAGGGGGCTGAGTACCCTGAGGATAACTGCTCTGACTATTAAAGACTGAGGCAAAGAAGGCGTTAAGTACCTCAGCCTTATCCTCGTCGGCAACGTTCCCCCCCGCATCCAATAGAGGATGGAGATTCTCCTTGGCTCTCCTTTTGTCATTAATATACATGTAAAAGCATTTTTTGTTGTCTCTCACGACAGTGGCCAGGCTGAGTTCTAGCTGGGCTTTTGCCTTTCTAATTTCCTCTCTGCACGACCTAACGAGATCCCTGTACTCTTCTTGAGTTGCCTGCCCCTTCTTCCAAAGGTGATAAACTCTCCTTTTTCTCCTGAGTCCCAGCCAGAGCTCCCCATTCAGCCAGGCTGGTCGTCTTCCCCGCCCGTTCTTCTTACGGCACATGGGGACAGCCCGCTCCTGCACCTTTAAGACTTCCTTCTTGAAGAACGTCCAGCCTTCCTGGACCCCTTTGCCCTTCAGGACTGTCTCCCAAGGGACCCTCTCGACCAGTGTCCTGAGCAGGCCAAAGTCCGCCCACCGGAAGTCCATGGTAGCGGTTTTGCTAGCCCCCCTCCTTACTTCACTAAGTATTGAGTATTCTATCATTTCATGGTCGCTAAGCCCAAGACGGCCTCCGACCACCACATCTCCCACCAGTCCTTCTCTGTTTGTAAACAGCAGGTCAAGCAAGGCACCTCCCCTGGTAGGCTCGCTTACCAGCTGTGCCAGGAAGTTATCTTCCACACACTCCAGGAACCTCCTCGACTGTTTCCTCTCTGCCGTGTGGTATTTCCAGCAGACGTCCGGAAAGTTGAAGTCCCCCACGAGAACAAGGGCTAGCGACTGTGAGACTTCTGCCAGCCTCTTTTAGAATATTTCGTCTCCCTCCTCATCCTGGTTAGGTGGTGTCCTGGTTCCGGCTGGGACAGGGTTAACTTTCTTCCCAGTAGCTTGAGGGGTGTGCTGTGTTTTGGGTTTAGTGTGAAAGGAGCGTTGATGGCCCATTGATGCTTTGGCTGTTGCTGGGTGATGCTTGCACCGGGAGGAGGGAGCACAGCCAGGGTGGTGGACTCAGCTGGCCAATGGGGTATTCTATACAATGTGACATCATGCTCAGTATAAAAACCAGGTGTGTGGGGGGCTCGCCCCCCGTTCGTGACACGCAGTCGGCGGTCGGTGAGCGGTTGCGTTGTGCATTGCCTGTTTTGTGTATTCTGTTATTGTTGTTCTCATTGTTATTATTACTGTTCTACTTAGTTTTATTTCAATTATTAAACTGTTTTTATCTCAACCCGGGAGCTTTCCTACTTGTGCCCTCCCAATTCTCTCCCCCATCCCACCGGGGGCGGGGGAGCGAGGGGCTGCATGGAGTTTATTTTTTGCTGGCTGGGTTTAAACCACGACAGTCCTTTTTGGCGCCCAACGTGGGGCACGAACGGTTGAGATAACGACAGATTATTTAGAGCATATTAAGGAATTTATATCTGGTAACATATTAATTTGTTCTGCACCATGCTCTTGTTTTTACTGTACCTGTTAAAAATTGGAGTTGGGTTTTGTAGTCTGTTGTGCTCTGCCGTGATTAATGATGTTTTGCCTGGGAGATTTGTTACTAAAACACTGGCATTGGGGGTTATTTGGTATTTGGGATTCGTAATGAAGCCGTTTCTGCATTTCAGGTACCACCTCATGGAGACCATTAGCAATTATACCTTTTCCTCTGAGAGATTTTTTATGGAGGAAATAGAGAATGGCACCCTCGCTACTTTTCTCTATGATGTCATCTCCTTTGTTAAAATAACTTGCCAGTACCTTGAACATCCCTGGGTAGTTAAGATACATCTATTGGTACTCCTTGGGAATATTGTTGCGGTTTTATCCAAGGTTAGTAAGCAATTCAAGAATGTCATCCAGAGATCTGCCGCAAGGCTGGGTAGTTATGAGTGGCAGGGCGAGTGGGATAGCATGGGCAAATGCCTAGGGCGATGGGCACCCCCAGTGTTCTGGAACTTTACCCCTGAACAAGTGCAGAATCCTGAAAAATTAGTAGAATATTTGGAAGTAGTATGCTGTCACCCTGGCCATTCCAGGGAGACGCAAATTACTACAATGTGCTGGGGCCTGGCCCACGCCTACCGAGCCCTATTTAACACCACTCAGAACCCCCAAGGGGAAGGAAACGTCTCTGCAGCTGATGACAAAGCAACAGGCCCTGTGGCTACCCCACCCCCCACAGCAGGCACAGCGGCTCCCTCACCCCCCAGGGCAGGCACGGCAGCTACTCCGCCCCCTGCGACAGAGAACCAACCCATGCCGGTATCAGTCGCCCCTATACAAAAAAGAAAATGCACAAGAAAATCAGCTCGTCTAGTAAGGGATGAAGATGAACCAGGGCCATCATGAGAACAGGAGGAGGAGGAGGCAGAACCCGTAAATGAGATGGTAACCACCCGATCCCTATCCCTGGGTGAGCTGCGAGATATGCGAAAAGACTTCAGCCGTCGTCCAGGGGAGCACATTGTCACCTGGCTGCTCTGATGCTGGGATAACGGGGCCAGTAGCCTGGAATTAGAGGGTAGGGAAGCCAAGCAGCTGGGATCCCTTTCTAGGGAAGGGGGCATTGACAAAGCAATTGGACAAGGGGCACAAGTCCTCAGTCTCTGGAGGCGACTGCTGTCAGGTGTGAAGGAAAGGTATCCCTTCAAGGAAGATGTTATATGCCACCCAGGCAAGTGGACCACCATGGAGAGAGGTATCCAGTACCTGAGAGAATTAGCCGTGCTGGAAGTGATTTATGATGACCTGAACAACGAGCAGTTATCCAAAGACCCAGATGAAGTCAAATGCACCCGACCCATGTGGCGGAAGTTTGTACGGAGCGCACCAGCGTCACATGCAAACTCATTGGCAATAATGACCTGGAGAGATGGAGAGGAACAAACAGTGGATGAACTGGCTGGCCAACTCCGGCAATATGAAGAAAGTCTCTCTTCCTCCCTATGGGCCTGCGTCTCTGCTGTGGAGAAACTGTCTCAGGAGGTCCAGCAACTCAAAGAGGATATGTCCTGCTCCCCCCCTGCACGGGCCACAGTCTCAGCCATTAGGAGCAAACGTCCCTCTGCTCAAGAGAGGAGACATCGTGGGTACACACCCCGGGGCACCCTGTGGTTTTACCTGCGTGACCACGGAGAGGACATGAGGAAGTGGGATGGAAAACCTACCTCAGTCCTACAGGCACGGGTACGTGAGTTGCAAGGGAAAACAACCACAAAAGGGGGTTCTTCCAGGAAAACTGCTGCTCCAGTCTCCAGTGAGCAGTTCCCAAGACAGAGTAGAAGGGCTGTTCCACTTCCGACCTTAACAAAGGGACTTCTGACTCATACTTACAAGAAGTAGATAGCGAATATGATGACCAGGACTAGAGGGGCCCTGCCTCCGGCCAGGTGGAGGAAAGGGACAACCGGGTTTACTGGACTGTGTGGATTCGATGGCCTGGCACATCAGATCCACAGGAGTAGAAGGCTCTCGTAGACACCGGTGCACAGTGTACCCTGATGCCATCAGGCTATAAAGGGGCAGAACCCATTTGTATTTCTGGAGTGACAGGGGGATCCCAAGAGTTAACTGTGTTGGAGGCGGAAGTAAGTCTAACCGGGAATGAGTGGCAGAAGCACCCCATTGTGACTGGCCCAGAAGCTCCGTGCATCCTTGGCATAGACTACCTCAGGAGAGGGTATTTCAAGGACCCAAAAGGGTACCGGTGGGCTTTTGGTATAGCTGCCCTGGAGACAGAGGAAATTAAACAGCTGTCCACTTTGCCCGGTCTCTCAGAGGATCCTTCTGTTGTGGGGTTGTTGAAGGTCCAAGAACAACAGGTGCCGATTGCTACCACAACAGTGCACCGGCGGCAATACCGCACCAACCGAGACTCCCTGATCCACATCCATGAGCTGATTCGTCGACTGGAGAGCCAAGGAGTGATCAGTAAGACTCGCTCACCCTTTAACAGTCCCATATGGCCAGTGCGAAAGTCCAATGGAGAGTGGAGGCTAACAGTAGACTACCGTGGCCTGAACGAAGTCACACCGCCACTGAGTGCTGCCGTGCCGGACATGCTAGAACTTCAATACGAACTGGAGTCAAAGGCAGCCAAGTGGTACACCACCATTGATATTGCTAATGCATTCTTCTCCATCCCTTTGGCAGCAGAGTGCAGGCCACAGTTTGCTTTCACTTGGAGGGGCGTCCAGTACACCTGGAACCGACTGCCCCAGGGGTGGAAACACAGCCCTACCATTTGCCATGGACTGATCCACACCGCACTGGAACAGGGTGAGGCTCCAGAACACCTGCAATACATTGATGACATCATCGTGTGGGGCAACACAGCAGAGGAAGTTTTCAAGAAAGGGGAGAGAATAGTCCAAATCCTTCTGAAGGCCGGCTTTGCAATAAAACGAAGTAAGGTCAAGGGACCTGCACAGGAGATCCAGTTTTTAGGAATAAAATGGCAAGATGGACGTTGTCAGATCCCAATGGATGTGATCAACAAAATAACAGCCATGTCTCCACCAACTAACAAAAAGGAAACGCAAGCTTTCTTAGGCGTTGTGGGCTTTTGGAGAATGCATATTCCAAATTACAGTCAGATCGTAAGCCCTCTCTATCACGTGACCAGGAAGAAGAACGACTTCAGATGGGGCCCTGAGCAACGACAAGCATTTGAGCAAATTAAACAGGAGATAGTTCAGGCAGTAGCCCTTGGGCCAGTCCGGGCAGGACAAGATGTGAAGAATGTGCTCTACACCGCAGCCGGGGAAAATGGCCCTACCTGGAGCCTCTGGCAGAAGGCACCAGGGGAGACTCGAGGTCGACCCTTAGGGTTCTGGAGTCGGGGATACAGAGGATCCGAGGCCCACTGCACTCCAACTGAGAAGGAGATATTGGCAGCATATGAAGGGTTTCGAGCTGCTTTGGAAGTGATTGGTACTGAAGCACAGCTCCTCCTGGCACCCCGACTGCCGGTGCTGGGCTGGATGTTCAAAGGGAGCGTCCCCTCTACACATCATGCAACTGATGCTACGTGGAGTAAGTGGGTCGCGCTGATCACACAACGGGCCCGAATAGGAAACCCCAGTCGCCCAGGAATCTTGGAAGTGATCACGAACTGGCCAGAAGGCAAAGATTTTGGAATATCCCCAGAGGAGGAGGTGACGCGTGCTGAAGAGGCCCCACCATATAACAAACTACCAGAAAATGAGAAGCAATATGCCCTGTTCACAGATGGGTCCTGTCGCCTTCTGGGAAAACATCGGAGATGGAAGGCTGCGGTATGGAGTCCTATACGCCAGGTTGCAGAAACTGCTGAAGGAGAAGGTGAATCGAGCCAGTTTGCAGAGGTGAAAGCCATCCAGCTGGCCTTGAACATTGCTGAATGAGAAAAATGGCCAGTACTTTATCTCTATACTGACTCATGGATGGTGGCAAATGCCCTGTGGGGGTGGTTGCAGCAGTGGAAGCAGAACAACTGGCAGCGCAGAGGGAAACCCATCTGGGCTGCCACGTTGTGGCAAGATATCGCTGCCGGGGTAGAGAACCTGACTGTAAAAGTACGTCACGTAGATGCGCACGTACCCAAGAGTCGGGCCAGTGAAGGGCACCAAAACAACCAGCAGGTGGATCAGGCTGCCAAGATCGAAGTAGCTCAGGTAGATCTGGACTGGCAACATAAGGGTGAATTATTTATAGCTCGGTGGGCCCATGACACTTCAGGCCACCAAGGGAGAGATGCAACATATAGATGGGCTCGTGATTGAGGGGTGGACTTGACCATGGACACTATTGCACAAGTTATCCACGAATGTGAAACATGCGCTGCAATCAAGCAAGCCAAGCGAGTAAAGCCTCTTTGGTATGGAGGACGATGGTTGAAGTATAAATATGGGGAGGCTTGGCAGATTGATTATATCACACTCCCACGAACCCGACAGGGCAAGCGCTATGTGCTCACCATGGTAGAAGTAACTACAGGATGGCTGGAAACATACCCTGTGCCCCATGCCACCACCCGGAACACCATCCTGGGCCTTGAAAAGCAAGTCCTGTGGCGACATGGCACCCCAGAAAGAATTGAGTCAGACAACGGGACTCACTTCCGAAACGCCCTCATAGACACCTGGGCCAAAGAGCATGGCATTGAGTGGGTCTATCACATCCCCTACCATGCACCAGCCTCTGGAAAAATTGAACGATACAACGGGCTGTTAAAGACTACACTGAGGGCAATGGGTGGTGGGACATTCAAGCATTGGGACACACATTTAGCAAAGGCCACCTGGTTAGTCAACACTAGGGGATCTGTCACTCGAGCTGGCCCTGCCCAATCCAAACCCTTACGTACTGTAGAGGGGGATAAAGTCCCTGTCGTGCATATGAAAAATATGCTGGGGAAGACGGTCTGGGTTGCTCCTGCCTCTGGCAAGGGAAAACCCATCCGTGGGGTTGCTTTTGCTCAGGGACCTGGGTGCACTTGGTGGATGATGAGAAAGGATGGGGAAGTCCGGTGTGTACCTCAAGGGGATTTAATTTTGGGTGAAAATAGCCAATGAACTGAATTGTACGATGTTAGTTATTACACAGTACTGTATGTCATCACTTCTATGGTTACCATATGCCATATTAACAGTATTACAGTAAGAATCACCCAGATTAATGTAGGATGAACTCCGATGAAACTGAGCAAGGTGCAACAATGAACCGGACGAGCGCCCAGAACTGGCCTCCGTATGCAAGAGCCCAACACCACACACCATCTCTCCTGCCCTGCAAGACTGTTATGACAGGTGGAACCCGAAGTCATGGACTAAATGAACTCAACGGACGTTTTAGAGGGATGGCCCATGGACTAAGGGAATGATATCTCTGTGTGCGTATATATCAAAAGGCAGGAAAAAGTAGCGGTGACTAATTGCAATGTATGGAAAATGTGAGACCTGGGCATGATGTAGATGGTATAGAATAAGGGGTGGATATTGTCCTGGTTTCAGCTGGGACAGGGTTAACTTTCTTCCCAGTAGCTTGGGGGGTGTGCTGTGTTTTGGGTTTAGTGTGAAAGGAGTGTTGATGGCCCATTGATGCTTTGGCTGTTGCTGGGTGATGCTTGCACCGGGAGGGGGGAGCACAGCCGGGGTGGTGGACCGAGCTGGCCAATGGGGTATTCTATACCATGTGACATCATGCTCAGTATAAAAACCATGGGGGGGGGGGGGGGGGGGGGGCTCGCCCCCCGTTCGTGACACACAGTCGGCGGTCGGTGAGCGGTTGTGTTGTGCATTGCCTGCTTTGTGTATTCTGTTATTGTTGTTGTTCTCATTGTTATTATTACTGTTCTACTTAGTTTTATTTCAATTATTAAACTGTTTTTATCTCAACCGGGGAGCTTTCCTACTTGTGCCCTCCCGATTCTCTCCCCCATCCCACCGGGGGGGGGTGATCGAGCAGCTGCGTGGCGTTTATTTTTGCTGGCTGGGGTTAAAGCACGACATGAGGCTAAATGGCCACTTAATGGATCAATAGACTACAATACTCTCCTACAATTGATGCTATTTCTAAGGAGAGAAGGGAAGTGGGATGAAGTTTCATATGCAGATATGTTTTTCACCCTCCGAAACCATCCGGAGTGGCAAAGGGACTGTGGAATGGCACCACCACAGGACCCTATGGTACTCGCACTTGAGTGAGAAAATAAAGAATTTAAAGGTAAACTGAAGCGGTGTTGCTCGGCATGCAGTATTGGACAGAGGTGTTTGAAAGCAAACAAAATTCACCAGGTGCCGGAACCAGATCTAACTGACCTGTTTAAGCCTCCCCCTCGACCACAGGAACAGGATGCGGACTCGGACGAAACTTCCACCCCCCCAGACAGCCCTGTATCTTCCCACACCAGAAAGAAAACTGCCCCAGTAGTCTTACAGGCACCTCTTCGAGAGGCGGTGGCGCCTGATGGCGGGACGATGCTAATCAAGGTACCTTTTTCCACTCTGAATTCCTGGATCGACTGAGGGATGCAATGCGCCGTAACACACCGCTGGATCCTGGATCCGAGGTAGGAATACAACAACTAGTCTCTCTGTTTTTGGGTCAGTCCACAGGGGACATTAGGCGCAAGCTCCAGAAGCTACGTACTACAGAAAGTAGAAATTTGGAGGTGTTGCTAGATGAAGCATGGAGAGTATTTAGTAACAGAGAAGAAGCATACAAACAGGTACAAAGGAGAACAGTGGCAGTTGTAAGGAAAAAAGAGGAAAGGAGACCTAGGCAAGAACCGCCTCGCTTAGAAAAAAATCAATGTGCATGATGCAAAAAGTTTGGTCATTGGAAAGGAGAATGTCCGATGAATAGGGGAAGAGGACGAAATTATCAGGCAAGGAAAGTGGTAGCTCATGTGAAAAAGGACTGACGGGAACCTGGGGAATCCACCCTAGCGGATCCACTGGTTATAATAAAGCTAGGGAAGGAACAAGAGGTAGAATTTTTAGTTGATACAGGGGCAACATACTCAGTTTTGAATCAAGCCTTGATGCCCCTGGAGAATGATTACATCATGGTAAAGGGGGCAACTGGCCATAGTGAAAAGGCGTATTTTTGTAAACCTTTGAAATATAAACTGGGAAAACAATGGGGAATTCACAGATTTCTATATATGCCCGACTCTCCAAAGGCCCTATTGGGAAGAGACTTGCTAGAACAATTAGGTGCAAAAATTATATTCGAAAAAGGAGAAATTTCTCTGAAAGTAAAAGATCAACAATACATTCAAATCCTAAGTTTATTCTTAACCAGTCCTTCCATAAAAGGAGAAATTAGGGAGGAAGTCTTAAATCAGGTATACCCTGGGCTACCGATGTACCAGGAAGAGCAAAGAATGCATTACCTGTTGAAGTTAGACTTAAAAAGGGAAACCAACAACCAGTAAGGATTAAGCAATATCCCCTAAAGAGAGAAGATAGAGAAGGGATTCGGCCGATAATTGAAAAATTTTTACAATTCGGACTATTAAAAGAATGTGAGTCTAATTTTAACACACCCATATTACCAGTTCGTAAGCCTGACGGGTCGTATCGTGTAGTCCAGGATCTACGGGCCGTAAACAAGGTAACTGAGGATCTCTACCCCGTGGTGGCGAATCCATATACTCTGTTGACTACACTAACACCTGAATTAGCCTGGTTTATTGTTGTAGACTTGAAAGATGCCTTCTTTTGCCTCCCTCTCCATGAAGCCAGCCAAAGATTGTTTGCATTCGAATGGGAAAACCCCAAAACCGGTCGCAAGACTCAACTCACCTGGACGGTGTTGCCACAAGGATTCAAAAATAGCCCTACCATTTTTGGCAATTAGCTTGCGAAGGACTTGGAATCATGGGAAATCCCGTCTGAAAAGGGAAAACTGCTACAATACGTGGACGATATCCTGATTGCCACCGAAACAGAGAACGATTGTATCACCTGGACGGTGAGTCTATTAAATTTCTTGGGTCTCCAAGGGTACCGGGTGTCTAAGAAGAAAGCCCAAGTAATACAGCGCAAAGTGATTTATTTAGGCTATGAAATCAGTGCTGGGGAAAGAACTTTGGGACAAGCCCGCAAAGAGGCAATCTGCCAAACTCAGAGACCTCGAACAGTGAAAGAGTTACGGACTTTCTTGGGAATGACTGGGCGGTGTCGGCTGTGGATTTATAATTATGGACTGCTTGTTAAACCATTATATGCCCTAATAACTACCAACCAGGGACACCTTGAATGGAACAACCAGGCCGTACGAGCCTTTGAGAAACTAAAGAAAGCCTTGATGTCAGCTCCAGCTTTGGGGCTCCCAGATGTGAGTAAGCCATTTCTCCTCTTTTCCCACGAAAAACAAGGGGTTGCTCTGGGGATACTAGCACAGTATTTGGGTCCCGATCGACGAGCAGTTGCCTACTTTTCCAAACAGTTGGATACAACTGCGAAGGGCTGGCCTGGATGCTTGCGGGCAGTCGCAGCTGTAATACTAAACATACAAGAAGCCCGAAAATTCACTCTGGGTCAGAAAATGACTGTGCTGGTGTCCCATACAGTATCTGCAGTACTGGAAGCGAAGGGTGGACATTGGCTTTCTCAACAAAGATTTCTAAGATATCAGGCTATATTGGTAGAACAGGATGATGTAGAAATAACAGTCACTAACATTGCCAACCCAGCTTCCTTCCTAGAGGGAAACACAGGAGAACCAGTGCATCATGACTGCTTAGAAACCATTGAAGCAACATATGCAAGCCAACCAGATCTGAAAGACAGCCCCGTAGAAGACGGAGAGAACTGGTTCACAGACGGAAGCAGCTATGTCCTGAGTGGTAAAAGATATGCGGGATATGCTATTACCACTAGTCAGGAGATAATAGAATCAAAGCCTTTGCCCCTAAATACCTCGGCACAGAAAGCGGAGAAAATCGCTCTAACCCGTGCCTTGGAATTGGCCCAAGGAAAAATTGTAAACATTTATACAGACTCAAGATATGCCTTCGGAGTTGTGCATGCACATGGAGCAATCTGGAAAGAGAGAGGGTTATTGAACTCTCAAGGGAAGAATATTAAACACGCAGAGGAAATTTTGAAACTGTTGGAGGCAGTACAACTCCCTGAGAAAGTGGCAATTATACACATCAAGGCACACCAGAAAGTGAGCTTGGAATTGGAAAGGGGAAATGAGCTGGCGGACAGAGAGGCAAAACAGGCAGCCAAGGCAAAGGTAAAAATAGAAAGGGCTTTAGTCCCTGACAGGCGAATCTCCCTAGAAGGTAAGCCAGAATATACAAAAGAAGATCAGAAGCTTATTGCAGATCTAGAAGGGTCATATAATAGAGAGGGGTGGGCTCTCACCCCACAAAGGAAACTAATTATTCCCTCCTATCTAACATGGTCTCTGATAAGGGAAGAACATAAGAAGAGGCATTGGGGGGCGGAGGCCCTATATAAACAACTAATCAAAGAAATCGTAACTAGGAATCTATACACTACTGTAAGGCAAGTGACACAGCAGTGTGATCTCTGCCTCCAGACGAATCCCAAGAATACCCCCAAACCAGAAATGGGCCAAATTGGAAAAGGCAATGGGCCTGGGCAACAATGGCAGATCGATTTTTCAGAACTCCCAAGAAAAGGGGGGTATCGATATTTATTGGTATTAACTGACACCTTTTCAGGTTGGCCAGAGGCATTCCCTACCAGAACAGCCAAGGCTCGGGAGGTAACTAAAATATTAATACAAGAAATAATACCACGTTTTGGGGTTCCAGCAACCATATCTTCTGACAGAGGACCACATTTCATCTCCAAAGTAGTACAACAAATTAGCCGCCATTTGGGCATAGATTGGCAGCTTCATACCCCATATCACCCTCAGTCGAGTGGCCAAGTAGAAAAAATGAACCACTTAATCAAACAGCAGATTGTGAAATTGGGACAGGAAACTAACTTGGCCTGGCCTCAGTCTCTTCCTTTAGCTCTTTTGCGCATACGAACTAGGCCAAGAGCAAAGGAAGGACTGAGTCCTTTTGAAATCTTGTATGGACGACCCTATAGAGTACAGAAAGGGATGTCCACGCAAGTCGGGGATGAAATCATGACCTCCTACATGGTTGCATTGGGGAAACAACTCAGGAAGGTTGAGAAATATGTGGTTGGGACTCAAAGCAGGGGTTTGGATGGGCCTGTACATAATATACAACCTGGAGACTATGTGTATGTAAAGTCTCTTGCAGAGAAAACTTTGGAGCCGCAGTGGGAAGGACCATTCCAAGTACTCCTCACCTCCTTCACAGCAATCAAAATCAAAGAACAGAATGCCTGGATCCATCATACCAGAGTGAAGAAGGCACACAAATCTCCATGGAAGGTCACGCAAGCCCAACCGGGAAAATTATTTTTTTCACGGTCATAATTATGATTTGGGGGTGGGAAAGCACTTCTAGCCAGGATAATACTAAGCAGCTTTGGTCTCAGGCTTATATCAAATATACCGGATCCATGGGGAAATTGTCTGATCTGAGAGGCTTAAATCTATCTACCGTGGTCATACACGGAAGCCAGGTATACTTGAGAGGGGAATGGGGTAACACTACAGAAATTCATCAACTCCAGGGGACTGTAGGAGAAGAAATCAAAGTGGGATGCCGAATGACTAATGGGACTACTACCCATAAAAAGGCATCCCAGATTAGTAATCGGAACATCTGTCCCATAGATGATACCACAGAAGTCTGCCCTCCAAATAACATAACGGCCTGTACCGGAAGGGAATTAGAATGTTGGCATAACTTCACACTAATACGAACCACTGAGGTGGTTTGTCTCTGGGCCAGAGATAACATTGGACTCTCATTTAAATTTAGGATAAATGCTGTGGCAAGGCCTGTTGCAACGGTCACACCGGTTACACCGGTCACACCTCATGCACTCAAGCTCAAACCTAGAGTGTATGAAGTCGGGCCGTATGTAATAAGGAATACAGGACAACAACAAATGCTATTTAACCCGGATTGGTCCCTTAAACAAGTTAAATTACAAATGCAGAACAATGTCTCAGAAATTCAATCGGCCTGTTCTTTTTTGCAAACCTCTTACGAGGGGTGGACTACCTGGCTGCATAAAAGACGAATATCAAGAGACTTAACTGGTATTTTAGGTACAGGGTTAGGGGTCCTAAATAGCATTGACGCAGAGGTAATAATGAATAAATTGGCTGCCTCTACTACCGAGCTGACAAAATTACACCAGCCTTTACGATCTTCCCTATTGGCTCTGGGAACCCATCAGTGGCTACTGTCAAAAGTGTTACCTGATTGGGAAAGAACAAACAGAGGAGACCATGAGATAATCATGAATTCACTCGGTGGACTCCAAAATAATGTTTCTCTAGCTCTCAGCTGTATTCAGGCACAATTGTGGATGCAATCAGTAACTGCTTCAGTCCTAAGAGAGGGTGAAGAGGGAATCTTCCCCACTGAAATTCGGAAAATAATTTGGGACAATGCAAATGACTTCGAAAAGAAACTTCAGTCTTGGTGGAACTTAGTGAATTTTGCTTATGATCCTGCTACAAACACAGTCGAGGCTTTTGTATTAACTATTAGCAAAGCTACAGTATATGTGATCCACCCTATTATAGCGTTAGGACTGAATCACAACAAGACTCTACTTTACCCTTTTGAACATAGGGCATGGGCTCGAAAAACAGGGAATGAATGGCAAACTGTAGATTTAGAATCTTGCATTGTACGAGAACAACAAGGGTTCATTTGTGAGAATAATGCTATCGATACTCAAGATATTTGTCTTGACACTGATCAGAAAGTTTGTCATTTTGAAATTCGCCCCAATGCTGACCTTAAAACCATATTAATATACACTGGCAAAGGTTGCGTATGTTTGAGAACTACTTGTAGTTTTATATCTGTAGGGGACACGAAGGTAGACACTAAAAATCACTCAAATTTTTGCATTTGCAATTTTACTAAAATCATTGGATGTGACTTTAATTATATAGCTCCAGTTATATCCCATCAGGTTCTTAGATCTAATTATACATTATTCCATGAATTGATACCTACATCCCTCGGGATGGATTTAGCTCGAACGAAGGAATTACTACAACATCACGATTTAACACGGATACTAGAAGAAGTTAAAAACAATGGAAAGGAGACCTTGATAACGGTGCATCATGACATAGACAAAATAAAAAAAGTTCTAAAGTGGGTAAAGAAGGATGGAGAACACAAATGGTGGGAAATACTTTTCGGATGGTCGCCCACTGCTACAGGTATTCTTAATACCTTATGTCATCCCATTGTTGTTCTCCTAATTCTAGTTTTTATTAGTATTGCTTTATCTGCAATACTGTATGTTTTAAATTGGCGAATGATAAAACAAATAAGGCACTTGAGGTATGACTATCAGCACCGACAACAAATTGAAACAGGCAGAAATCTTATAAAGGACCTGGAGAAGAATGGGATAATATAAAGAAAATTAGTATAGGGTTTAGTATAGAGTAAAAGAATTTACTAACTTTTTAGAAAAGGGGGGACTGAGAGAAGGGATTAAGGAATTTTAGTAGTTGAATGATTAATAGTAGTTAGAAGATTGAATCAGTAGGTAGGGGCTTGATACTTTGTTCCTCACAAGGCCGGCTCAGCCTGATAAGGCCGACTTAGCCATGGTGTAAATTAACTGAGGCGCCTCACAAGGACAGCTCCTGATAAAGACTAAAAACTTGTCTCAAGAAGCCAGCTAAAACTGACCCTGCGGTATGGACAAAAGTAAGAAGACAACTGAGCCTGCGCAAGAACAAAAGGTTACTAGCGGTGACGAAGAGGAACTATCAGCCTTCATCCCCACGACCCCCGACGACCACCACGAGGAGGCAATGCGCAAGCGCAGATGGGAGGGGTCTATGGAAATGACTTCTTGGAACTCATTTTAATACAAAGCGGGGACAGGTCATGCATATGTATAGGCGTATTACGAAACTTTATGAATATGTAATATTTTACTGTATATATTTATGGTGAGTGCCGCGTTGAGGCACGCACGATTTTGGTGGGACTACCCCCCCGTGCCGCCCAGGGCTGAATAAACATACCTACTTTACAATCTCATAGACTGTGGAGTCCGGTTTCCGCAAGTCAGTTTCTTCTGGCGATGGCTTTCGGCCGAGTGGATACCATGGCCAGGTCCTCTTCTGGGAGGGCGACGACCACGAGTGAAGCTAGCCTCTAGAGACTGGAGGGGGGGCTGCGCCTTCCCGCACGCCGTGCATGCGCGAACTGCCGCGCCAACTGCCACGCCACGCCCTTCTGCTGCGCCACGCCCTGTTTGCCCACCCTGGTCGCCGCGCTCCGGGTCGCTCGCGCTCCCCGGGGGCTGCTCTTGTATGTGAGGGGGTTTGGCCGCCGTCCCTCCTGTCCCCGCCCAACGCTGAGTCAGAGCTGCCGCTCGTCAGGAGCTCACTCCTCCGGCTCGGGGGAGCGGGAGGGGGGCTGGGGCGCCCTCTCGCTCCCTGCGAGAGGTGTACTGACAGTACAGACCAGAGACAGAAGGACTCCCTCTAAGGGACTGAAGTTTCCCTTGCTGATAATAAACAGCCACAGCATTGTCTTGTAGCCATCCTGGAATTCCAGAGCTCAGGGCTACCTTTGGGAAGCAGAGCTGGGCTGGGGGATGGACCAAAGGCCCAACTGAGGCACCCCATTCAACCGCTCACAGGATTGGTGCTGGTGCAAATGTATATAAGAAATCGGCTCATGATACATCTTTGCAGATTCCTTGTAGAACAGCTTATGGCGGTAGGACTCTGCCCAATGCATTGTTTATTAATTTTTTTTCTTTATATTTAAGAACAAACGTGTGTTTGAGAGAAGGGGTTAAGGTAGTAGAGTGATTGATAGTAGTTAAAGGATTAGTCTGATACTTTGTTGTGTAAATTAACTGAGGCGCCTCACAAGGACAGCTCCTGATAAGGACTAAGAACTTGTCTCAAGAAACCAGCTAAAACTGACCCTGCGGTTCGGACAAAAGTAAGAGGACAACTGAGCCTGCGCAAGAACAAAAGGTTACTAGCGGTGACGAAGAGGAACTATCAGCCTTCATCCCCACGACCCCCGACGACCACCACGAGGAGGCAATGCGCAAGCGCAGATGGGAGGGGTCTATGGAAATGACTTCTTGGAACTCATTTTAATACAAAGCGGGGACAGGTCATGCATATGTATAGGCGTATTACGAAACTCTATGAATATGTAATGTTTTACTGTATATATTTATGGTGAGTGCCGCGTTGGGGCACGCACGATTTTGGTGGGACTACCCCCCGTGCCGCCCAGCGCTGAATAAACATACCTACTTTACAATCTCATAGATTGTGGAGTCCGGTTTCCGCAAGTCATGTTTAATTCACCTCAAGGCGGTGCCATAAGAATTCCCCAATAGTTCGGTGTCAAAAGTGGGATTGCTGTACACTGGCATAAGCGACTAAACTGGAACTGGTGAGAGACACAACACAGCTCCACCACAAGATGTAAGAGATCCTCATTTCAAAATTTCACTTTTATATGGCCTTCTCTCCTATGGTGTCTCCTGGCTGGCCATCAGATCAGCAGCAAAACCTATATTATTTTAGTTTGTGCTTATAATATAAAGAAAGGGGAAAATTAAGGGGAATCAAAATTAACAGTCCTTTGTATAGCCGAATGAGAGTAGGCTAGGTTTGAGACTTCTGAAAACTTGGATTGTGCTCCGGAGGCATCTCTGTGGGTGAAGACAAGTCATCTTTTATATGGGCCCAAGTTTTGAGGGGATAAAGTCGAAGCTCTGTCTTCTCGGGGACACCTAAACCTCCCCTTCTACCCCTTTGCCAAAGCTCTCCTTCTACCCTTTTGCAAAACAGTAGAGTGTGTGTTAAGTAGTAATTGGTCAAATCATATTGTACCTGAATGCTTGGAAGGTATAAGAACCATGTGTAAAACTGCATTTGAGGTGCCCCAATTTGAATGGGACACCTCATGCGCATGAATAAAAGAATTACTCTTGTAATTCTATATTTTGCGTCATAGCCTCTCTCCTCAGTCGGCACGGGCCAGTTGCGAAATTTTCGTGACAGTTTTGGCAACCCAGGTCGGACTTAGCCGACTCGCCTGATCCAACATCTCACTATCACCCGGACCTCAACGATCTGCACTGCCGGCTTGTGGGTGAGTTCACCTTGACATACTCAGGCACGGGGGTACTGAACCTTGGGGTCTTATTTGGAGGTAAGGAGGTGATTTTTTTGTAATAATGGGAGGCGGACAAAGTATAGTGAAGAGGTCACCAGTCGATGAATTGTTGCAACACTGGAAATTTATTGATAGGACAGCTGGCTTGTCAAAAGCCCGAGCCGTAGAACTCTGTCAGGAAAATTGGCCAGAAGTGACCACCTGTGGTGATGCGTACCAAACGTGGCCACAGTCTGGTTCTTTCAATGATATTAAGCTGAGCTATTTATGCCAACAATTGGAGGACTGGTTTCCATCAGAAATGGACTAGTGGTATATCTATGATAATTACTGGACTGTTGGTATATCAGGTATCAAAAAAAATTCCCTCCGGAGCAGAGAATAAGTAAAAAAATCTCTGAACTAATGGGAAAAACAAGAGCTCTTTACATTCCAGAATTTATAAATGTCAGAGAGAAGTTTCCCCTTCAGGTCGGAAATTAAAGAACATCTCCAGATGAATGGGAAAATCAGGGATGTTCCACATTCAGCTCTACCTGCCTATCCTACTGCTCTTTTTTTTTTTTTTCTGCTTTTACTATGGTTTCTGCTCCAGCTATTGCTACTGCTTCTGGTTTGTAAGCACCTCTCCAACAAAAATTATAGGGCCAGGACTGGAACCCAGCCAGTTTTCTGTGGGAACAGTCGACATGCCATTTACACCCGCTGATTTGGTTTTGGGGCAACAACAAGTGCCCAGACTGCGAGATGATCCGGAGAAGGTGCTACAACCTATATGTGGCATCTTCTGCATTTATAACCCGATGTGGGCTGACATGCAGCAACTATTTGAGACTGTCCTTACTCCTGATGAAAAAAATTAAAATCTGGGAAACAAACCACAGATGGCCACAGGGCAGAACCCCATGGCCAGCCAATGACCCAGGTCAGTCCCCCAAATTTACCAGCCGATAGAGATATGCTGCAAAGAGTGAGAGGGGAATTGTTAAAATCCTTAGAACTGGCAGGAAGGAAGACTGTAAATTGGGCTAAGGTCCGAGAATGCCAGCAAGGAAATGCTGAACATCCTTCTGAATACTATGCCCGATTGGTTAAACAAGTGAGAATGTTTGGAGGGGTCAACCCTGAAAATGAGGAAAAATTGGACTCTAATGGTGTCTTTCTTTGTAGATCAGTCAGACCCAGATATTAAGAAATATTTTTCTAAACATATGCCTGGATGGCAGGGCAAAGGCTTGGATTAAGTAGTCAGCAGCCTGACTTAAAACTTTACATATAATTCTATTGGCCTTCATTTGGATTGCAAAAACATAGCCCAAAGCAAAATTTAGTCTTTTGTTTTTAGGCAGTTGTCCTGGTTTTGGCTGGGATAGAGTTAATTTTCTTCCTAGTAGCTGGTATAGTGCTGTGTTTTGGATTTAGTTTGAGAATAATGTTGATAACACACTGATGTTTTAGTTGTGGCTAAGCAGTGTTTACACGAAGTCAAGGCCTTTTCAGCTTCCCGTGCTCTGCCAGGTTGTTGTGGTTTAATCTGGCAGGCAGCCAAATACCACACAGCCGCTTACTCTCTCCCCCCGCCCCCCCAGTGGGACGGGGAGAGAATCGGAAGGGTAAGAGTGAGAAAAACTCGTGGGTTGAGATAAAGACAGTTTAATAGAACAGAAAAGGGAAAATAATGATAATAGATAATGATAGAATATACAAAATGAGTGATGCACAACGCAATTGTTCACCACCCACGCTGACCGATAACCAAGTAGCAATCGGTACTTCCTGGATCACACCTACCGTTCATATACTGAGCATGACGTCACATGGTATGGAATACCCCATTAGCCAGCTGGGCTGGCTGTCCTGATTATGTTCCCTCCCATCTTGTGTACCTAGTTCAGTTAGTAGGCATGGGAGCTGTCCTTGGACTAGGAGGGCACTTACCAAAAACTGAAAACATCAGTGTGTTATCAACATTCTTCTCATACTAAATCCAAAACACAGCACTAGGAAGAAATTTAACCCTATCCCAGCCGAAACCAGGACAGTATCTACCCCTTATTCTATACCATTTACGTTATGCTTAGGTCTCACATTTTTCGATACATTTCAATTAATCACCACGATCTTTCTTTTTATATATACATATATATATATGCACACAGAGATATCATTCCCTTAGTCTATGGGCCATCCCTCTAAAATGTCCATTGAGTTCATTTAGTCCATGACTTTGGGCTCCATCTGTCATAACAGTCTTTCAGGGCCGGAGAGATGGTGTGTGGTGTTGGACCGTTGCATCCTGAAGCCAGTTCTCATTTCGGTACTGCTGCACTCGTCCAGTTCTATCATTGTTGCACTTTGCTCGGTTTCATCGGAGTTCGTTCATTCTTCGTTAATCTGGGTGATTTTCACTGCTATACCATTGATAGCACCATAGAAATAATGATATATAATATCATATATCAATTAACATCATAAAATTCAGTTCATTGGCTATTTTCACCCAATATCAAATCCCCTTGAGGTACACATTGGACTTCCCCATCCTTTCGCATCACCCACCAGGTGCACCCAGGTCCTTGAGCAAAAGCAATCCCACGGATGGGTTTTCCCTTGCCAGAGGCAGGACTAACCCAGACTGTCTTCCCCAGCATATTTCTTATGTGCAAGACAGGGACTTTATCTCCATCTACAGTACGTAAGAGTCTTGATTGGGCAGGGCCAGCTCGAGTGACAGATCCCCTAGTGTTGACTAACCAGGTGGCTTTTGCTAAATGTGTGTCCCAATGCTTGAATGTCCCACCGCCCATTGCTCTCAGCGTAGTCTTTAGCAGCCCGTTGTATCGTTCGATTTTCCCAGAGGCTGGTGCATGGTAGGGGATGTGATATACCCACTCAATGCCATGCTCTTTGGGCCAGGTGTCTATGAGGGTGTTTCGGAAATGAGTCCCGTTATCTGACTCACTTCTTTCTGGGGTGCCGTGTCGCCATAGGACTTGCTTTTCAAGGCCCAGGATGGTGTTCCGGGCAGTGGCATGGGGCAACTGGTATGTTTCTAGCCCATCTGTATGTTGCGTCTCTTCCTTGATGGCCTGAGGTGTCATGGGCCCACCAAGCTATAAATAATTCACCCTTATGTTGCCAGTCCAGATCCACCTGACCCACTTCAATCTTAGCAGCCTGGTCCACCTGCTGGTTGTTTTGATGTTGGCCCGACTCTTGGGTACGTGAGTATCTACGTGATGTACTTTTACAACCAGGTTCTCTACTCGGGCAGCAATATCTTGCCACAACGCGGCAGCCCAGATGGGTTTACCTCTGCGCTGCCAGTTGGTCTGCTTCCACTGCTGCAACCACCCCCACAGGGCATTTGCCACCATCCATGAGTCAGTACAGAGATAAAGTACTGGCCATTTTTCTCGTTCAGCAATGTCCAAGGCCAGCTGGATGGCTTTCACCTCTGCAAACTGACTCGATTCACCTTCTCCTTCAGCAGTTTCTGCAACCTGGCGTATAGGACTCCATACAGCAGCTTTCCACCTCCGATGCTTTCCCACAAGGCGACAGGACCCATCAGTGAACAGGGCATATTGCTTCTCGTTTTCTGGTAGTTTATTATACAGTGGGGCCTCTTCAGCACGCGTCACCTCCTCCTCCGGGCATATGCCAAAATCTTTGCCTTCTGGCCAGTCCGTGATCACTTCCAAGATTCCTGGGCGACTGGGGTTTCCTATTCGGGCCCATTGTGTGATCAGTGCGACCCGCTTACTCCACGCAGCATCGGTTGCATGATGTGTAGGGGGGACCCTCCCTTTGAACATCCAGCCCAGCACCGGCAGTCGGGGTGCCAGGAGGAGCTGTGCTTCAGTACCAACCACTTCCGAAGCAGCTCGAAACCCTTCATATGCTGCCAATATCTCCTTCTCAGTTGGAGTGTAGCGGGCCTCGGATCCTCTGTATCCCCGACTCCAGAACCCTAAGGGTCGACCTCGAGTCTCCCCTGGTGCTTTCTGCCAGAGGCTCCAGGTAGGGCCGTTCTCCCCGGCTGCAGTGTAGAGCACATTCTTTACATCTTGTCCTGCCCGGACCGGCCCAAGGGCTACTGCCTGAACTATCTCCTGTTTCATTTGTTCAAAGGCTTGTTATTGCTCAGGGCCCCATTTGAAATCGTTCTTCTTCCGAGTCACTTGATAGAGGGGGCTTACAATCAGGCTGTAATCTGGAATATGCATTCTCCAAAAGCCCACAACGCCTAAGAAAGCTTGTGTTTCCCTTTTGCTAGTTGGTGGGGACATAGCTCTTATTTTATTGATCACATCCATTGGGATCTGACGACGTCCATCTTGCCATTTTATTCCTAAAAACTGGATCTCCTGTGCAGGTCCCTTGACCTTACTTTGTTTTATGGCAAAACCGGCCTTCAGAAGGATTTGAATTATTCTCTCCCCTTTCTCAAAAACTTCTTCTGCTGTGCTGCCCCACACAATGATGTCATCAATGTATTGCAGGTGTTCTGGAGCCTCACCCTGTTCCAGTGTGGTGTGAATCAGTCCATGGCAAATGGTAGGGCTGTGTTTCCACCCCTGGGGCAGTCGGTTCCAGGTGTACTGGACGCCCCTCCAAGTGAAAGCAAACTGTGGCCTGCACTCTGCCGCCAAAGGGATGGAGAAGAATGCGTTAGCGATATCAGTGGTGGCGTACCACTTGGCTGCCTTTGACTCCAGTTCGTATGGAAGTTCTAGCATGTCTGGCACGGCAGCACTCAGTGGCGGCGTGACTTCGTTCAGGCCACGGTAGTCTACTGTTAGCCTCCACTCTCCATTGGACTTTCGCACTGGCCATATGGGACTGTTGAAGGGTGAGCGAGTCTTGCTGATCACTCCTTGGCTCTCCAGTAGATGAATCAGCTCATGGATGGGGATCAGGGAGTCTCGGTTGGTGCGGTATTGCCACCGGTGCACTGTTGTGGTAGCGATTGGTACCTGTTGTGCTTGGACCTTCAACAACCCCACAACAGAAGGATCCTCTGAGAGACCGGGCAAGGTGGACAGCTGTTTAATTTCCTCCGTCTCCAGGGCAGCTATACCAAAAGCCCACCGGTACCCTTTTGGGTCCTTGACATACCCTCTCCTGAGGTAGTCTATGCCAAGGATGCACGGAGCCGCTGGGCCAGTCACAATGGGGTGCTTCTGCCACTCATTCCCGGTTAGGCTCACTTCGGCCTCCAATACAGTTAACTCTTGGGATCCCCCTGTCACTCCAGAAATACAAATGGGTTCTGCCCCTTTATAGCTTGATGGCATCAGGGTACACTGTGCACCGGTGTCTACGAGAGCCTTCTACTCCCGTGGCTCTGATGTGCCAGGCCATCGAATCCACACAGTCCAGTAAACCCGGTTGTCCCTTTCCTCCACCTGGCTGGAGGCAGGGCTCCTCTAGTCCTGGTCATAGTATCCGTTTCTCACTTCTTGCAAACGTGAGTTAAGAATTCCTTCGTTACAATCCAAAGTAAGATCAGACCTTCTACTCTGTCTGGGGAACTGTTCAGTGGAAACTGGACTGTCGTGAGACAGGTTTTTCCTGAAAACTGGAGCTGCATTTTTCCTGGGAGAACCCCCTTGTGTGATTGTTTTTCCTTGCAACATCAGTGTGTTATCAACATTCTTCTCATACTAAATCCAAAACACAGCACTAGGAAGAAATTTAACCCTATCCCAGCCGAAACCAGGACACAGGTGCACAGGAAGCTGGGAGGGAGCATAGGCAGGACAGCTAACCCAAGTGGCCAATGGGGTATTCCATACCATATGACGTCATGCTCAGTATATAAACTAGGGGAAGTTGTCTAGGGGGCAGCGACCGCTGCTCGGGGAATGGCTGGGCATCGGTCGGCGAGTGGTGAGCAATTGCATTGTGCATCACTCATTTTGTATATTCTATCATCATTATAACCTCAGCACAAGAAAGACATGGACCTGTTGGAGCGGGTCTAGAGGAGGGCCACAAAAATGATCAGGGGGGTGGAATGTCTCTCCTATGAAGAAAGGCTGAGAGAGTTGGGGTTATTCAGCCTGGAGAAGAGAAGGCTTCGGGGAGACCTTATTGCAGCCTTTCAGTACTTAAAGGGGGCTTATAAGAAAGATGGGGACAAACTTTTTAGCAGGGCCTGTTGCGACAGGACAAGGGGTAATGGTTTTAAACTAAAAGAGGGTAGATGTAGACTAGCTATAAGGAAGAAATTTTTTACAATGAGGGTGGTGAAACACTGGAACAGGTTGCCAAGAGAGGTGGTAGATGCCCCATCCCTGGAAACATTCAAGGTCAGGTTGGACGGGGCTCTGAGCAACCTGATCTAGTTGAAGATGTCCCTGCCCATGGCGGGGGGGTTGGACTAGATGACCTTTAAAGGTCCATTCCAACCCAAACTATTCTATGAATCTATGATTATTATTATTATTATTTTCCCTTCCTTTTCTGTTCTGTTAAACTGTCTTTATCTCAGTCCACGAATTTTACTTTTTTTTTTTTCAATTCTCTCCCCCATCCCACTGTGTGTGTGGAGGGGGGAGTGAGCGAGCGGCTGTGTGGTGTTTGGCTGCCTGCCAGGTTAAACCACAACAACAGTATATTAGTTTAGGGGTTGAACAGGTTAACATGTTTGGTTTTTTTTTTTTTTAAATAGGCTGCATGTTTGGCTTCACAACTATGCCAATAATAATATTAAGATAAATACATTGCACAATATTTAAGATCTATGCTTACTGAAAATTCTTGGCCACTGACTTCTGCATTGCTTATTGGGGCAATGGTGAAACATAGAATATTCACTTAATACCTCCCTTGCCATCTACTTTGTTCATATATGGACAGTCTTAGAGTCAGAATTACTCAGAGTAGCATTCTTTCTCTTGACACTCATCATTTTAATTAAGACATAATTCTTGTAAATCTACAAGATGTTCCACTGATTCAAAAGACAGTTTATCCCATTAGCTAATTTACATAAATAATCCTTACTTAAACATCCTTCTATTTGCTTTACTAACTTTTGAGCAAAATACTATGGAATTTATATGTATGCTTTGAAATGCAGTAAAATTTAACACTTTAGCTTAGAGATACTGTATTAATGTCATTTCCTTTACTTACATTCTTCATATTTCAGATACCGGAGATTTTCACCTTGCCAAAATCTTTGTTTTGTTTTTACATAGTTGTCTCAAGTCAAGTTATCAAATTTGGGCTGAGTTTATCAGGGTGGGAACTTATCCAGACAGCTGCTTAGGATACTGACTAGCTTGCTTTTCTGTGTTATTTCAAAAAAAACCCCTAACCTCCAAAAAGGATTTTTAGTTCAAATTTTGCTGTACTGTATTTTTTAAAAGCATTGAAAAAAAATTTGTGTTTATAGCCAGTTTCTAACCTTAGTTTTCCAGACTAAATTAAGAAATCAACTGTTCATGCAACTCTACCAAAAACAAGAAAAAATCAGTTTCTAAACAACATTAAGACATTATTTTAAACTGAGATTAATTCCTCTGAAATTTGTAGAGTCACTTTTGAAATCTGAACTAGTATTATTAAAAGCAGAACTTTACACTCGGCGGTCAGCAGTGGCATACCTTTTAGCTCTAGCATTCTACAGTCTAATTCTGCTCTCAGTTACACTAGGTTTAGCTAAGAAAAACTGCACTGACTTCTACATGGCTGAGGTCTCAAGAGATGTTCTTTTTCTTTTCTCACTTACTCCATTATCTTAACCCAGCAGGGAAAAAAAAGGAAGACTGTCTGGGAGAGCGGGGGAAGGACAGCTCTTGGTGGTGCATTCCATGATGACTGGTCATTTTACTGAATCTGTTGCTTAAGATAAGGATTTTAAAGTATTTTTAAAAATTGCTAGACTATATATTTTTTTACTTTATGTTAAAATATTTATGTAACTGTATGCTTATTTCCTTGGTACATATTTTGGTCCAACATTTCCTGCGATTATTGCCTGTGTTTTCGCTAGCTACCTCCAACCACAATTGCAATTCCTGTCAGTTCCTCCTCCATCCCCAGCCTAGGAGTTGCTTCCCGAGTATGACTGGATTGACATACTACAGTGCCTCAAGTCCTACTGCTTTACAAAAGCTTTTAGCATTTCACAGCTTACCTCTATGTAGCACTGGAGCTGAAAGATTCCTTGCACTGTCTCCTTGCATTTTGAAAGGAAGAGATGTTGTGCATATTAGGTTTTGTCTATTCAGGACACCTGGCATCCCTTATCTGTTCTGAAGAACACTGTCCTAAAGTCAGTGGGAAACCTTCCCCCCACCCCTCCCTTCCTCCCGGGCTCAACTTCACTCCCGATTTCTCTACCTCCTCCCCCCGAGCGGCACAGGGGGACGGGGAATGGGGATTGCGGTCAGTTCATCACACGTCTCTGCCGCTCCTTCCTCCTCACTGTCTTCCCCTGCTCCAGCGTGTGACCCCTCCCACGGGACACAGTCCTCCACAAACTTCTCCAATGTGGGGGCTTCCCACGGGCTGCAGTTCTTCACGAACTGCTCCAGCATGGGGCTTTTCCATGTGTCCTTTCCACGGGGTGCAGGCCTTCAGGAACAGACTGCTCCAGCGTGGGTCCCCCACGGGGTCACAAGTCTTGCCAGCAAACCTGCTCCAGTGTGGGCTCCTCTCTCTCTCCACGGGGGCCACAGGTCCTGCCAGGAGCCTGCTCCAGCGCGGGCTTTCGATAGGGTCACAGCCTCCTTCGGGTGCATCCACCTGCTCCAGCGTGGGGTCCTCCATGGGCTGCAGGGGGACAGCCTGCCTCACCATGTTCTTCACCACGGGCTGCAGGGGAATCTCTGCTCCGGTGCCTGGAGCACCTCCTCCCCCTCCTTCTTCAATGACCTTGGTGTCGGCAGAGTTGTTTCTCTCACATATTCTCACTCCTCTCTCTTCCGGCTGCTGTTTTCACAGCAGGTTTTTACCCTTTCTTAAATATGTTATCACAGAGGTGCTACCACTGTTGCTGATTGGCTCAGCCTTGGCCAGCGGCGGGTCCATCTTGGAGCCGGCTGGCACTGGCTCTATTGGACATGGGGGAAGCTTCTAGCAGCTTCTCACAGAAGCCACCCCTGTAGCCTCCCCACTACAAAAACCTTGCCACGCAAACCCAATACACACTGTAATATATAAGTGCTTCATGCTTGCTCTCAAGCTGATTTATTTGCTCACTGTTCATTTATTTTTAGCTTGCTGCTCACTCCCTGACGAGTTTCATCAGTTGGACATTTCTCCTTATCACGCTCCCATTTTGCAGCATCACTCACCCTTTCCTTCAACACATTACTAAACATTTCTGATTTCCAGTGACCCAACGGGCGTTCATTGTTTTTTTTCCCAGTTACCTCATACTCCTCATCCCCCGCCCAGATAACACCACAAACCCTCACTGCAGCAGGGCCCTCCTGCAGGAGCCAGTAATAACGGCCTCCCGCTCCCCAGAGCAGGGCCTCCATCAGGGGCAGGGCCGCCTGACCAGACCCAGGTGGACTCGGCCCGGTCCGGCCCATCCCCTCTCCCCACCCGCCCCGTGAAGACGGTCGCACCCGGTGCCATCACCCGCCTCCTCACTCGTGTTTGCGAAGAAGGAGCCGTTGCGGGACAAACAGGCAGTGGGAGTGAAGCCAGCAGCCCCGAGGCTGACGGCCGAGCACCTCTACTCACCGCTTCCCGCGGGCCACTGGGAGGGACACTCCTCCAACCACCCAGTGGCTCCAACCTGCAGGGGAGGGGGGCGCTGTTGCTGGGAGACGAGGCGGAAAGGCTGCCCTCAGGCGGCAAGGCTCTGCTGGCCCAGGGTACCGCCGGGAGCGAAGATGGACCTGCGCTCGGGGCTGCAGGAGCTGCCGCATCCTTGTTTTCTCTTGCAGCCGCGGCCACTTCCTCAACGGGGTGTCAGACGCATTCCCTCCTCCTCAGCCAGTGCAGCCACCTTTGCCCCAGCCCTATCCTTTGGTCAGCAACCCCGGCGGGAGGGCACCCAGCCAAGGTACTGTATGGCCTGGCAGGGCACGTCCCGGGCTGCCGCAGCCTCCCCAGCTGCTCTAGCCTCACCTCTCCCAGGGCTGAGGAAGTGTCAGCCTCCTTGGGATCCCATGACATGGCTCTCCCTGGGACCCCATGACAGTAGCAGCACTCTGCGGGTGGATAGTTTGCTAAAATGGCCCTGCTGCTGCTCAGCCCCGCTCTTGGAATGGAAGATTGAAGCACATCAAATGTGATTCTATCTTATGGAGAAAAAGCACCCTCTATGTACATATTGAAATTTTGTATCTTTCAGCACTTGTGTGTGTTTTGGTGAGAAAATTACTCTTGGGGAAAACAGTAGACTTTTGGAGTAAAATGGGGCCTGCTTTAACACACTATCTCCCCTTCCTGTTACATTTCAATCAGAATATATATTTCAATCAAAAATACCTGTATTTTCTAGTTTTGTAGGAACTGCAACTGTGAAGGAGACTCCAGTGTGCCCAGACACCGAGATGAAAGAAAGTCCCTCTTCCAAGCCCTCCCCAGCACCCTATGTGACAGGGAATCAATTCCCACTGTGGATGACCCCACACATCCCAAAGGTGGCAAGCAGCCTTCGCCAGGAACTGTCCAGGGAACGAACTGTTCACCCTGTCCTACAGCAGGGAAACACAGGACCGGCGAGTCACAGCAAGGGTCTTGGCAGGGACTGGGGCTGAGCCCTGAGCTGCCAGTTAATTTAACCAGACAGTGGGAAGGGGAGGATGGTTTGGGTAGATTTGTTAGAATTCTAGCAGAAGATATAGATAAGTCAAAAAAAAGAGCAAAAAGATTCTTAGGTTGGTTAATTTTTGCAATTATTTCTGCTGTTATTATTTTAGCAAGTGCCACTGCAGCTATCGCTTCCTTGACACAATCTGTAAAAACTGCACATGAGGTAAGTGAGGCATTAACCAATGTTACTAAAGAATTCCAAATTCAAGAGAAAGTTGATGAGGAGGTATTATCTCGGCTACAAGCCCTAGAGGCTACTGTGATGTGGTTGGGGGATCGGCAGGAAGCGTTAAAAACGAGAGTTAGTCTGCCGTGTGATTGGGAACATGTACACAAATCTTTATGTGTAACCCCCTTACCATGGAATTCATCACAACGTGATTGGTCTTTTATTAGGCGACATTTGATGGGAGCATTCGATTTGTCATTGCAGCAAAATATTCAATCTTTACATGATCAGCTGCAGGATCAGATTCACAGATTACAGGAATTGACTAGCCAAAGTGTGTTTGACAGGTTACAGCAAGACTTGTCTTGGATAAATCCAAAAAATTGGTTTAATGGCCTCAATCTACGCATGTGGGTGTTTATTGGCATAGGGGCAGGAATGTTTATTTTGTTCCTAGTGTTCCTGCAGGTCCTTCGGTCTGCGATCTGCAACGTGTGCAAAATGGAAGCTCGCGTCATGGTGACCCTACTTACCAATGGGGTGGTGATAAACAAAAAAGGGGGAGATGTGGAGAAGAATCGTGGAGTTGGGAGTTTCGGCCAAGATAAGATAGAACTTCGGCCTGTGCGCTGAGAACTAGCAGACGCGCTCGTACGCCTGAGATAAGACCTGAACACCTGGCTTAGTTGTTTCCTCCGTAAACTGTAAACATCAAGAGAATCATGTGACTGGTTAACTGGGAGGGAGCATAGTCAGGACAGCTAACCCAACTGGCCAACGGGGTATTCCATACCATATGACGTCATGCTCAGTATATAAACTAGGGGGAGTTGTCTGGGGCGGGGGCGATCGCTGCTCGGGGACTGGCTGGGCATCGGTTAGTGAGTGGTGAGCAGTTGCATTGTGCATCACTCATTTTGTATATTCTATCATCATTATTATTATTATTATTTTTCCTTCCCTTTCTGTTCTATTAAACTGTCTTTATCTCAATCCACAAATTTTACTTTTTTTTCCCGATTCTCTTCCCCACCCCACTGTGTGTGTTGGGGGGGGGAGGGGAGTGAGCGAGCGGCTCTGTGGTGTTTGGCTGTCTGCTGGGTTACACCACAACAACAGTATATTAGTTTGGGGGTTGAACAGGCTAATGTGGTTTTTGAAACATAGGCTGCATGTTTGGCTTCACAACTATGCCAGTAATAATATTGCATTGCGCATCACTCATTTTGTATTTTTTTTTATTATTATACTATTTTGCTTTATTTTATTTCAGTTATTAAACTGTTCTTATCTCAACCTACGAGTTTTCTCACTTTTACTCTTCCGATTCTCCCCCCCATCCACCGGAGGTGGGGGGAGTGAGCGAGCGGCTGTGTGGTGATTAGTTGCTGGCTAGGGTTAAACCACAACAGATTCTTATTGCTACTGCTTTTCCACAGAATCACATAATGGTTGAGGTTGGAATGGACCTCTGGAGGTCATGTGGTCCAACACACCTGCTCAAGCAGGGTCACCTAGAGCCGGTTGTCCAGGACCATTTCCAGATGATTTTTGATTTTCCTGATGCTCAGATGGAACCTCCTGTGTTTCACTGTGTGCCCACTGCCTCTTGTCCTGTCACTGGGCACCGCTGAAAAGAGGCTGGCTCCATCTTCTTTGCGCCCTCCCTTCAGGTTTTTGTACACATGGATGAGATTCCCCTGAGCCTTCTCTTCTCTATGCTAAACAGTCCCAGCTCTCTCAGCCTTGCCTCATATGAGAGATGCTCCAGTCCCTTCATCATATTCGTGGCCCTTCGTTGAACTCCCTCCAGTATGTCCATGTCTCTCTTGTACTGGGGAGCCCAGAACTGGACACAGTGCTCCAGGTGTGGCCTCACCAGTGCTGAGTAGAGGGGAAGATTCACCTCCCTTGGTCTGTCTGCTGGCAATGCTTTGCCTAATGCAGCCCAGGATACCGTTAGCCGCCTTTGCTGTAAGGGCACGTTGCTGGCTCATGGTCAAATTGGCATCCACCTGGTCCCTCCCCCCCCCAGGTCCTTTTCTTCAAAGCTGCTTTCCAGCCTGTCAGCCTCCAGCATTGATTGGTGCCTGGGGTTGTTCCTCCCCAGTTGCAGGACTTGGCACTTCCCCTTGTTGAACTTCATGAGGTTCCTGTCAACCCCTTTCTCCAGCCTGTCCAGGTCCCTCTGGATGGCAGCACATCCCTGTGGCGTATCAGTCACTCCTCTCAGTTTGGTGCTGTCTTCAAACTTACTGAGGGTACACTCTGCCCCATCATCCAAGATCATTAATGAAGATGTTGAACAGGCCTGGACCCGGTATCAACCCCTGGGTTACACTGCTAGTTAACCAGCCTCCAGCTGGACTTTGTGCCACTCATTGCTATCCTTTGGCCCAGCCATTCAGTCAGTTTTCAATTCACCTCACTGTCTGCTTATCCAGCCCATACTCCATCAGCTTTTTGTTTTAGTTTTTTGTGCAAACCAATTTATTACCTTAACTGCCACATTTTAAAGATAAAATGGTAGCAGACAGAGATTTACTGAGGTGAATTGCACTATTGTTTCATAAAGCTCTCCGCCTCACTGGCATTTTCAAGGCAATCTTTTTCTCACGCCAGAGCTTAAGAAACGTTTGGTGCAGTGAGAAGGCGGTTCTCTGTTATTGCCTCTTGCTGTCATTGAATAACACTTATGGTGAGGTCGGCATTCTTATGGTGAGAATTCCATTCTAGGAATCCTCCTTGTCACGGCAGCTAACTTTTTAAATTGACACTTTTTCTAAATGAACTGATATTTGCATAACTGAATAGTATAGACTGCCATCTCAGATTAACTAAAGCATGGATTCAAAAAGTAAGCTTAGATCCCCCCAAGGTCCAATGAATTAAATATTTTTTGCACTCTACAGCTGATTCCTTTTCAAGATAATCTAGCACTGTCATCCATTAAAAAAGTAAATCAAAAGGAGAGAAAGTGTAGATGGACATGGCGGTAATTATTGGTGCTAGATTGGCAGTCCTGGAGAAATATGCTTTTTCAACGATTTGTGGAACAGGCATAGTTTCAACTTGGTAACACTATTCAGTTACTGTGCCTCAGGTAATGCTTGACTCAATAGCTTTAACTGTCCAGTGTGCTTAGATCCCAGTGCCCGTTGATCTGTGTTTTCTCCAAGACTACCAACCAGGCAACCAGCTAAATCCCTTTATGGAGATAATGATTTTCATGACGTAGTTATTCCATTTTTTCAAGTAGATGATGACTTCTACATAAGCCACCAGTCATGAGCCATGCATCTGATATGTTATTCACTTTTACCTGATGTGTACATTTTATCTCTTCAGTTTGAACTGCCGGGCTGAAATAGTTCTGCTGATCACATGGTTCACAAGTTTTCTTGTAGACCCTCAAACTGACAGGGAAAACTTTCAAGAACATTTTTAAAACGGGAAAGAAGAACATTTGAATTAAATAAATCATATTGACTACTCATTTAGCTTTTCCCCTTTGTTACTTTCTACTCATGAAATAATCTCTGAATACTTTTGGCTTTTGGGGAACAGGGAGTATAAACAAAAAATACAACAAGACAAATGGTGTAGATGGAGTTGTGGCACCATATAGAGCTGAGGCTTGTGGCTTTTCCAGAAGGCCTTGTTGTCAGCTGCTTATAACTTCATCAAAGCATAAACTCTCAGGGTGATTTTTTCGCATGCTCCAGTGCCTGCATGAAATTGATTCTTCCATAATTTTGTTTTTAAACTTTATCAGAAATAGATTGTCTGTTCCCCTCAAAATGATAGAGCAAAGATATATTTTGTCTATGTTGGAAAAATATTTTAAGCCATTCAGTGATGAATTCTGGCACCTCTGTGCAGTGGAACAAGGATTTGATATACAGCATGGGGTATTTTGTGTGAAATATATTTGGTTTATAGTCTTAGTCTGGCTAATTTCTATATAACATTTGCAAAGTTAGGCCCTCAAAAGTTAAAAGCCAGGACTGAAGCTACCTGTGCAACCTTAATTTAATCCACTGTGTATATACATTACAGTACACAAGTACTGATTTTCATAGAATCATAGAATCATACAGGTTGGAAAAGACCTCTAAGATCATTGAGCCCAACCATCAACCCAACACCACCATGCCCACTAAACCATGTCCCTAAGCACCTCATCTACATGTCTTTTAAATACTTCCAGGGATGGTGACTCAACCACTTCCCTGGGCAGCCTGTTCCAAGGCCTGACCACTCTTTCAGTAAAGAAATTTTTCCTAATGTCCAGCCTAAACCTCCCTTGGCGCAACTTGAGGCCATTTCCTCTCGTCCTATCGCTAGTTACTTGGCAGAAGAGACCAACACCCACCTCGCTACAACCTCCTTTCAGGTAGTTGTAGAGCGCGATGAGGTCTCCCCTCAGCCTCCTCTTCTCCAGGCTAAACAACCCCAGTTCCCTTAGCCGCTCCTCATAAGACTTGTTCTCCAGACCCTTCACCAGCTTCGTTGCCCTTCTCTGGACACGCTCCAGCACCTCCATGTCCTTCTTGTAGTGAGGGGCCCAAAACCGAACACAGTGTTCGAGGTGCGGCCTCACCAGTGCCGAGTACAGGGGCACGATCACCTCCCTGGTCCTGCTGGCCATGCTATTTCTGATACAGGCCAGGATGCCGTTGGCCTTCTTGGCCACCTGGGCACACTGCCGGCTCATGTTCAGCCGGCTGTCAACCAGCACCCCCAGGTCCTTTTCCTCTGGGCAGCTTTCCAGCCACTCTACCCCAAGCCTGTAGCGTTGCCTGGGGTTGTTGTGGCCAAAGTGCAGGACCCGGCACTTGGCCTTGTTGAACCTCATACAATTGGCCTCGGCCCATCGATCCAGCCTGTCCAGGTCCCTCTGCAGAGCCTTCCTACCCTCGAGCAGATCAACACTCCCGCCCAACTTGGTGTCGTCTGCAAACTTACTGAGGGAGCACTCGATCCCCTCATCCAGACGTTTTCCTCGTCCTTGGTGGCAATGTTCCCCCCCAGCATCCAATAAGGTATGGAGATTCTCCTTGGCTCTCTTTTTGTCATTAATATATTTGTAAAAACATTTTTTGTTATCTCTTACGACAGTGGCCAGGTTGAGTTCTAGCTGGCCTTTTGCCTTTCTAATTTCCTCTCTGCACGACCTAACGAGAACCCTGCACTCTTCTTGAGTTGCCTGCCCCTTCTTCCAAAGGTGATAAACTCTCCTTTTTTTCCTGAGTCCCAGCCAGAGCTCCCCGTGCAGCCAGGCCGGTCGTCTTCCCCGCCAGTTCTTCTTACGGCACATGGGGACAGCGTGCTCCTGCACCTTTAAGACTTCCTTCTTGAAGAACGTCCAGCCTTCCTGGATCCCTTTTCCCTTCAGGACTGTCTCCCAAGGGACTCTCTCAACCAGTGTCCTGAGCAGGCCAAAGTCTGCCCTCTGGAAGTCCATGGTAGCGATTTTGCTGACCCCCCTCCTTACTTCACCGAGAATCGTTAATTCTATCATTTCATGGTCGCTAAGCTCAAGATGGCCTGTGACCACCACATCTCCCACCAGTCCTCTGTTTGTGAACAGCAGGTCAAGCGAGGCACCACCCCTGGTAGGAGAACAAGGGCTAGCGATTGTGAGACTTCTGCCAGCCGCTTGTAGAATATTTCGTCTGCCTCCTCATCCTGGCTAGGTGGTCTATAACAGACTCCCAGCAGGATATCTGCCTTGTTGGCCTTCCCCCTCATCCTTACCCACAAACACTCAACCTCATCATCACTATCATTGAGCTCTAGACAATCGAAGCACTCCCTAACATACAGGGCTACCCCACTGCCTCTCCTTCCTCGCCTGTCCCTTCTGAAGAGCTTATAGCCATCCATTGCAGCACTCCAATCGTGAGACTCATCCCACCATGTTTCCGTGATGGCGACTAAGTCATAGCTACCCCGCTGCACAATGGCTTCCAGCTCCTCCTGTTTGCCGCCCATGCTGCATGCATTGATGTAGATGCACTTGAGCTGGGCCCCCAACATTGGCGTGCCACCCCTAGGCTCTTCTCTAGTGAGCCTGGTTTTATCCCCTTCCCCCCTTCGAACCTAGTTTAAAGCCTTCTCGATGAGCCCTGCCAACTCATAAGCGAGAATCCTTTTCCCCCTGTGAGACAGCTGAACTCCATCTGTCGCCAGCAGGCCCTGTGCCGTGTAAACCTCCCCATGGTCAAAGAAGCCAAAATTCCGCCAATGGCACCAGCCCCTAAGCCACCTGTTGATCAGGTGTGTTTTCCTGTTCCCTTCAGTATTCCTCCCTGCCACTGAAGGGATCGAGGAAAACGCTACCTGTGCTCCCGATCCTTCAACCAATCGCCCCAGTGCCCTGAAGTCCCTTTTGATCGCTTTGGGACTTCTCTCTGCAACGTCCTCACTGCCAGCCTGTATAACCAGTAGCAGGTAGTAATCGGAGGCCTGTACCAGACCAGGGAGTTTCCTGGTCATGTCCTTAACCGGGGCCCCAGGGAGGCAGCAGACTTCCCTGTGGGATGGGTCTGGCTGGCAAATTGGGCCCTCCGTCCCCCTCAGAAGGGAATCACCTACGACAATTACCCTCCTTTTTTTCTTAGCAGAGGCAGTCGTAATGCGTGGGGCTGACTGCCTCGCCTCGGGCAACCCCCTGGATGGGCCTTCATCTACATCCTCGTTTGCCTGGCCCTCAAGTTCCAGGGCCCCATATCTGTTCTGTAAGGGCAACTGGGAAGGTTGAGGTGAGGGAGGCCGGGCGGGGGTTCGCCTGGCGCCCCGAGCAGGGACCTGTGTCCATTCCCCTCTGTTTCCTAGG